>NC_141027.1:23677500-24042500 GCF_052040795.2 Danio rerio
TGCAACGGAACCTGTTAAAAAAAAAAAAGAGTAAAGTTATGTTTGTGTATACGTGACTTTAATCAGGAAAACTGACATTACAGATTTCCAACATTTGAAATACTCCACAGTTGTAGTGCTCGACAATGAGGACTGCCTGATGCATGCAAGACGCTCTGGACAGTAGACAGGATCTTTAAGGGCCCAATGCAAGTTTATTTGGCTTTGACTGTTTGTTAGTTGTGTGCAAATAGGATGCTTTTCTCACCTAGATGTTTGTTTTGGAACCTGTCTCGTTTGCCCAGTAGTTTGGCATATGTGAATCTGCACTCGCATCTCCACCGAAACAATCAGTCCAAGACTTCATGACTGAGGTGGTCTCTGCTTGATTGAAACAAACTCTGGAGTGGATTGATTGTAGTGAGAAAGCAAAACGATCCCACAAATTAACGAACCACCAGGTTATATCACAGTGTAATATGGTTGTGTAATAGCCATATGCGGCTAAATGAAGAGAGAAATATGCATATGTTGGGATGTCATTCCTACCGGCCACTTGTTTTTCATGTTGAATACGAAAGTGAAAGCATGCTGAAATGTAACCGAGTGCTGTTTATCCGTTAGGAAAATTGACAGAAATTACCATCTGAGCATTCTTCTATATTTTAATCTTATAATATTTTATAATGTTTTGTACATTCATACACTGACACAATGAAAGAACGATGAAAATTGATCTGCTTTTTGATCAGACTGCAGTCTTGGCTCATCTGTTATTTCTCTCTATAATTTAACCCTATATTGCATAATTCTAGCCAACGTTATTTTTTTTTAAATAAATTGATTAATGCAATAGACACATTTTCACAAAACTTGACAAAAATACAACTTGGTGACGATGTCTGTGGGTGTCAAAATTATATATATAATATATAATATATTTATATATATATATAAATTTTTCAATTTTTCAAATGTAGTTACATCACAATTGTATTTTTTTAAATTGTTAGTTGTATTTAAAAAAAGGTATGCTGAAGTTATGTTTGTTTTTGGACACATTATTTAAAATATGTGGCTAAAAAGGGGGTAAAAATCTGAACCCCTGGCCCGATCCACTGGACCAATAGAAAAAAATCTTAGAGTTGAACCTTGAGTTAAAATCAAAATGATTAGCCCCTCTTTAAAAAAAAAAAAAAAAAAACTTTAAAAAATGTATATATTTGGAAAAAATAAAAGTGTTGCTTAACAGAGAGAAGACTTTTTTCAGCACATTTTTAAACATAGTTGTTATACTATAACAACAAATCATTTTTTAACTTTGCCATGTTGACAGTGCATAACAGTTTTTTTCTTGTTATTTTACAAGACACTTGTATTCAGCTTAAAGTGCAAAATAAAGGCGTAAGGTAATATACAATAGTTAGGCAAATTAGAATATTTAGGCAAGTTATTGTATAACAGTGCTTTATTTTGTTTTGTTTTGACAGTCGAAAAAATATATATTTCTTATGGGGGGTAAAATATTGACCTTAAATTGTTCAAATAAAAATTTAATTTGATCCAGCCAAACTAAAATAAATCAGACATTCTCCAGAAGAAAAACTTTTATACGAAATGTTTCAAAAATTGCCTGGGAATTATTTGAAAAAGAATAAACACTTCACAGTCGAGCTAATAATTTTGACTTCAACTGTGAATGGTTAAATGACAAGATCATAATGTGTAAAAATATATCTATATAATTTGCAAATACTACAGTATTTGGACCTATGAACTCCCATTCCTCTTAAAACTTGTTTTGTTTCCAGTTGTTCTCAAAGCTAATAATCTGAAACAGCCTGTTGATGGTGAGATCAGCATACATTGAGCTTCTGTGCTATATAGGATTAGCATTCATCAGCTCTATCATCTTCTCTGATCCACTGGTCAAAACCCATTATGGATTCGACCGCCAAGTGTTTTATGCATCCAGGCAGTCTGCTTCGATCACACATACTCTATTACACAGTGTACATATCAGTCAAAATGCATTTCCTTCTGAGCACTTAAACACAGCCTAAAGTGGCGGCTCATTCAGACTCATTTCAGGATTTATCTAATAAACACTAGTATCTAGAACAGCAGGCTGACATGCTTGCCAAATTAGATGCTCTCTGAGGCGCGTGGCGGGAGCATCTATCACTTGACCAGTTTGCCATTCAAAGAAATCTTTCTCTTTTATGTTCCTCGGTCTCCGGTGGGTTGCTTCCTCCCATTTAGAACTTGAAAGCACGTATTTCTCTTTTTCTCCTGCTGTCTGTCTCCACACAACGCCCTTCTGTGATGCCCTATTTTTTGAGACAGGTTTTTAAATGAATTAAAGATTAACTAAGATATTTTTAACCATGCATTCAAGTATTTGGGTAAGACTAAATATAAAATTCGACATCTTAAAGCCCTTACAATGAAATATATGGTGCTTTAAACAAATACTGCACAAGAGTTTTAAAAAATCTTTATAAATGATGTAATTCATTTTAAATGATAATAAATATTGCATATTAAAAAAAATATATAATATTAAATTAAGTTTCTATTAATGTTTTAAAGTGCAGCTTAAGACTGAACTAGAATAATGTCATATTATATCTAATTTTTAAAATGCTAAGATCATTTTTTCCAGTTGAATTGAAGTCACTGCAAGTATTTGAACAAATCATTTTGCAATGTTGGAATAAAAATACAATATAGTTTGTTTCAAAGTAGCTTCACATTAATAAACAGATTATAACATAATCAATGATGGACACTTTATCATATATGTAACAAAATGAAATTTTGCTGTAAAGCACAAAAAATAAGTAATTATTCAGCATAAAGGGACAGTTCGTTCCCAAAAATGATAATTTGCTGTTAATTTACTCATGCTATCCATTAAATGTCTTTTTTTACTCTAGTAGAACATTAAAGAAACTATTTAATCTCAAATTGGTAATTTGTGTAATGCAAGTCAATGAATTCCAGCACTATGACTGTGAAAAGACCTACAGACAAGAACAAAATTATTGGAACCCTTCAGTTAAATAAAGAAACACTACACTGTTCACCAAAATAACTTAAAACTGAAAAAGTAATGAATATTCAAACTTGACTGAAATTAAACTAATAAAAAAATCAGGCATTGCTTTGAATTGTGGTTCAACAGAAGCGTAAGAAAGGCAAACTATTGAAACTGGCCTAGACAAAATTAAAGGTATCAACACTTTTGTCCATGTCTGTATATAAGCAAAACTGTATGGTTATCAACATTGAGGTCTTGTAGAGCAAAAAGAAAATAAAACCATCTGTGCAAGAATCAGGACATTATTAACAGCATTAGTATTACTAATTGACAACTGCGGCAAACCAGGCTGAGCACATTCTGCACGAGCACAAGCTTCCTGATGCATAACCATAGACATTATGTGTTGGGAATAATGTTAAATGTTGGCATAATGTTGGGAATCTTGTAAAAGTGAGTGTTTTCAGCTTCTCTGCATTTAATTTTGGGGTAAACTATCCCTTTCATCTGTTCGGCGTTGGTTCAAAGTTCATCAAGATGAAGTATGTTCAATTCAGCTGTAAGCAGCTTGACAGAATGCTGTAGTGTCGATCTTCAGCTTGTTATTGTAATTTTAGCAATTAGGAATCAAATTCAGTTCAGCTAAATGCAGCTAAATCGAAAGTTATAGTGTTTATTAATCAGCTTGTTTATTCAATTCAGTTCAACAACCGCATTGAAAAATGCATCAGTTTTTCATGACTACTCAAGACAATTGTGCCATCATCAGCTGGACTTTAGTTCAGGTTTTATTCTCTCCCAGTTGTAGCAGTAGCTATGTTTGCAAAGATGTGAATTGAACTTATGCGCAAAACTGGAATATTGCCTAAAACATATGCAAATGAAGTACTGCTTTCTTCAAGTAAGTCAAAGAGAACAAAGTCCTCACTTCCTGATTAACTGGTGGCAATTATCATAAAGAAAAATAGAATTTTCTGTGGTAGAAGACATCAATGTGGGCCTTTTGTCTTATATAATATAGGGCTTGACCGCAGAATATGAAACACAATGATTGCAGTTATAATTTACTTTTAGAGACACAAGACTGCTCTTTGAGAACGCAGCCACTTAAGACTGTTCTGCCATTCTGGGAGGTAATAGTACTAAAACACTTTGATGACAGACATTGGCTGGAGCATTTTGGAAACTTTTCAGATGTCGTTTGGTCATTCTAATAGATGTTGTCTGTAGTCGCTCCATTGGTTTTTCCATTTATGCCGTCCCATCTCATGCCAGTTCTGAAAAAATAGCTTTTTTTTATTATCACATGATTTGGTAAAACAAAATCTGACACAGCCTCATTGGAACAATATGCCCTGGATATTTGACACTGGGAAACAAGTGTTTGTGGGTACATATGGCTGCATTTTATGTGTAAAACGAATGCTATGGGACGATACTGCTGACTGTTTACTTCTGTATGGATGGCTTTTCTAACATGACTGGTTTGTGTGGTACTGTAGCTCACCAAAAATAACTGCATGAAATTGAGGTAGGAGCATGCAGCCATGATGGCTTTTTTTTTCTAGTTTGCTTTTGAAAACACTATCGGTTGGGTTTAAGGAAGGGGGTAGACGGGTCAGTAGATTTCAATCTAATACATTGTGCATGACGACAAGCCAATTGGCTTCTCTCACAGACATGCACGAGAAGAACGTTCATATGCACAGACATGTTTACAGTGGCCTCTAGTGGATTTACAAGACATGAGAAAACATACTCCAGTAACACATTTGAGATTTTTAAAAGTACCCTCCAGTGGATTTGTGAAAACAAAAACTGCAAGACCACATAGTCCGTGGTACATATTTACCAGTTCTCAAAAATGTAGTCCTGGGCACATACTTCAAATGAGCCTGTGTTGCCAAAATCACAGGACTTTTTTGATGCGCTTACTGGATTTTATTCTATACATGTGCTTCCATCATAGTTTATTAAAGATGTCAAATTAGACAAAATTTTATCCTATTTAGTTGTACACATATATTTTTATGAGCATTTTTAAAATGCGCATCTTGGCATTTCCATAAAGCATTTTTTATTTAATGGTCAAAAATTCATATAAAAATAGTTGGATTTAAACATGGCTAATGTAGGCAAATCGATAATTTCCAGCCTGATCTCTCAAGAAAACGTAAGTATTTTACATTTTGTCAGTTTCGAGGCTAATTCGTACAAATCCGTTTAGTTGTACGAAAATATGTTTTTAAAAATTAGATGTGGCACTCAACCCGCCCCTAATCGGGCTAAGCAAATTGTACTAAATTGTACGAATGAGACTGTACGAAATCAAACGAAATAGCCACTAAATCAAAAAGTTACAAAATTGCCGTGGGATTGTGTTGTAATATTACTGACCATTAAATGTCAATAAATGACATCAACTATAGCAAACCACAAGCAGCAACAAACCTAACTAACTAATGAAAGACAGAAAAAATATATATTGTTAGTTTTTTATTACGTACTGATCGTGGTGATATACTGTAGTGTCAGATGATGTATTTATTCATGATTTAACAAACCTAATAGGTTAAACACTGTGTGATTTGTATGTGTGCAGCCGAACCCATTAGCACACAGCATGTGTAGGATCTGACACTGTTACTGAATGAGTCTTGGCTTCTTCACGGCGACACCTCAGAGGTAGTAAATTCTCAGGCTGTGTAATTTAGTCTCTAATTAGATCGCACATGCACACGCACACACTCATAGGCTGTACTGCAGGGGCTGTAATCAGTTCATTAGGTTAATTACTAGCTGTGAAAGGGACTCATAGTCTCTGTGGGCGCTTTGGGTAATTGGTCTGGCTCTAACTCAACTTAAACCAGACTGTGTCACCCAGCCTGTCTCATTGGACACACGTGCACATACATACAGATCCTGGAATTAAATACGCTGTTTACCCCGCACATTAATCTGATATGATATTTAGGGCTGTCGGTTTGTGCTTTCAGTGATGCAATCTGATCTGTTTGTTCATATTGTGTAGGCAATATCCGGTAAATCTATATTGGTTGCTATAGTGATAATGTAAACGGAAAGAGACTTTCTCATATCAACTGTCATGAGAGTAGCTGTCAGTGAGGACAGAAAGGAAAGGAAATGTTGCCTCCACTCATGAGAGAATGTGTCATTGCTGTATATACAGTAACATGCATATGTTAGCTGTAAAATTTGAGTAAATCTGATTGTTTTTTTAAGTTTCAGACAATTTTGAGCAATCGTTTGCTCAGTAAGTCATAATTCACAAACATATTTGACCGTATATACTTGTAGACATATAGTTCAGTTCTCTTAGCTCAATGAGTTCACACTAGTGAACTCCACAGTCACCAGATGTCCATCCAATAGTGCATCTTTTGGATGTAGTGGAACGGGAGATTCACATCATGGATGTGCAGCTGACAAATCTGCAGCAACTGCTTAATGCTATCATGTCAATATAGACCAAAATCTCTGAGGAATGCCACCAGGCTGTTAAGGCAGCTCTAAAGGCAAAAGGAGGTCCAACTCTGTACTGCTAAGTTGTACCTAATAAAGTGGCCGGTGAGTGTACACATTTATAGAACAAATTTGATTGTGCAACATTAAAGGCAAGTTATGAAAGAAATGCTTTGTGCTGAGCTATATGTGCATTTTTTTTGTTGTTGTATAATAGTATTTTTAAAAATCTGTTTTCCTGTGAAAATTAAAATGTGTCAAAAAGACGTCAAATCAGTTTTTAAAATGGCTCAATTAACACAAATAAATCTAAAAAAGATCTGAAACAATGCATTTCACTGAACTGTAATGAGTAATGTATCTCCTTACAAAAATACACAGGTGTGCTTAATTTTTCCTTGTTTAGATATTATTTACTCCATGTTGCACTCTTAAAGTCAAACCTCTTTAGAGTTTGTTTAGAAGCAGACCCATCTTGTCAGACCTCTCAGTTTGCTTGTTGGCTATACATACTGTACAGTAGGTTCAGACAGCAGCATTCACACTGCAGTATAAGAGTAATTGTGTCAAAGTTTATTTTAATCAATCCCAATCTGCCAAGTTTAATATTTGTGCTTTAGCTGTGCTTGTTAAATCAGATTACATTCAGTTCTCTGTTACAGACCTGATGATTCAGATGTAGTCAAAAATACATCCAGTGTTCCTGCAAATCTTTACAAATCTTTAGAGATCTCAACCAAGGTCTGCTTCTGTAATTATTAATGAAACGTCTAGAAAGAAGAAAAAAGGATTTTACATCTGAATCAACCAGGGATTTTTTTAGGGGAAAAGCGAGGCTACCAGTCTGTTTTTTGATTAATAAGATCTACTGTATGTGTTTAACCAGGCTTTGCTGATCAAAGAACATCTTTTCAATATTTTTGAAAAGAAATAAATATCAACACTGCTTCTGGGTAATGCAGCTTATGGTCCTGCATGCTGTTAGTATCACACAATGTTTAACCATTCTTTACAACACTGATTGTTTAAAAGACAGATGTGTTTGCTTACAGCTCATTGGTGTTTCCGTAGCAACTGATAGATTAGGGTGATTGGCTAAAATTGGGCTATCAGTGTTATTTTCTGATGGGTGTATTGAGCCATTCTAAGACACATTCAAGTAGTGTTAATTGAATTATGGATAATATGAACAGTTACGGTTTACTGTCCTGTTTATGTCCTCATTTGGTGTTCATTCTGTTCTTAATAAACACTCAATGGAGATTCCAGTCTTTTAATTCACTTTCCTTTTCATTGTTCCTGTTTATATTTGGTGGAATTACTGTAACTTCCTTCCTTCTCTCTTTCACTATCATGAATTGTGTAGTTGCTGAGCATATTGAAGGAGATGAGTTATTTAGTCACACTATGAGTATAATAACACATGATTTTCTTAATAGCCGCGCTGCTTTGACTTTAAAAGCCACTCAAACCACTTTTAACAGCAGTTCAGGGCTCAGAAAATGACATATTCGACCCAGTAGTTTTATAAAAAACTAAATTAAGTCTTTGAATCATTTTTAAAGGCTTAGATTTTACAGAGATTACATGGAGATTCATAAGCTGAAGGCATATTTGAGGAAAGGTGTGTTGATTGCAGAGCATAGAAGAAGGCCTTTGAAATGTAATTAGACTGAACTGCTGAGGTTGAATTGTTAGTATTCACAGCACAGCAGCATTACAAGGCCATGCATTTGCATGGGAACAACAGACTAGCGGATCTAATCTAGCTTTGGTTGTGACATCCTTCATTCGACAAAAGCCATGTGTTATAGCTAAATAAAGGTCTAAATATCATTGCATTATGGAAGATATTTCATCAGTGCCAAATTAAAACCAACTTATTATATTGGCTTTCTGCTGCAAGCAGTAAAAATCAGTGAGGTTATAGTTAACAAAAACGAATGAGAAAATAAAAACTAAACTAATTTAAAAAAACTAATTTTTTTGACTAACTGAAACTGTATTGTATACATACAAAACTAACTTTAACAAAATTATAGCAAAAAACGTCCTTCATTTTTGTCTTTGTGAATGTATTTAACACATAAACCTACTGTTTGCCTGTTAGAAGTAAATCTATTTACTTTGCGCTGCCTGGTGTTTGACAATGAGTGGACATGACAGCAGCAGGGTAACAGCATTAAATACAGAGACTTAAAATTATTAATTTAACACATTTGTGCCCAATAATGGGTTTTATTTCTGTATTAGTGATCGCGATCGCGAATGAATCGTTCTTATTAATTAAGTAAACTGGTTGAACTAGTTCACCAAATTCAACTGAATCATTTGAAACAATCCACGTTTCCAGTGAGCACTATTATCCACATTTACTAACTTTTTAACATGCCTGACACCCCATCTGGCTCGAAATAAACCAATATATACTGAGTTATTCAGTTATTAGAACAGTACACTGAGATTTGTGAACTGATAATACTGCGCATGCGTGATTAAGTGAACCAAACACAAACAGTATATGACAGCCTGCTGTTACTAAACTAAACTTGAACAACTGCAGGGGTTTAAATAAGAGGATCTGGTGAAATGTACATTTATTTCATACAAGTAAATCATGCTTCAGTTGGCTTGCAAAACGTAATTGTAATAAACTTTTCAGATCTGATGTTTTAACTGACTGAAATTAGGATTGCTGACCATATATTTTTGGTATTTTGAGTCCAGACATGGGAGGATTGTCACAAAAGATCTGTTTTAGGTTAAAGATCCGAACTTCCCATCACTACTGTGTATCTAACCTTAGAAGCAGCCTTGCACACATGTTTTACTTAGGGCTGCTATCTTGTGGGCTGTTGTATTTCAATTTGAGGATGGGTAGATGAGGGTAGTGGTCATGTGTCCTCTGAATTCATGTTTTAAAAAATCTTTGTTTTAGTTTTTATTATACAACATTTATCCTGATGATTTTGAATATAACACCTAACAAATATCCTTATGTACAAAAAACTAAAACTAACACTGAAACTAATAAAAACTAAACTGAAACTTAGAAATTTAAAAAACATAGAAACTAATAAAAGCTAGTAAATCTGCCTCTAAAAACTAATTAAAACTAACTGAATTTGAAAACAAAAAGTCAAAATAAAAACTACAGCTAATGAAAAATCCAAAATTATTATAACCTTGCAGCTCAGGCAATTGACTCAAAAAATGCTTCAAGTACAAGCCAATCACTGGGAATGTTCAGTTGAATAGCTCTCTCCAAGTTGAATAGCTACTCTGAGTTTCTGAAAAGAATCATGGGATTTATGGTTTCAGCTGTATGTGGGGTATTGCAGAGGCACTGTGCCCCTCAGATTAGAAAGAGGGTGACAATGATAAAAAAACAGAGGAGGGGATGGACAGGGAGAGCCAGAATGACGCAAGAAAAAGGAGAAAGAGAAAAGCAGTGTGAATGCAGAAGCTGAGGATTTAAGATGAACTAAAGAGAAAGAGAGAAAGAGAGAGGGATTAGGAGAGGAAGAGGTAGAGATTAAACAAAAATAGCAATCATTGTGTGAAGATGTCTGTCCTTAAAGTTCCTCTGAGTCACCATCTGACATCACTCTCTCTCTCTCTCTCTCTCTCTCTCTCTCTCTCTCTCTCTCTCTCTCTCTCTCTCTCTCTCTCTCTCTGTGTGTGTGTGTGTGTGTGTGTGTGTGTGTGTGTGTGTGTGTGTGTGTGTGTGTGTGTGTGTGTGTGTGTGTTGTACACTATGACAGATCAAAGATGGACAGGGTGAGTGATGTCTGGATCTGATGTTTGTCTCTGTGTTCAGGGAAGCTTCACTGGCAGATGTCTAGACTCACACACCTAACCTAACACACACTCATACATACTTCTTTGTTTAGCTGTATTACCTCAACACCTCACTTTTTGTTTTTTAGGCTAATCACATTTTCTTCCATACCTTTGCTAACCAAACTTGTACTCGCAAACCTAACTGTTATAAAAACAATGCATTTTAAAAATGTAATTAAAGCTATATTTACTGCAGTGACTTTAGTTAGCTCTTTATTTTGCATTATGTAATTAATGTCACTGTCCTTGTGGGAAAAAGTTTATTTTTTACGAAAGTAGCAAAACCCACACATACAGTATGCTTCAGGCTTATACGAGAGTATTCTATAGACTCCAGGATTTTTGTTTTTATCTAAATATAATTACTAGTCAAAACCAAACCTACTTCACTAGTAAAATATTATTTAATCTATTTATTTTTGCTGTTTAAAATAACTCCATTTGTGCTCAGTGGGAGGTTTTTCCGGATTAAGCTGACTTTGGGGGACAATTGAGCCCCCCACACACACACATTTATGAGCTCTGCTGGGAGTCAGTGGAGAAAATGAGACACCTGTTGAAGGAGATGTGGAGAATATAAACACCTGCAAAACTGACTCAGAGGTTACCCTGACATTGAAGAGGATTGTGACTCAAATCCGAGGTTTTTTTTTTTCCCTTATGTGTGAGCAAGCAGATTATTATGAATTTAAAAGTTTAATTTATGTCATTCATGCAATCTTTGTCACTTTATGTAGCTCGAATTTCACAATTGCTCCACTAAGAAAAGAATTTATGATTGAGGTGTTATACAAAGTAGTGCTAGCAAATACTGAATTCAAATGTACTGCACTCTCAGGTTAACAGTAAATGTTTAAAATGTAAATTTTTTTAAGAAAAAATAATACATTCCTATACAGGGTGCCCGAGGGCTCTTGAAAAGTCTTAAAATGTCTTAATGTCTTTTAGACCTTAAAAAGTCTTAAATCTATGGACATATTGTGTTGTATGTCTTAAATCTTTTTTAAACAGGTCTTAAATTTCTTTTATTCATGTATAGCTACCCAATCAGGCCAGCAATCCAATCACCAACAATCCATCCTAAAAACTTTTAACTTTTTGTTTAAAAAATCATTTTAACTCTATTTTCCATAATTGTTTTATTATTTTCCTTACAATAACATTTGTTTAAAAGATCTCCATGTCTTTACTGCTGAGAACACTGACCTTGACAGACTGTTGTGTATATGTTTAGTTTATTATAGTTTTTCAAACTTTAAAAGATTTTCTTTTTATCTTAAAGAAAGTTTATGTTGAAAAAAGTTTTGTCACAATATTTAAAATATTTTGCTAAGTATTACCTAAAATGTTTAAATCTGGTATTATTCAATCATGATTGTATTATTAAATGTATTAAATTCTAAACAAACAAATTGTGGCCCAATGAAAAAACTCCTTAGCGTTTAGCCCTGTATGCCCAAATGGAAAGAACCTATATGAGGATATACGCGCATATATGAAACCTATATGCAGTATATATGCACATATATGATAATATATGCTGCATATACAGTTGAAGTCAGATTTATTAGCCCCTCTTTGAATTTTCTTTAACAAAATATTTCTTAAATGATGTTTAACAAAGCAAGGACATTTTCACAGTATGTCTGATAATTTTTTTACTTCTGGAGAAAGTCTTATTTGTTATTAGAAATTAGTTATTAAAACTATTATGTTTAGAAATGTGTTGACAAAATCTTCTCTTCGTTAAACAGAAATTGTGGAAAAAATAAACAGGTGGCTAATAATTCAGGGCAGCTAATAATTCTGATTTCAACTGTATGCATATATATGCCACATATAGACAAAATTGAGGTGCATATATGTGCATATACAGGCCATATAGGTCATATGTATTGCTTTTTTATATCCACATATAAGTCCTATATGTATATACAAGATATGTCTCCCATATAGCGTATATCTCACTTTGGCAACTGGTTGGTTATACATGATGCCTAGTTCATTTTTCTATTATCGAGAAAATAACTAAGAACTAACTAAAAAAATGTATGTACAGTTTTGCAAACACTTGAAATTGGTATTGCATGTAATTGGCATGTTATGGAAATTAATTATGGCAAATAATTATGGCAAATAACCACACGGAAAGAACCTATATGAACCATATGTTTTTAATATAGGTTTTGATATAGGTTTTTAATATATTAAACATATATAAAATTGGCTGTTTTCCTATATATATAGGAAATATATATAAATATATATTCTATATATTTCCTATATATAAGTAAGTTACTTATAAGTAATGGTCTTAAAATGTCTTAAAAATTCAATAAAAAGTTTTATGTCTGCCAAAACAATATTTAAACTTGCCTATAGTATACCTTACAGAAAACCACAAGAGCTTCACATGTCTAATCAAATAAAGCATGCAGAACACATGTGAACGCAAATATGTTGTTCATATGAAACCCACGTGACCACATGTGAACAAATGTAGAACTGTGTTACAAGCAAATGTTCCAGAAATCAAAAGTTGTTTTTCTTTTGTTTTTCACCTGTGTTTTACAAATGTTTCACATGGTCCAAATGGGATTTTAATGTGTGATTGTACATGGGAACTGCATGTTGTTTTTCTGCAAAGGATGAAACATTTCAGGGTAGTCTTTTCAATGCATTATTGTCAGTTCAGGGTTGGGTAAAAATAGAAACAGGCTTTGACTTTTAATTTGAATATAGCACTTTCTCACCAGACTTCTGCTCAGTCTATCTCTCTGTATCTCAGTGTGTGTTTGTGAAGTCACTGCCTAGATGTGTGCGTCATGTCTTTTGGCAGATTGCCTGGCCAGGTCAGTCACTTTGATTTCCTGCATGATTAGCAACAACACTCTCACTTGTCTTGTTTTAAGAGCGTTGGACCCATGAGAGACAGATATGATGTTGTTTCTGTCCTATCAGCCTGCCTCGCTGCTTGCAACGTGCTGCCACGATTCACTCATGAAATCCACAGCCAACGTCATCAGAGGGCACACAATGTGCCCTGCATGTTTAGACAAGGACAGACTCCATTGTAATTCAACTGTAAAGTGTATGTGCCACAATCTACAGCAGTATTTGTTCATTCAAAATTGCTTTATAGCTTCTATGCCCTTCAGGACCAGATTGAGGAATCAAGGTTTATGATGAAAGTTAAAGATGAATTGATAACCTGACCAAGTTTTAGAGGTCTGCAGTCAACTTTATGGATATTTATGACAGTTCCTCCGTGTAGACTTTTGAGTCAGGAATGTCAGGTTTTACTACTGTATACTTGTTATAAACTACAACCTATAAATAGATATGGAAGAGGAAAGAGTTGGAAAGAAGTTAAACTGTTTTTGAATATATTGTTATAGTGAAACTTGTGACTAATATAATGTTTTTATGCTTTTAAGTCCTTATCCCCCTAAAGTAATGATGGTTTATACTGTAAACTACCTGACAAAAGTCTTGTTGCCTTTCCCAGTTTTTGAAACAACCAATAATAACTTGACTTCAAGTTGATCCTTTGGTATATAGCGGCTTATATTAAAGGCAAAGGCTTTTAGATTACACTTATTTTACTAAATAAAATATCATCATGCCTTAGTTTTTAATTATTTAATTATGACAGTAAGACTTGACTTTGCTTAGACAAAAGTATTGTCATTTAACAGAAATAATGTTCGGTATAGAATAATAAGTCATGGTGCAGTGGGAAAAGAATGAATTTTGTGTATGACTCCCATGAGCTTAGAGGACTGCATTCATACATTTCTGTAATGACTCAAATAACTTATTAATAAAGTCATCTGGAATGGCAAAGAAAGCCTTCTTGCAGGACTCCTGGAGTTCATCAAGATTATCTGGATTCATCTTCAATGCCTCCTTCTTACCCCAGACATGCTCAATAATGTTCATACTGGTGACTGGGCTGACTAATTCTTCCGCAACTTGAACTTCTTTGCTTTCAAGAACTTTGATGTGAAGGCTAAGGTATGAGAAGGAACGCTATCTTGCTGAAAAATTTGCCCTCTTCTGTGGTTTGTAGTGTGATGGGTAGCACAAATGTCTTGATACCTCAGGCTGTTGATGTTGCCATCCACTCTGCAGATCTCTTGCACGCCCCCAGAATGTAACCCAAACCATGAGTTGTCCTCCAAACTTGACTGATTTTTGTGAGAATCATGGGGCCATGTGGATTCCAGTAGGTCTTTTGCAGTATTTGTGTTGATTGGGATGCAGTTCAACAGATGATTCATCTAAAAAATCAAGCTTTTGCCACTTTAACAAATGATCAACTAGAAGTCAAGTTATTATTTGTTGTTTTTACAACTGGGATCAACGACAAGACTTTTGTCAGGTTTTGTCATCGTTCACAAGTCTCTGGATATTCCCCACCCATACATGTTTGTACAAAGGAATAGTCCACCCAGAGATTAAAATGTTCTGATTATTTACTTACGTCAGGTGATATGTATATAATGGTCTTTTTTTTAGCTGAAGAGAACTAAGATGCACAAGGAAAACATGATTTTTCAGAGTCTTTCATCCAATGCAAGTCATAAAAGGCTCATTATAGACCTTTTTTTGATCATGTAAGAGCAATTTACAGTTATACAAATGTTTTTTTTTTCAAAGCAACTTTTAAATGAGGATAATAGAAGCAATTCAAATCTTGAGAAAAGCAACAATATGTAGATTCTGTATCAAGTCTCATTTTTAATTTGTATTTTCGTGTTTTTTTTTTTTTTTGTTTTTTTTTTTTTTTTTTTTTTTTGCCAAAACTACATTACAAATGTTTCCATGCTAACTTCTAAATCATCTGACAGGAGTGTTGGATGCTTCATTCCCAGCATGAATACAAAAGGTCTTCAAGATGACTATTTCATTTGTAGTTAAAATAATAATTTTTGATCAAATCTATTTACATTTTTTTTTAAAAATCTAACTTTAAGTAATAACCTTCCTAAATTATATCCACCTGATAACCGAATTTTTCTAAATGACAACCAATTGTTGGCTGGGGTCATGTAGATTACTACACTACCGGTCAAAAGTTTTGGGTCAGTATGATTTTTAAATGTTTTAAAAGAAGCTTCTTCTGCTACATATATTGCATCAAAAATACCGTACAAGTTGTAAAATTGTGAAATGTTATTCCATTATAAAATAACTGTTCAAAAATTGTTTGTAATTTAATTTAATAATTTATTCCAGTGATTTTTAATGATGAATTTTCAGCTTCATTACTCCAGTCTTCAGAGTCATGTGATCCTTTAAAAATAACTCAAGTAATAAATAAATATTTCATAAATTAGTATTAAACAATTAAACTTTTTTATTTTTTACATTTAACAAATGTCACCCTGATCTACAGAATATAAAAAATAAAAAATAAAAAAGGTTACTTAATGGTGCTGCCTAAATATGTATTTTGGATCATCAAAAAGTTTTATGTTGACCCCTGTTAACCTGCACTAGATGGTGAAAAATACTGAAATGTTTTCCTGCAAAACCTTTATTTCTCACCAGCTGAGGAATTTGAATGACCTCAGGGGGGTACATACATTTGCATTTATGGATGAAACATGTCCCATATAGACACATCATTTTATGCTTTCACCAACATGGTAACTCTGTTCAACATATTTATCATATTTAAAAAAACAAACTAAAAATGTGGCCGATTCCATGTGGGTCTGGTGATAAGCCGCTGTTATTGAACTGCAGGATTGTTCATGTAAAATTGGAGCCTCGGGGGTTTGTGTGTTCATTTCTTATTATGTTTGACTTTAACAAGCAGGAGACTGAATTTCATGCCCATGCAATAGAAGCAATTTATGGACCCCAGTAAATCCACCCAGCTGTGAAGCAGTTTCTTAAAATAGCCCATTCTAGCTTGACATAAAAATGTTTCGATATGAAAAATGTGGCGGTGGGGATACTTGTTTGACAGTGACACATGAACACTATTATAAAAACGTATCAATTCAAATCGTGTTTACAAATTATTTGCCTTCAACATTGGGTTTTCACCTTTTCCATTTCTCTGCTTTTGTTTTGTAGAAGAGTGTGAAGGAGGGTCTTCTGCTCAAACAGACCAGCTCTTTTCAGAGGTGGAAGAGGAGGTATTTCAAACTGCGTGGAAGGACACTTTATTATGCCAAAGATTCAAAGGTAAATTCTGGAGTCTCTGTTCCTGTGGAGTATATTGAACCTCCAGGCACTGTTGCCAACTCATTTTCAGAGGAAGTTGCTAAAGGAGGAACAATGTGTTGCTAAATGACACCAGAACATCATTGCGTGATGACGTCATACTCCAAACTATCTTTATGTAATATAAACTATAATGAATGAGATTTCTCAAGCTGACTGGCCATCTCAGCACAAACATTATTTGAAATATGTTCAGTTAAATCACTGTATTGGTTAATGTTACATAAATGAACAACAATTATACATGTTAACAAGGTATCAACAAATCAACAGTTATACCAAAAAAATGTTTGGTTATTGTTATTTCACCAAAAAATGTGACGTGTGCTACTGCCAACAAATAACGCTGGTGTTCCTGTACAACCGGAGAGGCTGCAGTTTCAGGATTATATTTCTAGAACCCCTTATTATAAAACCCACCCCATAGCTAGTGCAAAAAGCCAACCATCCCCTACTGGATGTATCAGGAACAACAGGGTCCTAGAAATGCGTTTGGTAACACTTTATTTGTATGGTCCACTTGAGTATTAGTAGATTGTCTGCTTAATGTCTGTTGATATTGCTCCTTCAACAGACATTTAACTGACTATAAGAAACTTTGCATACTGTAAAAAAAATAATACCCTGTATCTACTCAATAAAACTGAGGTAACAGATTACAAGCAATATTGTTAATTAAATTTAACAAATGTGGATTAAGTAACAATTAATTAAACTGGCTTATTTAAAATTAGTCATTTAAAATGAGTAACTGCAAACAGCACTTAAAAAATAGCAAATTTTAACCAAAGTTATCGATTAAATTATTGATCGTTGTAACAGAAAATGATTGTGAATTTGAAAATGCTCATTTTGATCACGTTGGATTTAATTAATATTTTCTCTTTTTTTAATTATTCAAAAGTAATAGATTAATTCTTATAATAAAATTTATAAGATTTTATTGCAGACATTTTGAAGTAATTAAATTTCCTAAAACAGAAAATGAATTTTATTAAAGTGTACATATTAAATTCTAATAAAATCTAAAAGGCCACAGAATTACTTTTTACAGTGCAGGTATACAGTAGATGTCAACTTACATACACAAACCCTAACCCCAACCACACAGTCTACTGATAATCTAATGAGAATTAGTTGGCATGTCGATGCAATGTAACTTAAACTTAACAAACGGACCATCAAAATAAAGCGTAACCATGCGTTTTAGCCTCTCTGGTTGTACAGAAACCGGTTGTTCCCAGCTATTTAAACCTTATGTAGCCGAACTCTACTGAGTCAAGCCTGTAGTCACTACTGCTATTTTGATTTGAATGACTTTTTAACAGTTGCTAAAAGTAGCCAAATAAATGTTAAAAATGGCTACATTTGTTGCTAGGGTTGTATAAAAAGGTGCTAAATCTAGCAACAAAATCACTAAGTTGGCAACACTGCCTCAAAGTGTTTGTTTCAATGTTTGTTAGGCATAGAAACATGCTGTTGTCTTGTTGCAGTCTCTCATATTTGATGAGGTGGACCTGTCAGATGCCAGTGTGGCCGAGACCAGCACCAAGAACATCAACAACAGTTTTACAGTAAGCAATACCACTGTTTAATGGTTTAATGCCTCATTCACACTAGCAGTGACTTTGTAGCTGCCTGTCGCAGAGTGGCACCTACTGCAATAGCAGGTCTGTGTAGAACTACAGCACAAAGGATACAACCGGCCTCTGAGTGAGCTGAGAGAGGATCACGTGAGCTCTACTGGTGCTCTTATTGGCTGTCGTTTAAGAAAGTAGCTCTTCGTTTGCATAAAGTTGAAGGATTCTCAACTTTGTCGCATCACTCGACATGCCCACCTTATCTTCAGCGGTCGCTGTCACGTATGTAGACGGAGGTTGCTGGAAGTAGCTCACTCTGTTAAAATGCACAGTCGCTTATCGATGTGCCACTGCGAGTCGCTCATAGTGTGTGCACGAGGCTTTATAGAGAACCATTTTTGACAATTTTAAATCCCAATTATTAATTACAGGGTTCTTATAGGTCTTGCAATTTCTGTAATATCATGGAATTTTACAAGGTCTATTCCAAAAATTAAAGTCAGGGAATTTTATATATACTTTGTTTTTTTGTCCTGGTCATGTAATGTCAGGTTTTTTTTTTATTATTCATTTTAAATGTTACTTTCAATTTAACAATTTTTTTTATCATAGTTACAATTGTTTCTTTTTAGTTTATCAATCAATCAAACAATCAATCAAGCCTGTATTTGTCACATACTTCGATGTTAGTGAAATTGGACTCGCCGACCCTACACAAACATCACATTTCAGGGGAAGACAGGTCAAAGAGAGGTAGCATTTAGAAAGAGGAAATAAATACTTGGGGAGAGAGAAGCGAAAAAAAACTCTCTCTCTCTCATTGCTCTTGAATTAGGGCAGTGTGAGATCAGGGATAAAAAAAGCCCCACCAGTCAAGTACATAAACACATAGACATAGACATAACATTGCAACAGGGGATGGGAACAGGGGATATGGATAAAGTCCGGTGAGGGCGGGCAGCCATCTGGTCCTGCACCCAGGGGGCGCTGGTCACAGACTCGCCCACCTACTTCAGTAGGTGAAAGCTAAGAAGTTTAATCTTACTTCCGTTTCATCTTTGTTTTGGGCTTTAGCATTGTTTCCTAAACAGATGTGATGTGACAACACACGAGTATAGAAATACTGTTTTTTCACTTTTGTCTTCTCAGTGCTCATAGGTCATAGAAATTCAGCTTTTTAATCAGTGAAAATCCAGGAATTTGACATTTTCTTTGAGTGGGAACCGTGTAATTAGTTTGTTCACAGTGATTTCTGTCTCATTCATTCCTTGTTTACAAATACCTACTATGACGTATTTTCTATCCTTTGTCCTCTCCCAGGTCATCACTCCATTCCGTAAGCTGATGTTGTGTGCGGAGAGCAGGAAGGAGATGGAAGACTGGATCAGTGCTTTGAAGTCTGTACAGAAATGGGAAACATACGAGGTCTGAACCTTCACTTTTCACCTTTGGAAAATCATTCAAAGGTTCAGCAACCGTGCTTTGATGCTTGTAATGGCTGCGCATTATACTGTCTGATGTTCAATCACATGGATTTCGCTTAATCTATGTGAAGTGATCAATAAATGAAAGCCACAGGAGTTATTGCTGCAATTGTAGTTGGATTAGGTGATATTGATGTAAATGAGTCACTCTGTGTGAGTCACCCCAACTACGCACAATTTCTACTTGATAAAATATTTCAGAGCTCGACAAATGTATTTATAGTAATAAAATCTCCTTAGAATTATTCATAATATGAATTATCTAACAGGGTTCAACACTAAGCGTTTTTTCTACTGACCCGATTAGGCCAGTGGTTCAGATTTTTTCCTGCCTTGCCAAAATTCTCACTGGCCCCACCAAAAGAAAAGAACTTTATAGCTATTTCTTAGTCACATATTCTCATACATAGCCTCATTGCAGTTGTCAAGTTTTGTCAAAATCCATCTGTTGAATTAATTAGTATATTAAAAACATTTGCTAGATATATGGATTATAGGCTTAAAATAAAGAGAGAAATAACAGATCATGAAGCAGATCAATGCTGATCTTTCTTTCATGGCGTCTGTGCTGAAATGAACAAAACAATAGGCCTAATACAAAATATATTATACTATTAAAATATGGAAAAAATGATCAGATAGTAATTTCAGTCAATTCTGCTGACAGAAAAAGACACACTCAGTAATATTTTAGCATGCTTTCACTTATTCAACATGAAATGCAAAAGGCTTCCAGGAATGAAATCCCGCCTTACTCATAATTGTCTCTTCATTTAACCGTATATGGCTATTACACAACCATAAAACACTGTGATATAGCCTGTTTTATTAATTTGTGGAATTGTTTTGCTTTCTCACTACAATCTATCCACTCCAGAGTTCCATTCAATCGAGCCGAGACCACCTCATTAGGACAATCTCGGACCAATTGATTTGGCGCGGATCCGAGCGCGATAGCTGGATTCACATATGCCAAACAAATCGTGCTAGCTGGGTAAACAAGACGGCTTCCAAAACAAACGTCTAGGTGTGAAAGCACCCCAAGACTATATTTGCATGCAATCGACAAAAGGTCGCAGGCAGGTTAAACTGGCCCCGGGACATTAGACAGTCTTTATTTTCTAAATTTTTATTATTATATAAGATTTTATTTATGTTCTTTTAAACCACCTGTAGAGAGACTATCCATTCATCTTCATATGCACCAGACACTTTATTACAAACGTTTCTTTAATAGATATGTACAGTTGGAGTCAGAATTATTAGCCCCCCTGTCTATTTTTTACCCCAATTTCTGTTTAACAGAGAGAAGATTTTTTTTCAACACATTTCTAAACATAATAGTTTTAATAACTCATTTCTAATAACTGATTTATTTTATCTTCGCCATGATGACAATAAATAATATTTGACTAGATATTTTTCAAGACACTTCTATACAGCTTAAAGTGACATTTAAAGGCTTAACTAGGTTAATTAGGTTAACTAGGCAGGTTAGGGTAATTTATGGTTTTCTGTGCAGACTATCGAAAAAAATAAAGGGGGTAATAATTTTGACCTTAAAATAATTTGTTAACAATTGAAAACTGCTTTTATTCTAACCGAAATAGAACAACTAAGCCTTTTCCAGAAGAAAAAATATTATCTGACATACTGTGAAAATTTTTCTTGCTCTGTTAAACATAATTTGGGAAATATGTAAAATAAAAGAAAATAAAATTCAAAGGGGGCTAAAAATTTGACTTTAACTGTATATATATATATATATATATATATATATATATATATATATATATATATATATATATATATATATATATATATCAAAATATCAATAAATAAAACGCTAATTCTGGTTATTTTAAGTTTTTCCTTTCAGCTGCCTGCTAAACGAAGAAATATAAATGTCAGCCAGTACAAGCATTCATTATCACATTCAAAATACTTTCATGGTCCCCACAATAAATAGTTCTAGCAAAAATATAAATGGTCAATATATCAAAAGAAGCAAGATTTAGTTTAGCTTTTTCATTCATCCGGACTGTGGGTAAGATATATTTTGAACAAAAAGAGAAACAAATTGTGTTTTCATGATGATAGAAACATGAATCATTTAGACGAAGCTTGTATAATTGTGTATTTCAGTTCATTCCTGTGATTTTATGCACAGAATTGAGTCACATCTTACTTGTGTTTAAGTATGTCATTAACAACTACTTGTTCAGTTTGGTTTCTTACACACTGCATAGATTTTACACATTTCAATTCACCACTGCCTGTGCTACCTGCAGTTTACACAACCTGCATCCCTGAATTCTGGATTAGCTGAAGGAAGTTGTCACTCCCGTATATTACTGTATACAGAACAGAATTAACCACTACAGCTTAACTGAACCAAACTTAGCAACAGCGTTTAGCTTTGGCTTTTATGTGGCCTATAAGCCATCTTGAGGTCCCATTGGAAGTTCACAGAGGAACTCTAGTTGACAGCTACTGGCCTAGATCTCATTAGTGGGTTGAATATTTATAGCACGCTGATGCTGACACGATTTGTCTGATTCCAGGCCAGTCAGTTCAACATGGAGCACTTCTCCGGGATGCATAACTGGTACGCCTGCTCTCATGCCCGGCCCACTTTCTGCAACGTGTGTCGAGAGGCTCTGCCGGGTGTTACCTCTCATGGTCTCTCCTGTGAAGGTAAACATCAACACAGCTTCACAACAACACCATCTCATGTTTCTGCATTTTCTGTCTTTGTTTTTCCTCTCTTTATGAACAGTGTTTGAATTTTTCCCTTGGGTGCAATTTTTTCTTTCATGAGATGTTTATTCTGCTCCTAGAACGAACACTGATGTTGTTTGTTTAGAGCGTAATCAATAGGAACATTGCCCTCAGCCTGTCATCACTTTCTGCTGATGATTTGTTTCATTTCATCCCATCTTCCTGTTTGTGTGTGTTAGTGTGTAAGTTCAAAGCCCACAAGCGCTGTGCCGTACGATCCACCAATACCTGTAAATGGACAACTCTGGCATCTATAGGAAATGACATCATCGAGGATGAGGATGGAGTAAGTGATTTTTTTTTCAAGTGATTTGTTCTCTTAAAGGGATAGTTCATCTAATATTTAATATTCAGTCAGCATTTGCTCTCCCTTGTTCCAAGCTTCTTTCTTCTGTTAAACGCAAAGGAGGATGTTTCGAAAAATGTTGTAAAGCAGCAGCCATTGACGTTCATAATATATTCTGTTCCTACTATTGATGTTAGTGACTGCTGGCTTCCAGCACACAGTGCTCAGCATAATTGAGTACACCTCATTTTTAAATGAGTATTTGTATCCGTTTCCCAGTAAATATAGGCAATGTATTTTGGTGCATTTAAACAAAATAGATTTATTAAACAAATATATTTATTAAAATAATATTTTAGTCACCAAACAGATTTAGAAATTGAAAGATAATCCAATTAAATTCAAGCTAAATATTGCACAAATAAATTACAACCTACAAAATTGCAATTAAACTTTTCCATTTTTTTGCTTCTCTTTATTTTTCCTCTTTTTTTAAATTTGTATTTAATATTTTTCTAACATATAAATTTGGCTGTGCTCGTTTTTGGATTGTTATTGTAAGTTATTTTGTTAGATGAGCTCCAGATTTGCTTCAGTACTGACTTATCTAATGTATGTGCACAAATATAATATTATATAGTTTTCTATTAAAAAAATGAATTTTAAAAAGATTTGTGAGGGGTGTATTTATATATGCTGAGCACTGTAATTCAAAACCAGAAAAAGAATGTTTCAAATGTGAGGAAATGATGGGGAAATTATCATTTTTAGTGTAAACTATGCCTTTGGCTGCAGTTACACTGCATGGTTCAAGTGACTCAATTTAGATTTTTTTTCTCCCATGTGGCACAGATCGAATATGGCCAATGTACGTGTAAGCAGGAAAAATCATATGGATTTCGATTTACTCAAATCAGAATCAGGCCTTGTACATATTTGTAAATCTATCCGATATTAATCGGATCCATACCCTCGTGTCTACAATATAACCAGGTAGATCGGATTTTCAGCTGTCAAGGAACAAACGTCACCAATATAAAGCTTTTTTTAATCCTCGTGTATAAGATTTAAGGTTTGCAACTCTGCTGAAGTCTGTTCCGAAATGAAAGCGTCAGCATTTACGTCATTCGCCATGGTTTTTGATGATGCGTGACTCGCATTGACAGATGAAACTCCGATATGCCTGCTTACACTGTAGATACGAATGCACAGATCCGATTCATATCAGATAAATTTCTACAGATGAACAGGGCCTAAATCTGATCTGAGTAAATCAGAATCCATGTGATTTTTTCCTGCTTACACGTACATGAGCCATATCCAATATGTGCTAGTAAGTTACTTGAACCATGCAGTGTAAACGCAGACAAAGTGCCTAGATCAAAAAAAAGATGGCAAAATGAGAACTTTTCTGTCATAAATTAGAGTAAAACTAAAATTTTTTTTTTAAATGAAACCCTTTGAACAGATTAAATACAGGAATCCAGAAAAGGGCGCTCTTTTATTATCAGCTGTCAGTCAGCGCCTGCTCTTGTTTTTCCTAGTCATTATGCCTCTGGCATGTGCTGTGTAAATACAGACAGTCGAATACGAGTCACTTTTAAAAGATGATGTAAACAGGTCAGCAAAAAAATAAATAAATCTGATACAGTCACAAAATCAGAATTGACCATCAAGATCTGTAGTGTGAATGCAGCCTTCAAGCTAAATGTGTGTGTCTGTGTGTGCAGGTATCAATGCCTCACCAGTGGTTGGAGGGAAACCTGCCGGTCAGCGCTAAGTGTGTGGTGTGCGATCGAAACTGCGGCAGCGTCCGGCGACTACAGGACTGGCGGTGTCTCTGGTGCAAAGCCATCGTACGTGACTTTCCTGCCCACTCTGTAAAACCAACCCACAATACAGTGCATTTCACCCACACCAACAATAATACACAATCACACCCACTTCAGATTCAGTAACCATAACAACCAGATAAACACACCCGGAGTTTACAGTAAAGACTATGACATCATATGGTACTTGTACAGGTGTGTACCTTGTGCAACCAGTGCGTTAGACTGATGAGTGTTCATGAGTAGTCAGTGATGCATTTGTCTGTGTGTGTAGGTGCACAACAGCTGTAAAGAGCAGTTGGGGAAGGTTTGTCCTCTGGGTCAGTGTAAGGTCTCCATCATTCCACCCACTGCACTTAACAGCATCGACTCTGACGGTAAGGGTTGCCCTGGCAACTGCATCAGCTCAGCTTAGTCTTCATAATGCCTACATGCATTGTCATATGCCTTTGTGTATGTAAAAAAATATAGATTTTGTTAGGATGATCCAAAATGGCACAAAACCTCCCGTACAGTATATGCACTTGGCCGAAAAGTAAAACCAAAAATGCTTTGTAATTATTTATTATTGTATTCAATGATATTAAGTAGATGTGTAATGTGTGTATTTATATAGTGCATTTATCATGTATGGCCATACACCCATTGCTTCACAATCATGAGGGGTCTCACTCTACACCCACCACCAATGTGCAGCATCCGTTTGGATGATGCAACGGCAGCCATAGGACAACAGTGCACAACACCAGCTTTAGGTGGAGTGGAGAGACAATGATACAGCCAATTCGGTGGAGGGGAATGATTGGGAGGGCATGATGGTAAAGGGCCAATGAAGGGAATTTGGCCAGGACACCTCTTTACGAGAAGTGCCATGGGATTTTTAATGACCACAGAGAGTCAGGACCTAAGTTTTAACATCTAATCGGAAAGACGGTGGTCACTGACAATATGGTGTCCCCTTCACTTTTACTGGGGCATTAGAACTCACACAGACCACAGATTGAGCGCCACCAGCTGGCCTTACTAACACTACTTCCAACAGCAAACCTAGTTTTTCCATGTGGTCTCTCATCCAAGTACTAACCCAACGCAAACTCACAGTAGTTCGTAGCTTTTTGATTTAGTGGCTAATTCGCATGAATTTGTACGATCTAATTCGTACAGTTTAGTACGATTTGCTCATTACCCACACCTCCTTTTTAAAAGGACTTTTTGGTACGACTAAACTCGTACGAATTTGTACGAATTAGTCACTAAACTGACAAAACGTAAAATATTTACATTTCCTCATGAGATCAGGCTGACAAACCAGACTCAGCCCTGCTTAGCTTTAGTGTGTAACTGGTCTTGGGCTGCAGGGTGATATGACTGTGGCATATGGCAGATGTTTTAAATTGAACTCTAAATTAGCTTTTTTTTTTTACAGTTATTTTTTAAACACTATAAAACACTACGTTTTATTGACAGTAAATACTAATTCAAACAGCATGAACAATTATAGAAATTACATTACATTACATTTACAAACAACATAATAGCATGTTGTTTAAGTAGACTTTTCCCATGAGCATAAATGAGTATAAATATACTTGAGCAAAGTATTCGTAGAGCAGAAAAATATGCTGTTTTAAACTTTGACCACAATGTGCATAAGCTAGTCAATTAAGCGCTCTGCTGCTCTTGCACCTCGGTCAGCGTGGCAACAAACCACTTTTGTGGCAGCATTTTCTGCATCTGGTGTGAAAGCTGGTTTAGACATATATTTTTATATGTCTACGTTTTTTTCAGTTTATATTTTCAGCCTTTTTCTCTTTTGGCTGAAAAGTGAAATTCCCCATCAGTCAATGATTTTCAGTGGCCGAAAGATCTGGTGCATCCCTGTTATTTAGTTTAAGAAACACTGAGAAAGTTGAAAATTACAAAATAAATGCATTTTCTACAATATTTTTGTTTGTACTTTAGAATTTATAGTGTTTGCACAACCATTCAAAAGCTTACTACGTACTTCATGATTAGGGTTAGGATGAAGGTTGGGTTTAGGGTTAATTGCATGTTATTATGCATAATGTATTGCTATTTTTATAATAAATGCGTGGATCCTGTGTAACCAGACAAATACAATGTTACCATTAATACATTACTACAGTAATTGTAAATTAAATTGTTAAAAAAGTCACAATAAAGACTTACTGTACATAAAGTGCTCAGCATAGATGAGTACACCCCTCACAAATCTCTCTTTTAAATTCATATTTTTAATTGGAATCTATGCAATATTATATTTGTGCAAATACATTAGATTAGTCAGTTCTGAAGCAAAATCTGGAGCTTATTTAAGAAAATAACTTACAATAATGGTTTGAAAACTGTTACACCCAAATTTATGTTATAGAAAAATATTAAATACAAATGTAAAGAGAAAAAAACAAGAAAATCAACAAAAAAAAAGTCTTTTTTGGGTTTGTTTAGGTTGTAAAAAATGTTTTTGCAATATTTTGCGTGAATTTAATTGTATTATCTTTCAATTTCTAAATATGTTTGATGACTAAAATATTATTTTGACATATGTCTGTTTAATAAATTAGTTTTGTGTAAATGCACCAACATACATGCCTATATTCACTGAGAAATTGATAAAAACATTCCTTTTCAAAATGGGGTGTACTCAATTATGCCAAGCACTGCATTTACAACCATTCAATTCAAGTTTAGATAATTGATGTACTTTTAAATGATTTGTTTTATCAACAAATACTGAAATATATATGTAACAGTTTCCAAAATAATTAATAAGGACAGTTATTTAGTTAATGGTGCAATTTAATCGCTGACTCTTGAACAGCAGTACATAACTATATACAAATATGAACAAAATAAAATGATATATCTGTATTCTATTATTCAACATTTTAAATGCAATTTCACTCAGCTCTTCTAAAAAGGCACAATTGGTTCATTCATCTAGTTTTAAGCATGTTATGTGACAAGCTACATTGGTTACATTTCTAAACGACATCCCTCCCAAGTTCTTCTCCTGTCCTCTCCTTCTCTCATTCCCACTTTCTCTCCTCCCTCTCCAACCCCTCCACTATCCTTCTTCATCATCCCCTGTTCCCTGCAGGCTTCTGGAAGGCCACCAGTCCATCCTGCTCCAGTCCTCTTCTGGTGCTGGTGAACAGTAAGAGTGGAGACAACCAGGGCGTCAAGTTCCTGCGCAGGTTTAAGCAGCTCCTGAATCCAGCGCAGGTCTTTGACCTCATGAACGGCGGCCCACAGCTGGGGTGAGGTCAACGTCCTCTGATCACATACTAAAACACTTTCAAAGGCAGTAAAAGGGTCACAGTACCTTTTAACACAGTCAAACATTTTATTTCATAGCTGCTAACATTCTAAATAATCAAGCACTTTCACTTTTCATAGTGTTCTGGTCTGTTTTGGGCATACAGTTTGGAATTTGCCCTGTGGATGATATTTGTTGTTTTATAGATGTGTTTATTGTATGTATGTGTGCGCAGACTTCGTCTCTTCCAGAAGTTTGAGACATTTCGTACCCTGGTGTGCGGTGGAGATGGGAGCGTGGGCTGGGTTCTTTCTGAACTGGACAAACTCAGCCTGCACAAACAGGTCAGAACAAACAAAGATTTGACATTTTAATAAAAGCAAATGGTGAAAACACACTTCGGTTTTGAATAATATTGGTTGATGAGTTTATAAATCTACAGTAAATGGTTTGGGAGCAGTCATTACATTTTTTATAATTTTTTTCAGCAATGATGCAATACATTGATCAAGTGATGATAAAGATATTTATAAAATAATATTTCTAAATTTTCCTGTTTCAAATGAATGCTGTTGTTTTGTACTTTGCATTAATCAAAGACTCCCAAAAGGCAGGTATACACTAATTCTGGATATTTAGCCTAATAACTGATAACTGATATATACAATTATGAGTTTAAATCTTGATGCAAGTAATCCAAGCATGGTAACAACAAAACAGCACATATCTAAAGTGGATCAACCAGCAGAAATGATTGATCATTTATCAACTGTACTATATTGTGCCATTAGCAACAACATTTTTAAAAATCATTTTACTGATCAAATAATTTTAGTTAATTAGTTAGGTCATATTCTCAATACTGATGTGGCAACTGATATTTTCGCCATCCCTACTGAAACATTAATTCATTCATTTTCCTTTGGGCTTAGTTCCTTTATCATTCTGGGTTTGCCACAGCAGAATGAACCATCAACTTATCCAGCTTATGTTTCACGCAGCGGATGCCCTTCCAGCTGCTACCCAACACTGGGAAACATCCATACACACTTATTTACACACATACACTAAGGACAATTTAGCTTACTCAATTCACCTATGGCACATGTTTTTGAAACAGCGACCTTCTTGCTGTGAGGCAATTGTGCTACCCACTGCGCCATCATGCTGCCCCTACTGAAACTTTCCAT
The DNA here is from genome assembly GCF_052040795.2 of Danio rerio. Classification (NCBI taxonomy): domain Eukaryota; kingdom Metazoa; phylum Chordata; class Actinopteri; order Cypriniformes; family Danionidae; genus Danio; species Danio rerio. The sequence continues at coordinate 23,706,522 of NC_141027.1, forward strand.
AGTTTAAACAAAGATAAAATGTTAAGCTGCAAAAGACTGCTGATTTCACAGGTTGCTAAGCGCCCATGAACCGTTTTCTCAGAGGATGACAAGCTGACAAAACATATCACTCTGATACAAGTTTTATATATGGAGAAAACTTCAAGAAAATTGGGTGTTTTGTGTTTGTCCGAGATAATTAGTCGACCGAAATGTGTATATTCCATACAAGCTGAAGTCAATTGGTCAGTTCTTGTCACGTGGCTCACGCTGCGCTCATGGTAATTATTCAACAAGGTGCGTCTGGAAGGCGCGAGCGCATCAGGCCACTTGCACGCACAAGCCACACCTCCAAGCTACACTTCTCCAGCAGTTGATCTTCTTGCACAAACATGGTGGTTTCACCTGATTTGTTGACAAATGGGTTGCGGATCTATTCCTTTGCAGTTCGCGGGTCCTTCCCTGGGCCTTTTCCACTTCCACTTTCCAAGATGTCTGTTTTTTACCTATTTTGCTGCTTTTATGTTAAATTTGGGCACTCAAGTGACTGAGATATAAGTGAGAGAATACGGTAATTTTTCAAAATAATAGACTTTTCAAAATAAAATCTTTTCAGACTCGGATAATACATAAAACGGAAATAATTTATGATTTCTTGTGCGGCCGGTAGCAGTTGATCCACAGACCAGTACCAGTCCACAACCCAGTGGTTGAGGACGACTGCAATAGTATGTATACGGTTGCATTGTTTAGAAAAATCATTCAATGGCACTCACAAGAGAAATTTGAGAACTGAATAGGCGTATACAGCAAAAAAAACTGCAAAAAAAACTGACCTCCTGGGATGTATTTTGCGATCTCCTGAAATGTATACAAGGGTACATATCAATAATGAGCCTGGGTTGGCATTTTCATTATTTTGTGTGTTTGTAACAGTGTCAGCTGGGTGTGCTGCCGCTGGGCACTGGAAATGACCTGGCGCGTGTGTTGGGCTGGGGAGGCCTGTGTGACGACGACGCTCAGCTGCTGCAGATACTGGAGAAACTTGAGAGAGCAACAACCAAGATGCTGGACAGGTCAGAGATACTGAGCCACAATGATGAATGACTCTCATTAAAAACACATCTCTCTGGCCCTGTTTACGTCTGGCATTAAGGAGCATTTTTGTCGACCCAATCACAAGTTGATGCCACTAAAAAATTTTAAGATGATACTTTTAACACATCCAGAAATAATTAAAAACCTATTAAACTATTTCTTTCACGGTGTAGCAATTAAAGGCAAAAGGAGTTTGTAATTGTGGCATAGAATGATAATCTGGATATACCTTGGCATAGCTGAATAATGTTTTCAGTACACGGAAATGACACACCGTGAGTCTCAAAACCAAAGACATAATTTCCTCATACTCATGTAATTCCTGCAAGTGAAAAATCCCGAAAAACAGGCCAGTCATAACAAAATACCTTTGAAAACGGGACTGACAGGTCATGAACTGGGCAACATTAGGAAGCAGGCGCAGAAATCTCATTGGGGCTCATTAAGAATGCTGAATATGGGAAAGACAGATTATATTTATGTTTAAATGTATCTTACATTAGTTTAACATGTATATTGTGAACTATACCATGTACTTTTACAACTAGTAGACAGTATATCTTAGTATAAGTTAACATGAACATTTTTTTCTCTTTGACAAGGGAAATTTAACCTCAACTGATTATTCACAGCCATTTCATACACAAAATTGAGCTTTCCGCCCTAGTGCTAATTCTTCTGAATTATATAAACGAGCATATAAAGTCATTTCTGGGGATTTTTTTTAATTAGGCCTACCTAGATTTTAGGAAGCAATTTATAGTACCATATTAAATCAATTCACTATATAGCACCTTTACAAATGGAAATTAAAGCTTGTTATCTGACCTTGTTATTTGTTTTAAAGGTGTAAAAATGATTTTTACACACCCAAAGATCCTCCTTTCAAAAAAAAAAGAAAAGTGTTTGACAGTTGACAAAAGAGACAGGCTAAAATATCACTTGTAAGCAGGAATGCATCTCCCTTGTCTGCTTGTGATGCAATTGACCAAAGCTTATCTAAACAGTACTTGTGTTTGTAAATGTGTGTGTTCACAGATGGAGTGTGATGACCTATGAAGTGCCCACCAAACAGACTCCAGCAATCGTAAAAGACGACGACCCATCAGATTCCCCTCTACAGGTGACCTTCAAATGTTGTTTCTGATCTAAAGCTATATGCTATACTGTATATGTATGTTTGCATTACATTGATGCTTGCAGTAAAAAATTCTATGATGCACAACTTTTTTTTACAAATATATGATATAAATATAAATGATTTCTAAAGACAGAAGCATCACATAAATTATGTGTATATATATATATATATATATATATATATATATATATATATATATATATATATATATATATATATATATATATATACAATTGATGAGTGTAGGAGACTTCCTTCAAAAACTACACAAACACATATATAAATGGGAGTGTAAACTGTTTAAATGAGATGTTTTACCTTAACGTATGTTTCACCAGCATGAACCACGCCACACTTTGAGCTACACTTTATTGTAGGGATGAAGGGGATGGTAAGGGAACAGTGGGATGAAGGGTAAGGGATGTAAGAGGATAAACAGTGAACATGTAGTTAGGTTTATTGGGCATCCTACGATGATGCCCAGAGACTCGGAGTGGAAGTACCGTCCCTGTAATATTTGTGATTATATTCCCCCCCGATTCAACCTAGGAGGTTAAAGAGGGTTATGGGATTGTTAATGGGAAGCAAGGAAATAGAGAGAGGGAGGGTGGTTTCGAGAGAACGAGAAGAACAGTGCTAGAGGGCCAGTCTGGCAGAAATAAGTTTTTAGGGAGTAGGTGATTGGTTAAGGAGACAAAATGAGGCACGGTTCCAGTGACGAACCTGTGTTAACAACTTAACTCCATTTTTGAAATCCAGATTACACAATATGCTGATTCTGTTGCCACTCACTTGACCAAAATCCTGGACTCTGACAAACACAGTGACGTTATTTCATCTGCCAAGTGAGTAACAAGTTTGTTTGTGTGTGAAAACATTAAACAGTACAGTACAGTATAGAAATGCAAATTATAATCAATATTAAGTTGGAACCTGAAGAATGTTGTCTTCTGTCACAGGTTTCTATGTGGAACAGTTAATGATTTTGTGGCTGAGGTCGGCAAAGCTTATGAACGGGCCACAGAGAACAAGGAGGAGGCCGATGCCATGGCTAAAAAGGTAAAGCTGGAGGCTCATGTGAAGTTTCAGTTATTGCTATTGTTAAATGACAAGCTAAAAGATAATTTAAAAAAATAAACAGACATACAATGAAAACCCTGAACTGAAACAAAATTATAAAAAATAGAGTTGCAGTAGTTCATTTGCTCACGTAGAAATACTTTTTATTATATTTTTATTGAGGTATTTACAGTGCTTGTGGAAAGTATTGGTAGCACTTCACGTTTTCCACATTTTTTTATGTTACAGCCTTATTCCAAAATGGATTAAATATATTTATTTCCTCACAATACCCCATGATAACAATGTGAAAAAAAGATTTTTTGAAATTGTTGCATATTTATTACAGTTTTTCTCAGGGGCTTTGGTGCATTTCCCACAACACTATTTACATTTGCACAACAGCTAATGCATTTCTCAAAACAATTAGTCATTATTGCACATCATAGTAGCAGTTTCTCATTCCTTCCAACAATTTGCAAATGCTTTTGGACATGCATCAATTGCTTTCATACAGTTCTCTGCTGTTTTCTAACATCATTTGCTTATGTCATGTCAGTCAAAATTAATTAAACTTGAGAATGCTGAATAGTCATTCCAAATAAAACTAATAGTCCTCATTTCATTACTTGAGTCATTACATACAAAAATGTTGAACTAGTTGTCAAAATCTGTCAAGCAAACTTTCCTAAATTCCTGAAAATGCCTTCTAAGTTGAACAATTTGATGAATGATTTACACTCAGACCTGTGCATGTTGCAGTTTCAGTTTCAATATGTACTGCAGTATTGTTTAAAGTTGTGCGCAGATACCCAAAGGACATTTGTGTTTGTTGTAAATGAGGTTGTATTTATTCTTTAGCACAATGCTGTAAATAAAAGAGAATTGCAAAGAGCAAATGCAGTAAAAATGTGAAACATACATATTCAGTGTCTTGTACTCAGATACCTCACTAAATGCAGTGATGTCTAACTCTACTGTAGTGTTCAAATAGCTGTGTAAATAGTATATAGTGCTGTCTTGCGCATTTTCAGGAAGTGTCACCAAAATCTGACTTTTTTGCATTGGAAAAAATGTTCAGAGTAAACTGTCATAATGAAAACATAACAAAGCCAATTGACTATCTTGTTCATTAACAATGGTGTCAGGACTTTTCATCTTGATGACACTGACATTTTCATTAACATGAATACTTGCTTTTATGAGCAATGGAATGAGCTATCCATTTTGAGCAAGTGACAGGCTTTTGCGGATTATCAGCTAGGTTTGGCAGTTTGTACGAATTGTTTTGAGAAATGCATTAACTGTTGTGCAAATGTAAATAGTGTTGTGAGAAATGCACCAAAGCCACTGAGAAAAACTGTAAAATTAAAAAAAAACCTGTAAAATCACATGTACATAAGTATTCACAGTACCTAAGCTCAATTTAGAGCTTCACGGCAAATGCTGTGAATACTTACGTACATGTGATTTTTCAGGGTTTTTTTATTTTTAATAACTTTGCAACAATTTAAAAAAATCTGTCATTATGGGGTATTGTGTGTATGATTCTGAGGAAATAATTGAATTTAATCCATTTTGGAATAAGGCTGTAACACAAAAAAATGTGGAAAAAGTGAAGCGCTATGAATTTTTTCGGAAGCACTGTATTTTTATGCTTCTAATGAAATAACATTCAAACCCCTAGCAGTGTTCAAGTTTGAGTCTAGTTAAAGCTACATTTTTAGACCGTGATTGTTAGTTGAGCCACAACATTTAAAACAAATAGTTTTCAGCACACAAACCATCATAAACAAACTTCATGAGACAATCATGATTATCCTATTTAAATTCTTTAGCTTCTCCTTGTATGCGCTGCAACAGTATATCAGTTTAGTTTGTTCACTCTTACATAACTGCCCCTGCTGGTCATGTCTTTCTTGTGTTAGACCATTCTGCATGGTAGTGCGTCACACTGCAGCATTGCATGTGGTCACATTGATTCACTCGCGCATTCTCAGTAGCCACATCCGCTTAATGAGGCAACACTCAGTGAAAGCTGTTTTTTTCCATGCTAAACTGAGTAGTGGTCCAAATCATCCGCTACAGCAATGCATGAAATGTCTATTTCTGCGATATCATGGCTGAATATCAGCATAAACTACTATAATAATGATCACTTTAGACACCGATTAGGTGCTTTATTCAGTGTTAAATGCTACTGGTGTGAGTTTGGATACCATTTTATTGCCATAATAAAAATTGACCTCAGATCTTGAAAGTAAAATTGCTAGCAAACACATATAGTGTAGTTAGAAAATGAATGCTTGAACTGTGATGAACCAACAAATATCAGTCACTCAGCATTTACTTTTAATGTTAAAGAGGTTTAATATGTGTTAATGTGTATCATTTTTAGTGTGGACAGACAGTTTACTTGTCACTGAAATCTAGCTATGTCATGTGTAGTTAGGACATGATGTGAGGAGTCAAACTGTGTTGTATTCTCAATATAAACTCTGAGAAATGTAGAAAAAGTTTTGAATTGCGTCTCTCTCTCAGTGTGCCATGCTGAATGAGAAGCTGGACTCGTTGGTTAAGGCTCTCAGTGAAGATGCCAATGCCCAGCTGGTGCCAGCCGGGTCCATTTCTCCAGACGACAGCGACACGGATCAGTCCAGACCCTTCAGATCTAGAGAGCAGCTAATGCTGAGGGCCAACAGCCTGAAGAAAGCACTCCGACAAATCATAGATCAAGCAGAAAAAGGTCAGTCTTCGTTGTGTACAAGTGCGTTCTTCTTAAGTGCAGCATAATTTGATTTTGGGTCTTGATTAGATTGTGTTAAATTAGCATGAAGAAAAAAAATCTAGCATACTTCATAATGATTAACATGCCCGGAGAGAATGAGATGAAAAGGTTTCGATGAATTCCATTTTACTCCTTTACTTTCTGTTGCATTTATCTTGAGTGTGTTTAAAGTCTCTGGCTTCCAGATGTAATGGAATAATACAGAATGGCTGCTTGATCAATTTACCCAATTTTTTGCTTTTGATTATGTTCTGTCAGTGGTGGATGAGCAGAACAGACACACACAGGTGCAGAGAATGTCTTCCACCTCGTCAATCAAAAGAGGCAGCAGTGAGGACCTCAAGGAGGCGGAAACACGTGAGTGACAGATACATTTAATGAATATTCATAGATGTGGCTTAGTAATTAGATCCTTAGGGGTGGATTTACTAACAGCTTGTGGCAAAACAAACACAGTTTTGGCATTGAAAAACTATTTACCAAAGGTGCTGTGAAACATACACAATTTCTATATAAATCGTGAAATTAATATTGTACTTATTGTCATAATTTGCATGAAAAGGAATGACATATTTTAGTGCTTTAATGCCTCTAGTCAGCAGCATGTTGTCTCAGTGGCTAATACTATCGCCTCACAGCAAGAAGGTCACTGGTTTGAGGCCTGGCTGGGCCATTTGACATTTCTTTGTGAAGGTTGCAGGTTCTCCCCATGTTCGCATGGGTTTCCTTCGGATGCTCTGGTTTTCCCCCCTGTCCAAAGACAAGACATGCACTATAAGTGAATTGGATGACCTAAATAGGCTGTAGTGGATGAGTGTGTGTGTGTTTGTGTGTATAGGTGTTTGCCAGTACTGTATTGTGGCTGGAAGGGCATTCGCTTAGACATACTGTATGCTGGAATAGCTGGCAGATTATTCCACTGTGACAACCACTGAAGTAGAGACTAAGCCGAAGGAAAATGAATGAATACTGCCTCTAGTGTTCATTTCAGATGAGAACTGCAGTGAATTGTATGTATAGGCATGTTATATGACAGCTATTTTTAACACAAACCTTTACACGTGGTTAGCCTTTTGGAACATTTAAACACCCCACCAATGGCCCTGAATAAAGCGGCGCAGTAAAAAATCATTATTCATTTCAATCTGAAGGTAAGCTGTAAAAAACGAAGACTAAAAATCCTTCTCGATACAGCACGTTTGAAATTAATTGTATAAAATAGGATCTTACAGTACAACAAATATAAAAAAATGTTTTTGCATGCCCTGGTGTACACCACCTTTTACTGCAGATTAATGAAGTGGAAACTACATCATGTAAGCCAGACAGTGTCTTGAAAAGGTCGTTTCTCAGAGCCGTCTGTGCAAACACAGAGACATGAAATAAGAAAAGGCCAAGGATCACTTGAAAGAGCAAGTTAATTAACTATATCAGCTACATCAACATGCAGAACACTGCATTAGCTCGCATAAAGGGCAGCACTAAAATAAATGCTACAAAGAACTGATTTTTGTTGCATTTCCACTTAAACTTGTCATAAAAAAGATTTTCCCATAAATTTTATGCAATATTCCCTAACTTAAATCACATTTAAAAAAAAAATATATATATATATATATATATATATATATATATATATATATTAGAAATTTCAAAATAAAAAAAAAACAATTAGTAGTCTATCCAAATTATTGAAAAATCAGTAATTCTTTTGTTTCACAAAAATGTGATTTTACACAAAATGAATAAATGGAATGTATTACTGGTTACTTTTCTATTGTCGTGAGATTTAAATGAGTTCACAGTATTTTTAAAAATTCAATTGTGTAGATAGATGGATGGATGTACGGATGGATGTACAGATGGATGAATGGATGGACACACGAATGAATGTATGTATGTATGGATGGATGGATGGATGGATGGGTGTTCAAATGGATGGATGGATGGATGGATGGATGGCTGTACGGATGGATGTACAGATGGATGAATGGATGGATGCACAGATGGATGGATGTATAAATGGATGGATGGATGGATGGATGGGTGTTTAAATGGATGGATGGATGGTTGGATGGATGGCTGTACGGATGGATGTACAGATGGATGAATGGATGTATGCAAAGATGGATGGATGGATGAATGGATGGATGGATGGGTGTTCAAACGGATGGATCGATGGATGGATGGCTGGCTGTACGGATGGATGGATGGATGGAAGGATGGACGGACGCATGTATAAATAGATGGATGTTCAAATGGATGGCTGGATGAATGGATGGACGGACGGACGGACGGACGGACGGATGGATGGATGGATGGATGGACACATGTATGAATGGATGTATGTTCAAATGGATGGATGTACGGATGTACAGATGGATGAATGGATGGATGCACAGATGGATGGATGGATGGATGGATGGATGTATAAATGGATGGATGGATGGATGGATGGATGGATGGGTGTTTAAATGGATGGATGGATGGATGGTTTGATGGATGGCTGTACGGATGGATGTACAGATGGATGAATGGATGTATGCAAAGATGGATGGATGGATGAATGGATGGATGGATGGGTGTTCAAACGGATGGATCGATGGATGGATGGCTGGCTGTACGGATGGATGGATGGATGGATGGAAGGATGGACGGACGCATGTATAAATAGATGGATGTTTAAATGGATGGCTGGATGAATGGATGGACGGACGGACGATGGATGGATGGATGGACACATGTATGAATGGATGTATGTTCAAATGGATGGATGTACGGATGCACAGATGTATGAATTGATGGATGTACAAATGGATAGATGCAACTATGTACAAATGGATGGATGGATGTATACATAATTTACTTCTGCTATTGGGGTCTTTGTAATAGGCTTAGGCTTTTTTATGTCTCATTTTTTGCACTTTCTTTCACTTTTAATTCCTTTCATTTCATCAACAGGTCAAAATACATTGAGTCCGACCGCTACAACTCCTATATTACTGGAGAAGTCAGAAAGCTTCGGCACCGTGCTCTTCTCTGAAGAATCTGTGTAAGATTGTGCAAACACACACACACATACACTCACACACAGCTCTTATCTTTCTCCAGAGAAGTGCAGTAATGACATCTGACGTTCCAGTAGCTCTTAAACCCATGTTGACAGTGTAATATCCCACAGTGTGTTTGCTATTCCACTCACAGACACACCAGTCCATCTCAGTCTCAGTGGACACAAATCTGCTTTCATATCGAGTCCTTGAGTCGACACATTTCACTGAAAGAGCACAGATTACCTTTGGTTACTGCAGTATATTCTGAAGCCAAGTGAACTTTACGTCTGGGCTGAGTTTGCAGGCCCCACATGGGACATTTTGAACATTTAAAACCCTCAAAGAAACCTCAATGACCATCACTTAATGCAGCATGTTTAGTTTTAAGATAAATCCATGTACAGGCAATATAACTTTTAGTGTTGTTAGTGATTAAAAAGAAGAATATTATGCTTAAGAAGGCTACGTTTACTTGATCAAATACACTGTAAACATGGTGTTAAAGGAATAGTTCACCCAAAAATAAAAAAAATATATATGTCAGCATTTACTCCCCTTTGCTGTTTAAAATCCTTTATTGGTTTTTAGTATTATTACTGTTTAAAAGAAAGATATTGTGCGCACAAAGGCTGCAATTTCTTGATCAAATACACAATAAACAGTGTTAAAGGGATAGTTCACACAAAAATAATAAATCTGTCATAATTTACTCTCCCTTTACTCTTTAAAATCCTTTTATTGTTTTTTAGTATTATGAGTATTTTAAAGGGAGGATATTGTGCTTACGAAGGCTGCATTTTCTTGATCAAATACATGGTAAACATGGTGTTAAAGAGATAGTTAACCCAAAAATTTAAATCGTTATCATTTACAGTACTCTCCTTTTACTTTTTAAAATGCTCTAAAACACAAAAAGAACATATTTTGGTAAATGTTGGAAGCCATTGACCTCAATAGTATTTTTATTTAATTATTTTTGTTTTCTATTTTTTAGCAATCTTCAAAATATCTTCTTTTATGTTCAACAGTAGAAAGAAACTCATAAAGGTTTATAAGCTCTTGAGTATAAGTAAATAAGAAGTACATTTCCATTTTTTGGAGAACGATCTTTTTAATAATGGTGAAAAGTGTTGGGGTAACGCATTACAAGTAACGTGAGTTAATTAATAATATTAGTTTTCTAAGTAACAAGTAAAGTAATGCATTACTTAAAAAAAATATAATTATATTTGAGTTATTTTTTAAAAATGTAACTCGAGTTACCTTTTGAATTGATCAATATGCTTTAAAAAATAATTTGCTGAATTAAAAGTAGTGTAATCACATTGAATCACATTTAATGAGAGAATGAGCTTCCCACAAGAATAGACAGAAATGAAGATGGCGGAGTCTTACATTTCTGCGATGGAAGTATTCACATTATTCTGAACGCATGGCAGAAAAAGGCACAGTCTCGATGGGCAGTCATTTTACTGAACTATAAGGCAAAAATACAAAATAGAAAATACATTGCTTTCAGAAGTTCTCAGAAGGTAGCATTCAATTTTTTAGGTAAAATGAAGGTGTTGGTTATACAGTGTGCTATTAAATTCAGAGCTTCTCTATTTAAAAAAAAGGAAAAAAGAAAAATACTCTTCTGAAAGCGCAGTGAATGGGAGAGTACAACAAATCATTTTTTACATGAATTTGCTGAAATAATAAAAGAAAAACTCTAGGAGTGTGTTAAGACTTTCAGAAAAAGGGAAAAAAATGTGTGAGATTAATGACGACAGCCAGAGGAGAGAAAACCATCACATTTACTTTCAGTCCCATAGATGCTGCATTACAAACCCTTCGCATAAATGGTCATTTGTTTTTTGTAATGTGACACAAAGATTATATTATACATTCATAAATGCATATAAATGGTTTTCTATAAATGTGTGACTTTTTTTTTTAATAAAAGAATTAAAAACTTTCAAGGATTTAAGATTATGATGACAGTTAAACGTTTTGTGTAAAGGGTCCTTACAAAAGACTTTACTGTCACAAATTATTGCAGTTTAATCTTTGCTAAATAAAAATGTAGAAAATATTTGCACTCCAAATGTTTGAAAAGTAGTAATTATATGTTACTGTATTAATTATATAATGCTTAATAGATCATTCATTTTTAGTTTTCATCTTTAATAACTAATGTGACATTGCAAACATTCCTACATCTATTAAGTTATTAAATAAAAGGTTTTATGATGGTATTATAAAAGATGAGAGTAGGATAAATAGATCCACATTTGCTGTTCATTTATTTTCTTCACGCATTAATCCTGTGTATCTCTCTGTTCCGCAGGCAGTGCACAGAGAAGTGTGTGATGAATAATTATTTTGGCATTGGGCTAGATGCCAAAATATCTCTAGAGTTCAACAACAAGAGAGACGAGAACCCCAAAAAATGCAGGTAAGACTGAAAGATATTCATTTCATATACTTAATGCAAATGAAAGTGTCTTACAGTTACAGTTTCGCTTTTAATTCTTCGATTTTATTCAAGAAACTTCCTATTTTTTTTTTTTGAAGAAACCTGTTTCTGAATGATCTTCAATGTTTTTAACAGTAGTCGCACTAAAAACATGATGTGGTACGGAGTGCTAGGGACCAAAGAACTGGTGCAGAAAACCTACAAGAACCTGGAACAAAGAGTCCAGCTGGAGGTACAGTTTGAGCTCGTGTCAGCCAGACAGACTGAGAGGATGTGGGTTGAATACATTTCTCCCTTTGCTGAAAGAGGAAGCACTTGTTGTACCATCCGTCCGTTTTACTGGACATACTATGAATCATATGCTGTGTTTGTATATGCAGATGCATGTTTATTTAATATATATTTCCCAGGTGCTGTTTAATAGAGGAAGGAAATTTTCATAGTATTTCCTGTAATATTTTTTCTTCTGTAGAAAGTCTTTTTTATTTTTGTTTGGCTGAAATTGGATGAAAGTTTTTACATTTTTAAAGCAAGTCCATGCTTTATTTTGAGTGGCTACAGTGCAAACCAGTGTTGGCCAATAATTTTGCCTAACCTAATTAACCTAGTCCTAACTAACCCAAGCCTTTAAGTCAAATCAAATCAGATCACTTTTATTGATGAGTGAAAAGCTTAGGTGCTGGCTTCAGAAAGTGCAAAACACAGACAGTGCAAAACACAACAACATACTTTTAATGAACAAATCAATACAAAACAAAACAATATACAATTATAATTTTCTTTTCGGCTTAGTTCCTTTATTACTCTGGGGTCGTTACAGCACAATGAACTGCTGACTTATCCAGAATGTGTTTTGAGCAGCGGATACTTTTCCAGCTGCAACCCAACACTGGGAAACACCTATACACTCGCATTTACACACTTACCCTGCAAACAATTTTAGCTTACCCAATTCACCTATAGCGCATGTCTTTGGACTGTGGGGGAGACTGAAGCATCTGCAGGAAACCTGCGCAAACACAGGGAGAACATGCAAACTCCACACAGAAATGCCACTTGACCCAGCCAAGACTCGAACCAGTGACCATCTTGCTGTGAGGCGATCCTGCTACCCACTGCACCACCGTGATGCCTGCAATGTTGACAGTAATATGTAAAAGACAATAAATGCTTTAAGAAAATCACACATGTAGGCACAGACAGACAAGTACACAGTCAAAAAGGTGTTCATTGCACTTTATGCTGAATACTATTTTGCTAATCATATATTATGAACTGTCATCATGGCACAGACAAAGAAAGTTAGGTATTAGAACTGAGTTATTAAAACTGTTATGTTTAAAAATGCATTGATAAAAATCTAGTCTCTGTTAAACAGCATATGGAAAATGTTTGAAGAAGAATTCAAATTTCTCGGGGGTAGGGGGGGGTGTTAGTTTATTGTTTGTTTGCATACACAAACTATAAAAAAAATCACATCAACATCTTTTGACCGCTGTTTTTCTTAATTGGGCTGTGTGATTAATCAAAATCGAATTGCAATCGCAATTTAAAACATTGCGATTAGCTAATTGCAAGAGGCTGCGACATGAAGTATTTATTATTTAACTTCCCCTCCCCAGAGCAAATACGTGACTGCTGTCTGTGTGTGACAGTCTTACTAGCCAATTGAGTGAGCACAATTTCGCTCGGCCCAATTAAAATTGCTCAACCGAACTATGCAGAACGCCCACAATAACTGGAAAGGCTGAACGAGTGGGATAATGGCGTCTGCCACTATGTAAGCATTAATAGACAAATAACATCAAAGAAAAACAGCACATCAGTAATATCGGAATATTTTGGTTTTAAAGTCACAGACATTGAACTAAAGCAGGTAATTTGTAAGAGCTGTCGCAGAATTGTTGCCACAGCACAAGGAAATACAACAACCAGCACCTAAAATGCACCACAGGTGACTGTATGAGGAGCATCTTGTTAAAAAGTCAACTAAAAGTTTTTTCAGTCACACTCAGCTTAAAACATATGCTGGATAAGTTGCCGGTTCATTCCGCTGTGGCGACCCCTGATAAAATAAAGGGACTAAGCCGAAGGATGATGAATGAATGAATGAATGAATGAACTTATGTATAAAATCAAAACCCCTAGTATACAATATGTATGCTGTTGGCTCACCATTTGAAAAAAAAAATCACCAAATAACTAGGAACCACATTATTAAAGATTTTGCAGATCATTTTCAATTTAATAAACACACTCTTATTCACAGAGAGACTTTAATTGTTCTTCTATTATGTTATCATGCTTTTGACATATTTGTGAGAAGTTACAGTTCGTGTAAAAACTCTTTCTATTTATTTTATTAATCATTTGTGCAGTGTGATGGCGTGTCCATGTCCTTGCCGAGTCTTCAGGGTCTGGCTGTTTTGAACATCCCCAGCTATGCAGGAGGCATCAATTTCTGGGGAGGCACCAAAGAGGACAATGTGAGTCCATCACTAAAAGTGAATCTCTAGTCAGAACTTATAACTTTACTTTTCCGCAGGGCAGCTTGGTTCAGCAATGTGAAAAATGTGCCCAGAGTTAAACAGATGAGCGTGCGCCACACATTTATCTCCGGCACATCTCTTTAAATTTCCAAGCTGTCAATAAACAATGGCTGCCGGCCAGCATTTCCTCCTGCAGATACTGCTTTCAGATTGCATCACGCATATTTACTAGCACTCGTCAATCCATCAATTGCCTTTCATTGCTGTTTTTCAGGAACAGTCTGTCAGTGCTGCAGAGTACAGGGTAGTGTATACACAACAAGCAATACAGTAAGAAACAGTTGTGGAGAATAAATAGTGAAAATGGAAAAGGATGATTCATTGAAAGTGCAGTTGGGATTTGTTACTCTTATATACAATACCATGATAGCAAACAAATAAAACCATAGGGGACCCTGCACCACAAAACTAGTCTTATGTTTATATTTTTGAATAAATTGAATGAGTCAAATGATGCCTTTTATGTTTTTTTTTTTTTTTTTTTTTCAAATTAGAAATTTGTGTTAACAAGCAGTACCTAATAAAGTGGCCGGTAAGTGTAATTTGTTAAGATAAGAAAATATTTGAAAGATGAAACGATTTGAAAAAAATGGAATCTGAGGATTAAAAATCTAAATACAAAGACGATCCCTTTTAATACAACCAGCTTCAGAAAATTTTTGAGGTTTTTAAACTTTTTATTTATTTATTTATTTATTTATTTATTTATTTATTAGTGTAATGATGGCATCAGTGAAGTGCATGTTAAATGTTTTTTTTTTCTTTGTCAACAACAGAAACTAGACATTGTTTGTCCAGCAACTGAAACTTTAGACTTGTATTTTGCAGAAACCTACAAAGAATTATGCAGCAAGAAAACCTGCATTCACTGATTTCAGGCAGAGTAGTGTTTTGTCCTTTGAGAGAAAATGACTCAATTTATTGTGCACTTTACCATTTGAACTTTTGGACCTTTAACACGCCGAAACAGCAATATTACGCACTACATAAATATATTTGGTGCACTTTAAAGAGCACTGAGCAGTGTAAATCAATAAGTCTGCTGATATACGGTACACTGAACTAGTCAATAGATGTAGTATAGATCATGCTCAAGCAATATTGCTTAGGTATACAGTGCAATATGTACAAAAAAAGATCTAAACAAATATTATGGAAGATGACTGGAAGTAACACTGTTTGTGCTATCTGATTGAACTCACGTCATTGTGGCAGATTCCTTCCTGTAAAGTGTATTTATCTAGCAGAGAAGAATACTGTAATATCATTTCCCAGCAAGAGTCAGAATGCGCACATAAGACATCTGTTCCTTGTTGTTTCACGCACTATTATCTAAGTTGATTATCTTGAAACATACCGTTTCTTTAGCCTTGCGAAAATAAGGTTTAGTTCAGAAGAGGAGAATGTGGTTTATAGGTGGACATTTGAAGATAAGGTCTGCCGTTGTTTTTGTTTGTGCAGAATTTTGGAGCTCCATCTTTTGATGATAAGAAGCTGGAGGTGGTGGCTGTGTTTGGCAGCATGCAGATGGCAATGTCTCGGGTCATCAACATACAGCATCACCGCATCGCACAGGTCTGAACACCAGTACACAATTGTCAAACAGCAACATTATTAGCATGTATCTTCTATTCAACATTCAAAAAAAAATGTTTGCAAATGACTTGTTTAAAATGACCTGAAACAATTTAATTGTTTAATGTTCAATTTACTTAAATTTGTAAAAAATAAAAAAAAGAATGTCAACTTAATTCTTTCATGTTATCCCAACACAAATCGATTGTGTGGAAGCCAACATCTTTCACAGTGAACATGTTTCTAACGTGAGGAAATTTCAGATACATTCAAACACACTCTACTTAGAAGTTTTATTTTAATGAAAACTGCCCGAATTGGACAGGGTTCCCACAGGTCATAGAATTTCTGGAATATCATGGAATTGTAAAAAGACTAATTCAGAAATTGAAAGTCAGAGAATTCTTTCTTTTTTTGTTCCAGTCATTGAATATCAGTGATTTTTGATTGTTGCTTTAAAATGTAGTTTCTGCTAAAGGAAATGTAATTGCTCTATACCATATTTTTTATATTACGCTGTTTTGACACCTGCCATGTATAAAGTCGGGCCAGAAATGATTCAAACCCCTTGCAAATTATGACTTAAAATTACTATTTAAAACTGTTTAAAATTATTATTCAAAGGTTTTTTTTGTTTGTTTGTTTGATTTTTTGAGCGAAAATGACAGGCTTCTCCCAAAAGATATTAATATGATGTACAAGAGGCATCATTGTGCAGAAAAATATATATTTCTCTGCTTTTATTTACATCTGAACAAAAACTTTAAGTCAGAATTTTCCAAGCATATGAAACATTTTAGAAATGACTGTGTATATATAGGCGAATTTTCAGCTCTTTTTTCCTTTTATGCTCATTAATTGGCAGTCAATTCAATTTTATTTTATTTAAATAAGTCGTTGGTTTGTTAATTAAGGCTAACACACCAAGATATTTTTATAAGTATTATTATACTTTTAATGCACTATACAATTTTAACAGCTTTGGCTTCAAAATGGCCAATTTAAAATCTGGATGTTATGTAGATGACAGGAAAGCTAAATACAGAGTAGAGAAAGTACTTTGCAGCCATGCAAACCAAAAGTAACTCCATAACAAATAAAATGATCGATTGTTCTCATAGTGCCTATAAAATCATGTGAAATAATATTCCAGCTTAAAACATTTTTTAAAAAGTGAATTTGATATTTGGCTTAAAGTGGCTACCCTGACTGTAATTCAAATCAATTCAACTGTCTCAAAGCTGAAGAAATTATGGATTAAATATACATTAGTCCATTGACTACACAACGGTTACAATTATAATTTTAATTTAATGAAACTAAACTGAACATTAACAATGAGAAAAGTGTTCTTTCACCATAATAAAATGAAACAGTTTATTCAATCTAATAGATTTAAACAAAAACAGCTTTCTATATTAAATGCTGATTATTAATTTAAGTTTTAATGTTGTTTTGTGTGTAAGAACATGTGTATGGGTGAGTTTTGGAAGATGATTTAATGCGGTTTGTTTAATGTTTGCATCCTCAGTGTCGGCAGGTAAAGATCACCATCCTTGGTGATGAAGGTGTTCCTGTGCAGGTGGATGGTGAGGCCTGGATTCAGCCTCCGGGCATCGTCCAAATTGTTCACAAGAACCGAGCCCAGATGCTCACCAGAGACCGGGTCAGTGTGTGTGTTTGTGTCTTTTCTGTGAATAGGTCATGAACTTAAATGATAAAATTCCATTGTTCTTTTAATAGAGATGGTTGTACTATAAAAACATCCTGTAAGATTCAGAAGTCTAAACTTTCTTGTTTGTTGGGTAACAGCTTATATTGAAGTCAGTCTGCCAAAACGGCAGCTTGTGGAATGTGACACTTTATTGGATAATAGTGTGACTAAACTCCGCCTCCACTGAGGGAGATCAAGGCCTGCTTCTGCATCACTGCCTGTTTAACCCAGCCTACTGACGCACAGTCTTATCCGCTGGTCTGCTTTGCTCATCATCTCTGTACTGTTACAGTAACTGGACAACTCAGGGTATTGGTGTATTTTAATTCAGAAGGAGAATTGGGAACAGTAAAAAAAAATGTACAAGTAGTTTGTGTAAATTGTCATTAGTGGATTAGTAGTTACTGGAGATGCAAACCGTTTCAAATGATTCAGTTCAGTTTCACTAAGAACAACTTGTTATATAGAAGGATTCTTTCACACTCAAAAAATGAATCATGATGAAGTTTATTATTATAAACTATTTGGTTTGTAATCTTCCATGTACTCTTTCATTTAGGTTTAACTAACAAATAACAATCACATAAAGTTTATTAGTTCAATTCTGTTTAAAATGTGTAATCCAGATGGATTGAAATTTTCATATGCAATCAGAATACATAAATATTTTTTGTTAGGCCTAAATATTTTGAATGCATGAAGCGGTCATCAATGCTGCAAATGTCTTAACAGATCAGCGTCAATCATCACCTGTTAGTGTTGCGTGATCATTGTCACTTTGTGGGAGACCAGTGACATGTTTTACCAGAAAAACAAGCTTGGTTTTGCAGACAAAAAGCATTGCTACTTATGCAATCATTCAAAAGTTTGATGTTGGTGATTGTTTTTTTTTTTTTTTTGTGACCCTGGAACCAGAAGAACTACATTTATTACAATATATAATCAAATATATTGTAGTGCATTTCCTACAGAATATATCAATTAAATGTATATATATATATATACATGTCAAATATATGTATATATATGTCAAAAGTCAATTTGTGATTAGCATTGTGCATTGCTTTAAGCTTCATTTTGACTACTTTAGAGGCGTTTTTATTTTTATTTTTTTATTTTATTTATTAGATTGTTTTAGTACTCCTTTTCCATGTTTTCAAATAGCTGTATCTCAGCCAAGTATTTCTCTATCCTAACAAAGTAAACATGAATGGAAATATATATTAAAGTGGAAATTATATATTCAGCTTTCTGGTAAAAAGACCTGAAACTTAAATGGTCCAGGGTCACATTTGAGGTTTTGCCTCTTCTCAAGGCTGCGTTTAATGGTCAAAAATACTGTAAAATCAGAAATATTCTAAAACAACTCTTTTCTGTGTAATCTAAACCAGTGGTTTCTAAAATGGGAGTCTAGAGAAAATAAGCAGGGGTTGCTTGGTGATTTCCAACACTATCATATATGTCATTAAACAATTAGAATTACCATATTTTATCTATAGCAAACAGAAGATAAAAATAGCAGTTAATAGTTCTATAAAAAACAACAACAACATGCTAATAAAAAGCCATCAGTCTTTCAATTCTTTTTCTATTGAATTGGGACCCCTAGGGTTATTACGCAAGAGGTCGCGAGTCACTGGAATTGTTATTTTGGGGTAGCAGGCTGAAAATTTTGCAAACCCCTGTTCTGAACTGCAATTTATTCCCTTTATTGGAAAATCTAGATTTTTCAGAGCTGAGTTTTGAGTCCTCGACATCACTACATATATATATTTTTTTATTTAGTATTTAACTTCACTGTCCCACCACCAGGACACTTAAATTTACATCACCTTTTTGCAATTAAATCCTTATCCAATCATGACAAACTCTATATTGTATACATTGGAAAGGTCCAAAACTTCTAAATTCATATTTTACCACACTTTCATATGTAAGAAGAGTGATAGATTTAAAAAAACATAAGCATTTACTTTCACCCTACAACTTGTAACACCATTTACGGTTACATATTTAAACAGTAATATTTTAGACTAAACATAAAGCAATCATGGCAAACTATCATTTGAAAGCCTAAAATGTCTAATTTCCACATCTGCTGATTTGATAGATATTGCAACAGTTATTTATTCATTAACAAGGGTTAATTTATAAATAGGGTTTATTCATTTTAACAAGGGTACTCATCAGAGTCATAAAGCATTACTTTGCTACAGCAATCCACATGTAAAATTTTGTTTAGATGTTTTTTTTAGAGACTCAATTCAACTCAAATACCAACAAACTACCCGTATATCATGTCTAATTTACAAATATTGTCAAAAGTATGAAAAAAATACAGCTCATATTCCTCAAAACAAAGGGGGCGCCCTTGTACTGTACATGTATGTTCATCAATGAAACTGGAGGTCATCCAGTGGTCATGTCTGGTACTGCGACCAAACAAAATCTTACTGAAAGCTCGTTATTTAAGATACCAACTTTAAATTTGGAATATAATTTGTTCACTTTTATCATTTTGGTAAATTTTAGGCTAAATAATGTTTTATAAAATAGATTTTTGCATTATATTAACATACATTCATTGTTTTATTCTTTTTATGAACATAAAGCCACACGTTTGTTTATTTTGGCATTTTAAACTTTTTTCACTTCAACTACAATCTGACATTTTTAAAATTACATCAAGCTTCAGTCTGTGCACCAAAGCATTAAAGACTAGCAGTGAAAATTAGAGGTGACAGTTAAGGGTTTAAGAATTGTTGTCAGGTGGATTAAGCTCTAAAAATGTCTGAACCCATTCTTTAGTGTCAATTCTCTGCAATTGGTTAACCTGGAGTTGTTGTGTCGCCAGGCCTTCGAGAGCACGCTGAAATCATGGGAGGACAAGCGTAAAGGTGACAGCCGGCCGTCTCGACCACGACTCAACTCCCAACAGTCTATGGAGTATCTGACGGAGGAGGAATGTGCTCAGGTCCAGCAGCTTGGCTTAGTGGCCGACACGCTCATCAGCAGGTGTGTGTGAATGAAGAGTCTCTGACACCCACACAGAGCAATGTTACACTACAGTGAAGATCAGTGCATGCATCTGTGAGAAGCTATTTCAGGGTTATTATACAAATGATTATACCTGTTTTACTGCAAACCGCACCCATTACAGTAACTTCTGATTTGTAGAGATGTGACACTTCCTTGTGTTTGTTCACATGTGATTTTCTTTCATAATCACTTTTAAAAGCATGCATCAAAGGCTTTTGCTGAAAAAAAGAACTTGTTTTGTGCTGCTTCTGAATGCATTGTAGGATTCGGGAAGTGGCGAAGACTCATAAGGTGGTGGAGCAGGAACTTGCTCATGCTGTAAATGCCAGCGCTGCTGTCCTGAGTGAAGCGTTTCCTTCCAAACCCTCCAGTCCTGAGGTGACACTAACACTGACTTCGCTTAGCAAATGCTTTATAAACTAAATACATTTTTTGTCAGAATCATCATGTTAGATCAACATTTTAAATAAATATCAATATTTATCATCTAAAAGCTGGTAGGCTTTTCCATTGTTACAACTATTTCAGTATTCCAGAATCTAAGGGCTCTATTTTGACAATCCATGCGCAGTGCAAAGCGCAGGGTGCAAACGCATTAAGGGTATGTCAGAATCCACTTTTGCTAATAAAAGGATGGAAAATTCACTTTGCGCCGTGGCGCATGGCCTAAAAAGGTTAAGCTTATTTTCTTAATGAGTTATAGGTGTGTTTTGAGAATAAACCAATCAGAGTCTCCTCTCCGATTCCCTTAAAGAGCCAGAATTTGCTATTTACATGGCGGACTTTGTAAGTGGAAAAAGTGAGCGTTTCACTAGCAAGAAAACAGTTAAACAGATCATCTACAGCATGAGAATGAAAGATGAGCCTCTTCATTATTTAGGCCTACTTTCACTTTCGCTCTCGTGGATTGGGAAATCTTGTACGCACAGACATCCATTAGCCTATACATAATTCATTTCGTTTGTTAAGCGCAAAGATTTGTTTCAAAACTATTGCTAAATTCAGTTCTAATTTTTAGCAAACGAATAAATGAACAATAAAAACGAAGTGTGTTCAAAAAACTGAGTTATGTCCTAATACACATGCTGTGCCCCGTATGGTCTAAAACCTGACAGGTGGGCAAATCTAAGCTTGTTTTTAATAAAACAAACATATATATTTATTTTTTATTTATTTACTTTATATTTATATCCTATATATATCCTTATTATATCCCATATATATCCTTAATATTTTAATTCTGTTTCATATGTAAAGATATTTGTGTATTGCTCTACATCTTGTGTGTATCAAGCAGTGTTTAAGCGAGGCGCACAACTAACACACTCTGCGCTGGACAATAGACTGGCTTTGTTTTGGTCTATTGAAAAATCTATTGTAGTTTCAACGCGCAGTAAAAGCAACGCGCCAGCAATGCGCATCAACACGCCTGCCTTTTTAGATCAGAACGTCTATGGCTGAACATATGAGCACAAATGCATTTGCTATTTAAACAGCGTGGCGCAAAACGTCAAAACAACTCTTGCACCAAGCTGAAACTAGCAAACAACAATAGCGTCGCGCCTTGCATAGCACCGGGTACATGATAGGGCCCTAAGGGTTTAAAAAATTAAATACTTAGAAAATCATCTGTAGAGTTCTTAGCAATGCATATTACTAACCAAAACATAAGTTTTGACATATTTACAGTAGGATATTTGCAAAATATGTTCATGGAGCATAATCTTTTTTGCATTAAAAAATAGATACATGCAACATAAGACATTTTTGTGGTCAAGTTCGAATTAAATTAAATTAAATTGAGGATTTTCACAAATTGGGGTTTATTTAGTGTATAAATAAATAATAGAAATAATATATAATTTTTTTCTGCATAAATGTTGAATTATTGTAATTGAAAAACTGTATTACACTTTATTGTTTTACATTACATAATAATTTGAAAATTGTTTTAGAATCTCACATTATTTGTTTTAATATCAGGTGTGTCAATGTTTTCCATTCACTTTGAATGAGTGACGTCAAACGTTGCTGAACTGAATTGTGGGTCTGTCAGCGATGCTTCAGAACGGAATTATCAGCCAATCAGATTACTCTATGCAAATACCCCAGCTCAGACAGTAGCCAGTTGCGGACTAATTTCATTGGCTGTCGCTGCTATGAAGATCGTGTCAGCCCTAACTTCAGACATGCCCTCGGTCAAGCATTGATGCTGAAGCCCGGTGTGAATGCAGTTATATTTCCTGTGCCTTCACTATAGTAGAGGTTCCCAAACTTTTCAGCCTTCAAAGCCTAAAATAACAATACCAGTGAAACTTTACCCCCAATATGCTCTGAGGTAGTGCTAAATATACAAACCTTGCAAACACAAAACAGCTCACACACACCAATATACCCAAGTCTATTCTTAATTTATTTTTTGAGCCACTCCATCACCCTCCATGTTCGATCGAGGCCTGCATTTAATTTTAAAGTATGGGATCGCTGTAAGGGTGTCAGAAAGCTTAACCTGGTGCCATGAAATCAATCTGCTGCATCTGACTCTATTGTTGGGTCTTTAATCTAATGTAATGAGACCCCAGTAATCACATCCCAATGGAAAAAAAATATATAGTTTTATAAATATTAACTACTATTTTTGTTCTCTGTAGCATTTAAACAAATATGTTCATTATAATAGTTTCATCATATGAATTTGATTTTTGGAAATAACCAAGTGCCCTCTCATTATCCCCCTACCCCCACTTTGGGAACCATTGAACTATAGCACTACCATATTGACTAAACATAGTCAATCAAAGATTTATGTGTAAAACACTAGATCAGTGGTCACCAAACCTGTTTCTAGAGGGCCGGTGTCCTGCAGAGTTTATTTCCAGTCGTCATTAAACACATCTGAACAAGCCAATCAACGTCTTACTAGGTAAAATTGAAACTTTCAAGTATATTAGGTGTTTTTAGGCAAATTGAAACTAAACTCTGCAGAGACACTGACCCTTCAGGACTGAGATTGGTGACCCCTGCACTAGATCTAAACTAAAACACAATCATAAGCCTTTTAACTAGTAAGGACCATTAAAATGTCCTCAGTTGTCACATTTCGCCATATCGGCAAAGGCATTTGAGCAAGTATAACGAGACCAGCATACACACACAAATATAGATCTATACTATACACATGTACACACAGCAGTGAATGATGTGCTTTAAAGCCACTTGAAAGGTTAACAGGTGCAACTTTGAGTCTCGAGTTAGGAATAATAGCATCTTTCCTCCCGCTGAGGCTTTGAGTGTGTTCTTATGAAGCTGCTCATGCTGTGCTCCACACGACCTCCATTGACCAGCCAACAGACAAACAGCAGCATGTGTTAATCACACAACAGCAAGAGGCAGTCAAGAAGTCAAGCTCTGTGTGTGTTTACTAGATTTGGTGGTTTACAAGTGGTTTTTGTACACTACCTGACAAAAGTCTTGTCGCCTATTCAAGTTCAGGAACAGCAAATAATAACTTGACTTCTAGTTGATCATTTGGTATAAGAAGTGGCTAATGTGAGAGGCAAAGGCCTTTAGGTTACGCTTGTTTTAGCAAAATAAAATATGATCATGCCTTTATTTTTAATTATTTAATCAAGACAGTAAAGTCTGACTTTGTGTTAAGTCTTGTCTCTTAACAGAAATAATGCACAGTAAAAAATTAAAGTGATGGTGCAGTGGAAAAAGAGTTAATATGGTGTATGACTCCCATGAGCTTGCAGGACTGCATCCATACATCTCTGCTATGACTCAATTAACTTATTAATAAAGTCATCTGGAATGGCAAAGAAAGCGTTCTTTCAGGACTGCCAGTGCTCATCAAGATTCTTTAGATTCATCTTCAATGCCTCCTCCTCCATCTTACCCAAGACATGCTCAATAATGTTCATGTCTGGTGACTGGGTTAGTCAATCCTGGAGCACCTTGACCTTCTTTGCTTTTAGGAACTTTGATGTGGAGGCTGAAGTATGAGGAGCGCTATCCTGCTGAACTTGCCCTTTCCTGTGGTTTGTAATGTAGTGGGCAGCGCAAATACCTCAGGCTGTTGATGTTGCCATTCACTCTACAGATCTCTCGCACGCCCCCATACTGAATATAACTCCAAACTATGAATTTTTCTTCACTAAACTTGACTGATTTTTGTGAGAATCTTGGGTCCATGCTGGTTCCAATAGGTCTTCTGCAGTATAATTATGGCTGTGTAAATAAATAAATGTCTCCGCTGGGTCCTAAAGGTGAGAATCCAGCCGGATATCCCAAATATGTGCATTATTTAAAAAAAAAAAAAAAAGAGCAGAGAAGAACAAGGGAGGTAGAGAAAGCATTTAATCTATTTAATATAGATCGGCTATAAAGTGTTTGGATCATCAATAATTAGGAGAGCTGGTGAAACGGAGACACAAAAAATAACAATATTATTGCCTTAAATAAACTTTATAACACAAAAACAACATTACAGACGTATATTAATACAGCTGTTCTGTGTCAGTTACATCAGCTGACTGTTGAAATTCTAATTTTCAACCCAACTAGTTGAGTTATTAAATAATCTAAAAAATGTTAATAATAATAACACATCAAAGCACCAAATATTTAACTCAACTGGTTGAGTTATTAATAAATAACCTAATAAAAGTAAAAAAAAAAAAAAAAAAAAATAAATCACCAAATATGTTTAACTCAACCATTGGGTTAAATAAATAACTCTTAAAATAAAAAATAAATGTTTTTTTTAAGAGTGAAGACTTTTGTCAGGCAGTGTAGTTATACTCTATTAAGATAGTTTATCAGGACATGGCTGATGTTCTTGTAATTCAAAAGGCTTCAAAATCATACCCAATAGGGTTTTTTACAACGCAATCTCACAGCAATTCGTAACTTTTTGATTTAGTGGCTAATTCATATGAATCCATACAATCTAATTGGTACAGTTTAGTTTGATTTGCTCATCACCCAATGACCTGCTAGTGAGGATGTTTCACTGGTCCTCAAAAGAACATGTTTTATATCTAATGATTGGCATTTGTTTCTGTGAGGGTTTGGTTTAGGGTCAGGCCATAAACAGACACTATCATTAACCTGATATAATGTAAAAACAATGGAAGTCTATGTAATGTCCTCAATGAGAACCTGTGTGTGTGTGTGTGTGTTTCTCCACAGGGTTTGAGTCGCAGTACAGCTGTAGATATTGTCAACAGCAGTACAGTTCTCCAGCAAGAGACCAAGATGCTCCTGGAGGGGAAACTGCTGGTGAGCAGAAACACTTTCTCTGTGTTCAATGGATTAATGGAGTCTGACATCCGATTAAGACATTTCTCTGTGTGTTTGTAGCAGCTGGAGTCTTCTCAGAAAGAGGAGCTTCTGTCCACAGTGGAGAATCTCAGCGCTGAATTACAGAAGCTGGAGGACATTCATTGGATCTGTCCCAGCATGCACTGCTCTGAGGAGGTATGTGCCAGCTTATTGCAAGTGCACATTGTAAAACTAAATGCATTTAATAGAGCACAACAGCTGAATACTGAGAGGCTGATTAGATGTGGTGTGGTTTCAGATGACAACAATAACATGAATCATTTTAAAAATCCTGCTGGAGTCCTCATCCAGACAGAGCTCACCAAATCCTCATTTACTTGCTCTAAATTCTAGTAAAGCAGTCAGATTTTCTTATATTATTGTTATTTAAATGTTTTAAAGGTTTTAATTTTTAAAAATAAATAATAATAAAAAAATGTTCAGCTCATGCTCAGGAAACATTTGTCTTTACATTTTTATTTGACCAGTTTTATTTGTCTTTGCAGAATGAAAGTGTTTGCTTCTTTCAAACATCCGCTTTGAATGTTTCACTCGACTGAATGGGTGTTATCAGTGGTTATCAGCTGATTGATATGGGCCAGTAGGGGCCTTCTGCACCTACTAGTAGGCTCAGAAGGCTGTAATCATCCATCAACATAAATAATCAGCTACACTAATAGAGAAGACTCTAGATCTGTTTACACATTACTGTGATGGTTGGGGTAGGGGTAGGCATTAATAAAACACAACTAGATAAGTAAAGTTCGTAGGAAAACATTAGGGTGGCTTTAAAAAGCCTCGTCTGAAAGTTTAAAGTAGAAATAATTGAAGTAGTTTTTAAGAAGTTTAAAACTGTTATATATACTGACATATAGCTTAGCATGTGTCTGTTATGCATTGGCATGTTTCTTGCTGGGCTGTTGGTAGCGGTTGCTAAGGTGTTGCTAGGGTGTTATGAGTGATTGCTAAGGAGTTGTTAGGTGGTTGCTAGAGTGTTCTGATTGGTTGCTAAGGCGGTGCTAGGTGGTTGCTAAGGCATTGCTAGATGGTTAAGGTGTTTCTAGATAATTACCAAGGTGTTGCTAGGCAGTTGCTAAGGTGTTCTAGGTCATTGCTAAAGTGTTGCTAGGTGGTTGCTAAGGTGTTGCTAAGCAGTTGCTAAGGTGTTGCTAGACACAAATGAATTATGAAATAATTAACTATGATTACCATGTTGCTAGCATGTTTCTAGGATAAAATATCATGTTATTGGCATGGTTCTAATATGAATTGGCATGTTGCTAACATGTTTTTTAGTATAAACTAGCATGTTGTTAGCATGAATTTATTATGAATTAGTACGATGCTAGTTTGTCTAGTATGTTTGTTAGTATGTTTCTAATATGATTTGTATGTTTCTAGTATGGATTAGTATATTGCTATATGAATTGGTTTGTTGTTAGTATGTCTAATGTAAGGTCAATGGCGTTTTTTTTTTTTTTTGCAATGGAAGTCTATGGACAGTTGCTAAGGTGCTGTAAGTAATTGCTATGGAATGGCTAGTAAGTTTAAAGGTCATTAGTGATTAGCAGATCAGGGGTCTGATTTAAATAAGCCCAAGTGGGTATGACAGTCTGGCGGAAACAAACTTTGGTCCAATGTTAAGTCAATGAAACTTTTCTGAATTTTCCAGGTCAGTTTTTAATACATTTTATAAATACGATTTAACAGTTAAAAAGGCTGACACAGAGCCGGCGGCTCGAAACGTTACACGCTCTGTGTCAGCCTTTTTAATTTAATAAATTTGTATTTTTGGAGCCTTGGTGTTGCCGCTTTTGATTTACATTTAATTTGCACTTTTTGCGGTTTTGGCTGAGCAACCAATTAAGAGAGATGTGCGTGCTTTTGTACAGTTTTTTCATAAATACGATTTAATAAATCTTATTTTATAAATAATTCTCGTTAACTTCCTACTAATAGGTTCAGAAGACCCCTACTGGCCCATATCTATCAGCTGATAACCACTGATAATGCCCATTCAATCGAGTGACAACATTCCAATCGGCTACTTTCAAAAGCAATTTCCTGACCTCCAACCTTATGAATTACTGTGTCTATGGTTTATAACGGCATCCTTGCATGGCATTATTCAAACACTTTTTGTGTTGTTACTGTTCTTCTAAGATATTTTTTGATGACAATTATAATAACAAATTATTTCAACCAAATGGGTTATTCTACCAAATACTGGTCTTACAAACTAATATTTACATTGACATTGTGTTTTGAAATGTGCACTTTCTTAATTGACACAAAGAAAATCCCGTGGATGACTACGTTTGTGTTTCAATTTTACAAGTAGTGTAATTAGTAGTTTACAGAATAAAATAAAACACAAATATAACCAAACATGTTTTCCTTTTTATGCTGGTTCTCCTCATTTTCCGTTAGTGACAATAATTGCCTTCAAAGCTTAGTCAAGACCTGCTACAAGATTATTGCTTTGCCTCTGCGGAGTCTAGCAACAAACAGCAAATAATAAGGCAAATTCAATGTGTGATAAGTGATGACTCCCATCCTCTTAAGTCTTCTTTGTATTGTTGCTCTCTTAGAAGAAGGTTTAGAAGCGTTAAATGCTCTTCTAATAGATATAAATTCTCCTTTATTCCTGAGGCAATAAGGATTTACAATCTTACATTTTAGCAAGTTTTTTAATGCATGGGTCTTTTCGTATTGCTGTTTTATTAATTTATAATTTTGTAGTATTATTCATGAAGTTATTATGAAGCATGCTGGATTATGTTTTTGAATATTGTTTGTAAGTGATTAGTCTCTTTATGTGTTTGTTGTGTCATGATGCTACTGCTCTAATTTAATTGCCACTGGTGGAATAATAAAGTTGTTAAACGTGTATGACTTGTACTGTATAAACTGTAAATCCAGAGAAACTGACAATTTTAAATAGTGGGCAAAATAGAAAGTAGCAGTCATGATCGTTTTTCGAGGCATGTGACAAATATAAGTTCTTGTTTTTTTCTCCAGGAATCATCCCGTGTGTCTGGAAAAAGCAGCATGAAGCTGAAAATCATGCCCAAGGGGAAGAAAGAGAAGGAAAGGTTACACAAGCAGCGCTCCAGCAGCTCTCTGTCAGGTAACACACATGCATTAACTAGCAGAAAACCACCATCAATCACCAAATAAGTGAAGAATTTACACTGTGATAAGCGATTAGTTACTTTAAAAAAATGAGTAAAACTGTTGCCTTAAAAGCGTCAAATTGATTTTACTTTTTAAAAAGTGAGTAAACATTAAACATGGAACTCTTAAGTTGACTTAACATAACTTGTATAATTATAAACAGTTCAATTATTTAGGCATCAGGTTTGCTCACTTTTAAAGTAAAGCTAACTAATTGCTAGGGCCAGACAGAATCTGCAGAAAAAATTAAGGATTTACCGTATGCGGAATGATTTTGGGAGTCTCATAACTAAAAGCTTAATGTATGAAATAAAAAATAATATATTTTTCACTTTTTTTAATGTTTACAATGATGATCCATTTAGATCCACTTATATTTGGTAAACAAAGCAAGTCTCTCATGTAATATATCTACTAATGGACAGAAAATATTACTGTACAAACTTTATTGTAAATAAATCAAATGAACACTTTCATAATTGTCAATATTATTATTAAAAATAAATTAAAAAAGGGAATAAATATAAATGTACACACATTAACCCAAGGAAATGAATAGACTCAATGACGGGTTAAAAACCGTTGGAAAGCAATGGATATACTCACTTTTTAAACGTAATCTCTTTTTTACAGTGTACTTTGGATTAATTTTTATGTATTGCTCAGAAGCAGGATTTATGTGTGCAACATAACACAAAAATGTTTCTAAATGACCAGTTGATACATTTTTATATGGAAAAATGACACGTAAAATAGCTTTTTTTGAACTTGCCCACAAGCATTTTCATGATTTCACCTAAATTTGACGACCACCAGAATATTATTTGCTTTTGAAAATATGTCCATATTATATTTAGATATAATTTTAGATTTTTAGATTATATTTATATTTAAATATTAAGATATTTTCTTTGGAATCTAAATGTATATTTTCCTGCCAATGTTGCTATCGAACACTTCGCCTGAACA
This sequence comes from Danio rerio, assembly GCF_052040795.2. Classification (NCBI taxonomy): domain Eukaryota; kingdom Metazoa; phylum Chordata; class Actinopteri; order Cypriniformes; family Danionidae; genus Danio; species Danio rerio. The sequence goes on from NC_141027.1 coordinate 23,736,446, forward strand.
TGCTGACAGCTGCTGTGAAGCATTAATTAAATCCTTATTTTCCAAGGAGCAGAACAAATCATCATCATGCATAGTTGGACGGGCACAAACAAAAATAGAATCCGTATATTGTTCTTAGAAAAAATATACTTTTGAAACGAATATCGTTTGCTATAATTTGTATTTTTATTCTAAATTAATTTTATTAATAAACAAATTTCGAGAGGATCACGTGCTTATGATTTACCACGGCTGATCTCGCAGCAACTAATCACGATCTCCCAATCGTATGATTTTCCATGTACTATGAATAACCACAGTTTTAGTCCACAGTTATCTTCATATGGAGAAAAAAAAAAAACAACCTTTCCTCCCCCTTCTCCTCCTTTCCATAGATGAGGTGGCAAGTGATTAGCACTGTTGCCCCACAGCAAGAACACTGCCAGCCCTGGTCCTCGCCAGGCTGGTGGGTGTTTCTGTGCGGAGTTTGCATATTTTCCCCGTGTCCGCGTGGGTTTCCTCCAACCATCCAAAGATATATGTAATTCTTAACAGATTAAGCAATTCAGGCACTAGTCTAACTCCCTTCCTCCTCAAGTGTTTCTAGCTACCGCAGCCAGGGAGTTTGAGATCTATCTAAGCTCAAGCTCCCTCTCGCTCTATGATTGGGAGGGAGCTCAGGGCTCTCCCCCGGGACAGCATGCCAAACAAGCTTATATTTATTCATCAGCTAAGTGTGAACTCTTGAATGTACTTTTCGTTGGTCAGTTAAGGCAAAGTGCTTCAAATCAAGTCCACTATATGCTTCAGCACCAAAACACGAGTTGGCGTGAGATTGTGTTGGTTTGTTAAATAAAGTAATAATCTAGCCTAAATAAAATCAAGTGAAATATTCACCGTTTCAGAGAAGCATACTGTATATTAACTGTTTTCACTCTTAATTATTTTTAGTTTCGACCTGGTGACATCTGTAGGTTTCATCAAAACTGCAGCATTAACTGGTGAACATTACATCGTGAATCATATTAAATCTCAATCACAACCTATTTGTTTTCCCTTAGGATCATGGGATATCAAAGCCAGCGTATGTGATGTGGATCCGGCAGGAAACTGAAGAGCTGAATATTTGTCAAGAGGATACGCTCTGCCACGAGACGCTGCTTTACATTCAGTGAAGACGACCTGAGACTCCCCCGTGCAGATGCACATTGCCCACCTTTAGTGTTTGCAAGCTTATTTTGGAGGGCGACGCGGCACTGCATATTACTGTGCTTCTGTTAGCTTTCTTCTCCATTTGCAATGATGTCATAGGAAGTGCTCACCATCAGAGCAGAATGTGGAGTGATGAGTTCTCTTTTTTTTAAATCGTATTTTATTATCTTGCTACTTTTGTTCTTATTATTTTTAGTATTCAAGCCTTTAAATACAAACTATAAACTCCAAAAAGACCCCGTCCTGTCGCCGTCTGAACAACAAGAAAGGAACAAACTGAAACGACTGTACTGAAATGAAGACACGCACACACAAACAAAGGGAATATCCTGATGAATGAATGTATGGTGGACTTGTAGTATTCGTCGAAATGGTTCTAGCTAACCTGCATCTCGTCTCTGTATCTCTCTATCAAAGACCATCTAGGTTTCTGCATGCCTTTCATGCTCTTATGCAGGAAAAAAAGGTCTATTTTTTTTCTTTTTAATCGAATCGTCAGCCAAGTCGTGATGGTGTATCACTAGTGTGTCAATTGAGCCGTTGTTCTAGAAGCTTCAGTGCCGTAACTCTTGTGCCAAGTGAGTAAAATGAAGCGCAGTGGTTTTAAAGTGAGCTCTTTCTTTACTTTCTTTCTGCAGGGAAAATCTCGCGTGATGCTGTATGTCGTAAACAAATTTCAAGATGTATTTTATCTCGCCTTGCACTTTAATATAGTTCTAAAGAGGAAAAAAATAAGCAGACTTAAAGGTTGAGTGTGTTTTGATTTCTTTGCTATGGAAAATCTATGATGAGGTGTTACATATAATCAAACTTCTGAATGTTCTCCAGCTGCCGTCCCTGAAAGAGGGCTCAGTCTGTATATGAAAAAACCCTGAGCAAAACTTGATCTCAGCTAATGTATGGTTCACAGCGGTGTGTATCAGCACTCTCCAATGGTACGATGTAACTGTTTTTTCCATCAAAAGAAATAACACACAGTACTGAACTACTTAATCGTTTTCTTGATAGTTGTGAGCCAAAGTCTAACAGTATTGCTCTGTAATAAAAGACATCGCAAAATGTAGGAACTTTTATTAGACAGTCAAGGTGCTGATTATGCTCAAAAGCTGGACTGTTTTTATAATTATTATTGTTTTGCATGTCTTTGTTTTAAAGTTCCTCATCTGTGATGAAATGTTGTGCGTGCTGTTCAGTTTTGATTAACATGACGAATACATCATTTGACCATCTCTGTGTATCAACGCATAGATTTAATCAGGTACATAGTGGAAGGCGATTATTTTATGAACAGAGTTTGTTTTTGTTTTTGTTTTTTTTTTAAAGAGAAAATGAATCAAAATGGAAGAGGTAGATGTTATTTGCTGGTACCGGTCATTGTCGAGACTACTGTTTACTTTGAAGATGTCTTATTTATCCTTTTAATTTAAAAATATTCTTGCCATATGGGTTGCAGTCAAGCTTCCACGGCCTTGGACTCTGTTCGACTGACTGCAATCACCCACTTCAGGATTGTTGCTGTTGACTTGATGCAAAAATAAAGTGTGGCCATTGCTGTTTGACTTCTTGCGGTTTGTTGTTATTATAATTTCAGAGTATATTTTTAAGACCTGTTCACAACACTTTTTAATCCTCATTTTGACTGACATATCTCAATTTTTACTTTCCGTCTCATAATCTTTTCTTTTTAGAAAATCCTAATTGACTTCATTTATTTATTTTCTTTTGGGCTTAGTCTCTTTATTAATCAGGGGTCGCCACAGCGGAATAAACCGCCAACTTATCCAGCATATTTTTTACGCAGCGGATGCCCTTCCAGCTGCAACCCATCACTGGGAAACATCCATACACACATTCACACACACTCATACACTATGGTCAATTTTTGCATAGCTAATTCACCAGTACTGCACGTCTTTGGACTGTGGGATGAAACTGGAACACCCGGAGGAAACCCACACAAACACGGGGAGAACATGCAAACTCCACACAGAAATGCCAACTGACCCAGCAGAGGCTTAAACCAGTGACCTTCTTGCTGTGAAAACGTCAACATTCATAATTTTGACCATCTCAAAACTTTCCCTTTTTAGTAAATCATAATTTTGACCTCATCATTTTTACTTTTTATCTCATAATACTCTATCAAAAATATATAAATAAATGTGATAAAATTTGAAAACTTATCACATGATTTTATCTCATTATATTAACTTACAAATTTTGACTTTTGTCTCATAATTTTTATCTCGTAATCTCATAATTTTGAGACCACTTTTTAACTTTTTAATTATCATTTTTACTGACATTTTATAATATCAACATTTTATCTCATATTTTTTTCTTTTGGTAAGTCATTTAGTCTCATAATTTTGACAGATTTTTAACTATTTTTGACATATCGTATTCATATTGAAACTTATAATTGACTTTTTAATCGAATTTTGTACTCATATATTACAGACATCTCATAATTTATTAGCATAAATATCATTATTATAATATAATATTATTATTGACTTATCTCAATTTCAACCTTTTAATTTTTACTTTTTTGTAATATATTTAGTGTCTCAATTTTAACCTCATAATTTTGGCATCTCATGTTTATAGTTTTTTTTTTTTTTTTTTTTTTTTGGATAATGTTGACTTTTTATCAAAATGTTTATTTATCATTTTACCCATCCCATAATTTAGAGACTTATCTCATAATTTAAAATATTTACCTCATAATTTTACTTTTCATCTTAAAATTATGAGGGGAACTAGTAAAAATTATGAGACTTTCTCATAATTTCAGCATCTAACATTTACTATTTATTATAACACTGAGACATCTTATAATTTACCTTTTAATTTTTTTGTTTGTTCTCATTTTTATCTCATTTTTTAGTTTCAACTTTATATCTCAGAATTTTGACAAAATTATGAGACTCAAAGTTGAGAGAAAGTCAAAATTATGATTTACTTTAAGATTTTTTACTTTTTATGAGATGGTCAAATTTTGACAAAAAGTTAAAAAATGAGATGTTGAATTAATGAGTTGTTATCTCAAAATAATGATATAAAAGTCATTTATAAGATAAAAATGAAGGTACAAACAAAATTTGTCAAAACTAAGAGTTTCTAACGCTAAATTATCAGTCAAAAGATTATTAAGATTAAAAAATTTACCAAAAAGTTAGAAGTATTAGATAAAAAATTACCTTAAAATTACGAGATAAAAAGTCAAAACTATGAGGTAAACATTATGATAAAAATGAGATTTCTAAATATATGATAAAAGTTGAAATTATGATGTAAATGATGATAATTACGAGATAAAAGGCTCCAAATTTTTACAAATGTCAAAATACATGTTCACTGTTAGTTAATTTTGACTTGAGAAGTAGAAGATATGAGATGTAAAAAAGATGACAAACTTGATGTTTGAAAAAACACAATAGCAAGAAAAAAAGATTAACAATGTATCAAATGTATTGTAAATATCTTAGCTATAATCTTCACGATTACCTAAAAAGACATAGTGAAGTGTAACCTGAATACTTTTATTTCCGGTCCAGTTCCAGTAAATAATCCTGCTTCTTGAATGTTTCTTCTGCAACAAATTACAAAGAAACGCACATTACAGTGATTTCTGAAGACTCATGTGACAGTACATGCTGTAATTAATATTATTGCTTTACTGACTAAATAAATGCAGCCTTGCTGTGCGAGAATTCTTTCAAAAATGAAACATCTTGAACTTAAAAATTTCTCACTCCTACTTCTTAACAGTGAATTTATTTTCAAAATCTTGATGAAACTGCAAAATTAAAAGAAAAGGTATTGTAAGACTTCTCCAACTTTTAACACAAAAATATGTTCACAAATACAACTGTGTGAGAAAATTTGCTTAAAAAAACCTGACATGCCTGACTGCTTTGTATATATCCCCTATGTGCTTGTAAACATGACACTGCAGTATAAATGTTCATTTCTCTTGTTTGACATCAGCAGGCTGCTCTAGCTCAGGCGGTCCATCCCCGGACTCTTCCTTCTGTTTTTCTTCTTTTTTCTTCTCCTCCTCCTCTTCGTCGTCCTCCCAGTCAGACTCGCTGATGTCGTCGTCTGAAATGTCCCACTGGGGCTTGACCTCCTCCTGCTCTGCGCTGTTCATGTTGTCGGTGAGCTCTGGCTCGGGTTTGTGTTTGGGGTCCTCCAGTTTCCCCCAGGCTACAGCATCAGCCTTCCTCATGCTCACCTCAACCTTAGACGGCACCATGTTCACCAAACTGCTCTTTACGTCAATCACCTGAGAGAAAGAGAACGCTGACTCTGGTAAATGTTTGATATGAATACCTTCGATATGTTAGCATTAGATTAAACTAAAACTACTGAAATACAAGTTAATAAACATTAAAATATTTGATGGAGATTTGTTACGATAAAAAAGAGAAAAACTTCAAATAAAATAAACAAGAGTTAGAAATATTGGCTGTGAAAAAGAAGGTAAAATACAAAAACCACTAATGAGTCTTTGTTTAAAAATATTAGGCTAAAATAAAAATATTAGGCTGCATGGTGGCGTAGTGGGTAGCACGTTCGCCTCACAGCAAGAAGGTCGCTGGTTCGAGCCTCAGCTGGGTCAGTTGGCGTTTCTGTATGGAGTTTGCATGTTCTTCCCATGTTCGTGTGGGTTTCCTCCGGGTGCTCCGGTTTCCCCAACAGTCCAAAGACATGCGCTAAAGGTGAATTGAGTAAGCTAAATTGTGCTTAGTGTATGTGTGTGAATGAATATATATGGGTGTTTCCCAGCAATAGGTGGCAGCTGGATGGACATCCGCTACTTAAAACATATGCTGGATAAGTTGGCGGTTCATTTCGCTGTGGCGACCCCAGATTGATAAATGGACTAAGCCGAAAAGAAAATAAATGAATGAAAAAAAATTGAGCTTACAATAACAAAAGCTAATTCAAGATAATAATAAAACTGTGTATCCTGAAAAATTCTGATTAAATATTAACTAACAGAAATGAGTAGAATTCACCTGGCAACTAACTAAAATAATAGTTTAAATATTAAATAAAAGTATAATAATATTAAGTTATTTAATTAAAAAAATAATAAATGAAACTAGCACACAATTACAAACAAAAGTAGTACATATCAAGTGAAAATTAAAAATTAAAGCCAATTCTAAATATTAATGAAAACTAAATTATAGTACAAATATGAATATGGCTAACTGAAACAAACTAAAATTAAATATAGAACATTTATAAATATAAAACAAGCATAAAAATCAAACTAGCACATAAGTAAAAAGAAAAGTAGCAACTATTAAGTAAAAATTAAATATAAAAGCTAATTCTAAATATTATTTACAAACTAAATAATAGTTTAAATATGAATATGGCTAACTGACACAAACAAATATTAAATATAAAAACATTTATAAAATATAAAATAAGAATAAAGCTGAAACTAGAACATAATTACAGACAAAAGTAGTAAATAGAAAGTGAAAATTAAAAATAAAAGCCAATTCTAAATATTAATGACAAACTAAATAATAGTATAAATATGAATATGGCTGACTGAAACAAACAAAACTTAATTCTAAAAACAATTATACGATTATACGAAACATACGAACGAATCAAAAAATTTTTATTCGTTGACTCAACATTTTAAGGCAACCAGCTTCAGGACATTTAAGTGGAGTACTTGGGATGAAAGTTGAGTTAACTCAAAAAAGCTCTGCAGTAATTTGCTGTACAATTTAAAGTTAAGTTAACATTGTTTACAGTGTGTGTCACTGTATGTATCTTTTACTTCTGTACTTGTTATATTTGTGCATTATTATTATTAAATGTAAGTAAAATAGAATTTTTAATGACAATGTTCAACTGAAATGAATAAAATTTGAAAATATTACAAATGGAAATTAACATTGAATAATAATAATAATTTACATTTATAATAACATTAACTTAATAATAACTAAAACTACTTAAAGCAAACAAACAAATACAAGCAATTATTTTAATATTTTTACAGTTGAAGTTATTATTATTAGCCCTCCTGTAATAATTTTTTTGCTAATGTTTCCAAAATAATATTTAACAGAGACAGGGAATTTTCACAGTAGGTCTGATAATATTGCTTCTTTTGGAAAGAGTCTTATTTGTTTTATTTCAGCTAGAATAAAAGCAGTTTTTAATTTTTTTTTAAAGCATTTTAAGGTGAATATTAGCCTCCTTCAGCAATATATATTTTTTCAACAGTCTACAGAACATACCATCGTACAATGTACATTGTACAATGACTTGCCTTATTATTTTAGTTAACCTAATTAATGCAGTTACGTTTTTAAACTGCAGTTTGAGCTAAATAGTATCTTGAAAAATATCTAGTAAAATATTCTGTAGTCATCATGTCAAAGATAAAACAAATCAGTTATTAGAAATTAGTTATAAAACTATTACGTTAAAAAAAAAATCTTCCTTACATTAAACAAAAATTGGGGGAAAGTATACAGGGGGGCTAATAATTCTGACCTCAACTGTTGGTCACTGCTAAATCCTAAGGAGTGATGAATGCACAGCAGTCTTACCCCCCATAAGTGGATGTCCTTATGGAACACTTTGTCGCCTTCGAACTGAATGTGGCAGGTTAACTGCAGATTGACGGAGAACACAAAAACAGACACAGAGCACTGCATGAAGAATCTGACAGGACGCTGATGTGCAAATCGAACATCAGAAGTTTTGAACTCACCACAGTGCGGTTGGCCTCCACATAGGAATGATCTGGATTGCAGTTTTTGGCGTAGATCGTGACAACAACCTGGCTTCCAGTCTGATGCCAATCATGTCGACAGGCCACCTTCTTTTTATCCTACAGACCAAATAAACACAACATGCGCATTTCTCAGAGAGGACCAGTGGGGCGTTTGCTGATTATACAATGTGTGCCCACGTAAACAACAACAGTGTGAAGTCCATGAGCACCTGTTTGGGGATCCAGCAATGCTTTCCAGATGTACAGCCCTTCTGGTCCAGGAAGGCGTTAAAGTCGGTGGTTTTTATACAGCAGCAGTTCCAGTATTTGTATCTAAAAAGTGAGCAGCAGATGAGAATTAACATGCATTCATTGGAAAAAAAAAAAAAAAAACTACTACTGGGGGTTATTACAAGACTTTTACACTAGACTAATACAAAGACTATATAATACACATAAGACATGTCACTCAACAGGGAAAATTGTAACAGTCAATATGGCGAAAAAAGCCCAGCCTACTAGTAAAGAAGCAAATCATCGATCGAAATACTAACGTTTCTCCGGGGGATGCTCAGATCAGACGTTTGCTTTTTACAACAGTTTGGTCGTCAAAAAACATACTGGAATCTCAGCAAATACTTGCTTCAAAGACATAAAAAATATATCCAAATAAAGCTTGAAACCTGTGCTTTTAAGCGAGCCAAGTGCACTTGATAATAAAAGTTAAGGTAATCTGTATGAAACAAACTCAAGGTACAGTCCATCCTGTCAAACGCATGTCACATGACAGCAACTATTCAAACGTCCACAAACTTGTGAACAAAGAGTCGCTTTCATTTTTTGGAAGACATTCGTCACCAAGATCAAGTTGTGAATTACTTCAGAAGAACAGCATGATCTGATAAAGCATTCATGGTGAGAATGATAATGTTTAGAACAGCCATAAATTATGTTGGTGTCGTTATTTCATACCTTTTGAGTGTGCATTAGCTCGGTCACCCTAAGAATATGCAGATTTGGTTTGATTTGAACGTTTAGATTTGAAACTTATGAGACAGTTGTTAATTTTATTGGTGATTCCAAATATGTAATGTAATATAAGCTTGGCTAAAAGTTTTTGAGGATTTGACCCCAATCAGACAGAATGCCCAAGCATAAAAAAATGAAACGCCCTGAAAGGCGTTTCAAAGACAGCCGCCCAGTAAAATGACTTGCTTTAAAAGGACTTTGACTATTGCAGACTAAGACTATTAAGATAAGATGAAATTGTGTGATTAGCAAATTCATATCATAATCATTGTTAATGAAGTTCTTTGACAGATATGCAGTTAATTGCTGACAGAAAAAGGGGTTTTTCTGTGTCATGATTTTCATTCAGTTAAATTTGCTAACACTTAGGTTTAGATAACAATTCACACCACTTACTATTAACTTATTACATGCCTATGATTTTAGATACAGTTTATTAGCACTTATAAAGTATGATCTTATTTTACATCCCTAATCCTACCCTGAACCTAAACTCAACTACTACCTTACTTAATATTACTAAGCAGCAGCTAATTAGTAGTTTATTGAGCTAAAAGTCTTAGTTAATGGTTTGTTAATAGCATTAATTGTACATTAAAATACAGTGTGACATTAAATTCATTCATTCATTTTCTTTTTAGCTTAGTGTCTTTATTATTCAGGAGTCACCACAGCAGAATGAAACGCCAACTTATCCAGCATATGTTTTAAGCAGCAGATGCCCTTCCAGCCGCAACCCAACACTGGGAAACACCCATATATTCTTGCACTCAGACTCATACACTACAGACAATTTAGCTCATTCAATTAACCTGTACCGCATGTCTTTGGACTGTAGGGGAGCACCCGGAGGAAACCCACAGGAACACGGCGATATATATATATATATATATATATATATATATATATATATATATATATATATATATATATATATATATATATATATATATATCTATATATATATATATTTTTTTTTTTGGCAAAGACTAAAAAGTGTTTATTCAGGTCCATCTTTTAAAATTCATGTGCCTTAATGCCTGCTTCACCCCGCCATGTCAGCTTTACATCATCAATATCTGAGGTAAACTTATAGCAGCTTTCAGTGTAGCTACTGTATGAATGTCACGGAAATGCTATTCAAACTCACATTCGAAGCATTTAATACCAAACAAAGAGGATATTTACTGTATCTCTGGCCTGTACTTCAACAATTCACTTCACGAGCACTGTGAATATAGCCTAGTAAGCATGAAAAAGACCTAAAGGCCTTTTTACACAGTAGAGATGGCACACAAACCAAACCCGAAGCAGCATAAATTCACAAAAATGTGTATTTATTCAGACGGTTTAATGCAGTATATCATCTTTACACTTAATTCCGAGCAGACAGAGACCTTGTTTAAGACCACCCTAAATCAGCTGTGTAAATATGACTTAAGTGCACTTCAAGCCTTAACTTATCTTTTATACCATACAGTACACTATGTTCAGTAATGACACCTTGTAGACAAACTAAGTAGTGTTTTAAAAAAGTGCATACTAATCTGTAGACGAAATTTGCATATAAAGTAGACTATACTCTATACTTTAAGCTTAAAGGGATAGTTCACCCACAAGTTGGCATGTAATAAGTCCACCCTCAAGTGGTTCCAAACCCGCATACGATTCTTTTATCTGATCAACACTAAATAAGATATATTGCCTGTAAAAAATAAACCGTAACTATAGACATCCACAGCATCAACTGGCATCTGGTAACCATTGGCACAAAAAAAAAACACTACAAAGGTCAATGGTTACCGGCTTTCAGCATTCTTATTAACAACTTCTTTTGTGTTTAACAGAAGAAAGAAAATCAAATCAGTTGTGTGACAAGGAGTAAGTAAATGGTAAATGTAAAAGCAATGAGAAAGTAAAAGGAGTGAGTAAATGATAAAGAGCTTTCTGTGCAAATAGTGTCTTTACTACTGTGTTTCTCAACCACATTCACCAGTCTGCACATTTGCCATGTCTCTTTAAAACAAACACACACTTGATTCAGGTCATCAGCTCATTAGCAGAGACTGAAACACATGTGGTGGGTGTGACTGATAAAGGAGACATCCAAAACATGCAGAGCTGGTGGTCCTCTAGGAACGTGGTCAAGAAACACTGTTTTACTAGTCCTTTAAAAAAGAAGTAAGGAGGTTTCTTACCCTTCATGGAAAACAGGAGCTCCAGGATGATATATGCAGATCTCCGCATTGGTCTCAGGACCCTCATAAGACTGCACAAACACAAACACACACACACGCACAATCAACGGTTTTGAAAAGCTATGCATTGTCAACACACAGATGTACCTCAATGTACACACTCACAATAACTCAGCATATTTATAAAAGCTAAACTTTAAAGTGCTGATGCACCTGGACTCAGCACAAGCTTTGTGTCATCCATTTACTGCCTTCACACCTGAAAACACACTCATTTTTCTACACTACTGAAGAGATAAATGAGCAGGAATCTGTAATAGAGCTGTATGTGTTTGTCTGTCTCAAAGGCTAAAGAAGAAATGGCATTCACTGTGACAAAAGGAAGGCAACATCTAGACATTAAACTGATGAGCAAGACTGATTCTCTTTTAATGCAAGAGATGAAAATTCATTTTAATTTGTCATGACCCCTATGACTGAGCAGAACGATGGAGCTATTATGTTGTTATATTCCACTTCAGAGTCTACGCTTCTGACTCATTCTAGAATTGCAGGTACACTTCAAGCTTTTTCCAATTGTTTTCCAATCATTTTGCTTAAACTAGAATGGCATATAACAAATGTGTAACTTACAGTAAACTAAATCGATTAGATTAGATTAGATTCAACTTGATTGTCATTAAACAGTACAAGTGCAGGAGTGCAATAGCTGCAAGTGCAAGATATAGTTATAATTTATAAAGTGCAATTATAGAAAAACAATGGGTAATATTTACAGATAGATGTACTATGAACATATTATACAGGTTAATTTACCTATGAACCCAGATTTGCAATAGATGAATACATGTATTACTAGTCTGACTCTTAATAGTTGCTATTAATAGTCAGACGTTTGCATATATTTAACTTAATAGAGTATATATACAAAAAGTTTAAAAATAGACCTACTTTGGCTCAATATTGAATTTTCCTTTAAATGTCATATTAATTTTATAATAAAAAGTTATATCAATGCTTATGTTATCTTTATTGCTCTATTAATTGTTTTTCAGTTCAAGTAAGTAAAAATTGACTTTTTAATTACTTTTTCTTATTATTGATAATTCTGATATTATTTATAATAATACATCTGATATTAATTTAAAACCTTTAAATACTGTCTTCAACTCTTTAACTAGATATGTTTAAAGATGTCTGTACACTACCTGACAAAAGTCTTGTGAAAAAAAAAAAAGAATTTTGTGTATGACTCTCATGAGCTTGGAGGACTGCATTGATTCATCTCTGCAATGACTCAAATAACGTATTAATTAAGTCTTCTGTATTGGCAAAGAAAGCGTTCTTGCATGACCCCCAGACTTCATCAAGATTCTTTGGATTTATATTTAATGTCTGGACTGGCCAATCCTGGAGCACCTTGACCTTCTTTGCTTTCAGAATCTTTGACGTAGAGGCTGAAGTATGGGAAGGAGCGCTATATCCTGCTTAAGAATTTGCTCTCTCCTGTGGTTTTTAATATAATGAGCAGCACAAATGTCTTGACACCTCAGGCTGTTGATGTTGCCATCCACTCTGCAGATATCTCGCATGCCCTAAATGTAACCCCAAATCATAATTTTTCCTTCACCAAACATCCACTTTCTGTGAGAATCATAAGTCTTTGCTGGTTCCAATAGGTCTTCTGCAGTATTTGTGATGATTGGGATGGAGTTCAACAGATGGTTCATCAGAAAAATCCACCTTCTGCCACTTTTCCAAATGATCAACTTATTATTTGCTGCTCTTACAACTGGGATCGACGACAAGACTTTTGTCATGTACTGTATAGAACCCATCATAGCATATTAAATGAATGAATCTCTTTGTTTCCGTAGACAATATTATTGGTATTTCTCTTTTTATCACTCTTGGTATCACTATTTTAAATGTGTGTGTTTTTTTTTAGTTTCCCCTTCTCATTTAAAGCAGTTTTTTTAATTTACCTCTACATATTGTCTTCCAAATATGCGACAGAATTACTTTTTTGTTTCCAAGGATTACAACAAACAGTGGCCGTAGGTCCTTTCAATACAAAGTTCCTTTTGACTGGAACAATCTTCCTTCTTCTTTTAGTTCAATTAAGACTTTTAGTCTTTTCAGGACTAATTTATTTTCTTTTTTGGAAACAACTTGCACTGTAAATGTTATTAATTTTGGTTCCAATTTAAACGCTTATTATTTATTTGTATATCAAACTGTTTGTACTTTTGATTATATCTTTTTGTTTGCTTGGGCTTTAGACTGTGGTAAGTGTTTCAGGTGAAGTGTGCTGCTTATTTGCTTGTTTTGTTTAGCTGTATGTTTGTTTTCATATGTTGAATTTATGTGCTTCTTAAGGGCGCCCTCGAAAATCAGATGCTTCATCTCAAGGGGCTGTCCCATTTAATAAATTCAAATATTTCATGATAACTAAAGCTGAACATACGATTCAAAAATAGGTCAAATGTGTGATTCAAAACTACGTATAGTGAGAATCTTCGAACTATTATTTTTAAGACAAAAGTATATACACATATAGACTTGATATTAATTTTGTTACTATTCAAAACCGTTCATTAAAGATTTTGAAAAATAATTAAGGGATTTATCTTGGAGATGCAAACTGTTCTGCAATCCTCCTTATGCAGTCTGTGTCTATTTCAAAGCATGTCATTCCACCATCATGATACATAAAATGACATTTTATTGAAATATAATAAAATAAATATCCCAAGCACTTACTGTACATGAGTAAAAAACCTAAAAGTCATTAATTCAGCAGTGAATGGCGCATGAACCTGCTGATAAAGCTTTAGTTCTCACCTGGACTAAAAAGGTCTGCTGAGTAATTAACACAATGATCCATTGGGATTTCAGGAAACTAATCCATTAAAGATGATCTTTTCCCAGGGAAGCGAAGATTTAACAGAAGCCATTAAGGTCAATTCCCAGTAAGGGATATTTAGTCATTAATTCTCACTCATCTCCTGCTTGGTGTCCATTAAGCAATACACTAGTGTAAATGCTGATCTAGCATCAGCTTCTGCTCCTCCTGTTCTTTTGAAACTGGTTGTGAGGACCAAAGAAAACTGATACCAGATTAGTAACTTGCATCAAATGAATAGTTCACCAAAACAAATGTAAAATGTACTCAATAACAAATAAAATAAAAAATTAAATGTACTCAAGTGGTTTCAAGCCTTTATGAGTTTCCCAAAGCAAGATATTTTGAAGAATGTCAGTAAGAGGTAACTATTGACTTCAGTGCAATGCTTTTACTACTACAGAAGTCAATGGTTACAGGTTTTCAGAGTTTTTCAACATACTGTAACATATTTTGTGTTCAACTAAAAAAAGAAACTCAAAGAGGTTTGTGAGAAGTGAAGGGAGAGTAAACGACAACCGAATATTCCATTTCGGTTAAATTGAAGCATGTCGGTGCCTGAAGCGCTGTCCTCCTCATGACCACTAGATGGCATAATATGTACATTTTCTGAGCAAGCTAATTTGCTTCACTGATTCTCATATTACATGAGCACTTACTGTACCTTTCTGCATCCTGTGTTTTTGCACTTAATCCCAACCACAAGAGCTTGACTCTCTATGGGATAGAAAGAGAAGAGAGGTGACAGGAGGAAGAGAAAACAATAACAACAGATTGTCAGCCGAACACATGTACAGAAAGCGTGAAAGCCAGCTGATGTCTCAAATGTGTCGCAGTCGTATTACAGCAACAGGTGAGACGGTGAGAGCTCAAACCTTGATGCTCTGTGACATGACAGATTATGGACAGGCGGGGATCAGATCTACAGCTACTGTCAAGAGCTGACATCAACATCAGCTGCATAAACACTACTCTAGAAGAGTCAACAAAACCACAGTAACTCAAGCAAATAATAATATAGCTAAAAGAAAACAGAACTAAGCATACAGTAATATAATGTATAATAATAATAATAATAATAATAAAGATTATATTTGTTTATATAATATTACTGATAATAATAATATTTATAATTTTATTATATAATTGTTTTATTATATGAATTATAATATATTATACTATATTTAGGCAAGGCAAGTTTATTTTTATAGCACATTTCATACACAGAGGCAATTCAAAGTGCTTTACATAAACAAGAATAAAAGAAACAAGTATAAGAAAAATAAAAACAAATAATAAAAATAATTAAACGGATAAAAACAACAACATAAAAACAGATTAAAT
This sequence comes from Danio rerio, assembly GCF_052040795.2. Classification (NCBI taxonomy): domain Eukaryota; kingdom Metazoa; phylum Chordata; class Actinopteri; order Cypriniformes; family Danionidae; genus Danio; species Danio rerio. The sequence continues at coordinate 23,751,876 of NC_141027.1, forward strand.
TTTATCTATATTAAATTATGTTTTACTTTATATTATATTATATTATATTATATTATATTATATTATATTATTATATTATATTATATTATATTATATTATATTATATTATATTATATTATATTATATTATATTATACATTATTATTTTATATTATATTATTTTATATTATATTATATTATTATATATTATATTATATTATATTATATTATATTATATTATATTATATTATATTATATTATATTATATTATATTATATTATTATTATATGCATATACTCAATTAATATATAAATAAACCATTGACATTACACAGAAATATTGAGGCCAATCTTTTTTTAATGATCAATATATAATCTGGGTTAAATGATTAAAGAGCCTCTGCACTGGGATCAGTCTGCTTTTGCTACATGTCAGTGTTCAGAAACAGCAGCTTTGCTCACCGAGCTTCTCTCTCTTCTCTCTCTCGCTGATCTCCATTTTCTCCATGATCTGAATCAGAGATGGAGAGATCTTCACCTGCAGCTTTGTCTTGGGCTCATCTGAGCTGAAGAGGAAAACAGAAATCAAAACAAGTCACTGTCTCTTTTTATTGACCAGAGGAATAAGTGCTTTTCCATTTTAGAGTAAAAAAAATAATAATAATGAATTAATCAGGTATTGTGGCTGCATGGTGGGCCAGTGGTTAGCACTGTCACCTCGCAGCAAGAAGGTCACTGGTTTGAGTCCCAGCTGGGCTAGTTGGAGTGGAGTTTGCATGTTCTCTCCATGTACTTGTGGGTTTCCTCCAGGTGCTCCGGTTTCCCCCACAGTCCAAAGACATGTGCAATAAGTTAATTGGATGAACTTTATTGGTCGTATTGTGTGAATGGGTGTTTCCCAGTACTGGGTTGCAACTGGAATGGCATCTGCTGCATTAAACATATGCCAAAATAGTTGGCAGTTCATTCTGCTGTGGCGACCTCTGATATATAAGGGACTAAGCCAAAGGAAAATTAATGAATATTACATACTACATACTTATATGCGAGCTGCATATAAGTATGTAGTCTATTGACCTTATACTGCAATCCGGATGTGTGCTCATTTCTCCTTCTGATTCAGTTACTACTAGGAAAAATTACTACAGGAATGATAAACATCAGAAAACGGTGAAACTACTTGCTGTACAAACAAATGTGTTCATGACTATGCAGACAAAGTAGAATAATATAATAGGAAATTATCAGTTTGCAAGTAGCATAACGAGCTGTTTTTAATGTCTAAAAATGAATGCAAGTAAATGAGACCGGTAGTCTCAAGCCAAAAAGAATTAAACGGCTTCAGCCGCTTATACATAAAGAATAAAGTCAGTATACCTGGGTCTTTCTTTTTCCAGAGCCTCTGCAGATTTGGGCCCCTGGTAGATGATCTCCTCTGCTGTGCCGTGCTGCTTCATGCCTCCTTTCTCAGACGTGACCTCGGGCCGCAGAGGCTCTTCCTGCTTCTCATTACTGTGGCGTCCGCGGGTGCAGCCCTGAAACGGCACGCCAATCAACAGGCGAACACAGAAAATAATTATCAGACCCACGGGAGATAAATTACATGTTTGAGACTCTATGAATCTTGCTTTCAACTGTCAGCACTGATAATGTTGGCTGAAATAAATTGGTCACTTGGTAAAAGCATCTGTTAAATTAATTAACTGTTTGTCTTTTTTTTATTTAAATTAGTTTTGACATATTTTACATGCATCAGTGGGATCTTGCATGTTGAACATTTTCTTTCCACCAGGAAACTGTGTCGCTAAAATATTAGGTAAATTCATTTAATAAGTGCATTTGGTAACATTTTACTTGACGGTATGTTCATAAGACTCTCATTACACCTTTTTAACATGACATGGCACATGCCATAATTGTGAATGAGATTTTATGTATGCTTATAACAACTGTCACTAAGTGTCATTCGCAGTTAAAATTATGGCATTTTAATTGCAAAGAAGACATTATTATGAACACTTGACATAAATACATCACAACCTGTTTTTGTATTTGTCATGAAACCTTGACATTACCAAGACAATAAAACTTGTCATAAATATGTCATAAACATGATTGTCATTGTAAACATGTCATGAACTTTATAACAGCATCGTTAATCTTGTTTTACCTCAACATCAGTGGTACAAGCTGAAACAGTCATTAAATATAAATGATGCTGTTTAAAATTGACACATTTATTGAGACATTATAATAAAATAAAAAAGTTTTTTCCAATTGAAAATGTGCTCAGAAAAATATTCATGACACGATTATAATGTCTCGTGATAATAGTGTTTATGACAGATTTCTGAAAAGTTACGATGCCTTGATAGTCAAGTTGTCATGACAAATGCAAAAACAGGTTGTTATGTATTTGTCAAATTTTCATAATAAACAATGTCCTCTTTGCATTTAAAATGATATAACTGAGCAAATGAAGTAGTGTTACTGGGCATTTTTAGACCTGTTATTTCACTGTCCTAAAATATTAATTTATAGACTTCTATATACATTCACCAGCCACTTTATTAGGTACACCTGTCCAACTGCTCGTTAACACAAATTTATAATCAGCCAATCACATAGCAGCAACTCAATGCATTTAGGCATGTAGAGATGGTCAAGTCGATCTTCTGTAGTTTAAACCGAGCATCAGAATGGGAAAGAAAGGTGATTTTAGTGACTTTAAATGTGGCATGGTTGTTGGTGCCAGACTAGCTGGTCTGGGTATTTCAGAAACTGCTGATCTACTGGGATTTTCACACACAATCATCTCAAGGGTTTACAGATAATGGTCCAAAAAAAAAAGAAAATATCCAGTGAGCGGCAGTTCTGTGGGCGCAAATGCCTTGTTGATGCCAGAGGTCAGAGGAGAGTGGTCAGACAGCTTCGAGCTGATAGAAAGGCAAGAGTAACTCAAATAACCACTCATAACAACAGAGGTCTGCAGAAGAGCATCAACGGGAGCACAACAAGTTGAACCTTGAGGCAGATGGGCTACAGTAGCAGAAGACCACACCAGGTGCCACTCCTGTCAGTTAGGAACAAGAAACTGAGGCTACAATTTGCACAGGCTCACCAAAATAGCACAATAGAAGATTGGAAAAACATTGCCTGGTCTGGTGGGTCTCGATTTCTGCTGCAACATTCGGATGGTAGGTGCAGGCTGCTGATGGTGGTAGTGTAATGGTGCAGGGGATAAATTCTTGGCAAACAAGCGCCAATCATCTCAGACTGGTTTCTTAAACATGAAAATGAGTTCACTGTACTCAAATGACCTGTACAGTCACCAGATCTCAATCCAATAGAGTACCTTTGGGATGTGGTGGAACGGGAGATTTGCATTATGGGTGTGCAGCTGACAAATCAGCAACAACTCTGTGATGCTATCATGTCAATATAGACAAAAATCTCTGAGGAATATTTTCAGTACCTTGTTGAATCTTTGCCCCAAAGGATTAAGGCAATTCTGAAGTCCAGCCCGATAGTAAAAGGTGTACCTAATGGCCGGTAAGTGTATAAACTCAAAGATGAGTCTTATTTTGTTGTCCTGTTTACAAAAGTGATTTCAATACAAACAATGCATAAATAAATACAAAAAGTGCAAAATTGGTGAGACAATAGCACATTAAAGAACATTTATATTCTGACCTGTGATCAGGGAAGGGAAAAATACATTGAAATGTATTAAAAAATAAAATACCAAATACCACAGTTTTACATGTATCAAGATAAACTTCAAAATACAGCAGCCACATACGTATCAAAAAAAAAAATACTGTATTTTAAAAATACTACAAAATACTTTTACATGGGAGCATCAAATTTATTCCATCAATAGACCTATTCAATCAATCCTTTACCATCAAACTGAGTCAGGAAGGTAAACAATGATAACAACAGCGTTTCTCTGAGCAAGTTTATGTCAGCTTCTCTGCCAACTCATTCACCTCTACTCTTGTACATGAAGAGGTATCAATACTTTTGATTGGATTTACGCTTTTGTTTCTCTTTCATTTTAGTATAAACTTTGTACAAATTTCATACAGAAAGTCTTGTCTTGAAGATGATCTCTTTAATCAGTGTAGAAACCATGTAATGCAGATAATGAGTTGGAACATTGTACTGTATCTCTTTTTTTTTTTTTTTTTTTGTATTTCCATCCATTGTTAGGCAATTAATGTTGACACCATCACTTAACAGTTTTATGTTTTAAAAGGATGATATATGAAGAGGTTATTCAATTTTTTTGCAATATTAAATATGATGAAATCTTTAATACTTATTGTAAAAACATGATTTCTAAAAACTACTAGATTCTTCAGTTTTACTTGTTTCTATAAATCATATTTTTCTGTAATTGTAGTCTTTACAACCTGCAGATCGTACCTGTAGGAACCTGTAGGAGTCACCACTGTTGGACTTATTGTAATGTTATTTGTCTTATTTTTATTTTTCGGCATCTCCATCAGTAATTCTTTCAAAACTACTATTTTTTGAGCCGTTTACTCATTCTCGCAAGATTTTTTGAGTTCTTCTTTAACTGGAAGTGACTCAGTTTACCCTCTTAGTGAACACTAGTACACAATCTTTAGGTGTTTTTTATTCTATTACCCAGGGTAATATAAGAACTAAAAAAAGCACTAATCAGAGGCCATATTTGTAGACATCATGTATAGGTTTCTTACAAAGTATTTTACAGACTTTTAAAAAAATACAGAAATACCAGACACTAAAGTGTTTTGATCCAAATTATTAAGCCATTGTCATCAACCCAATCAAATACAAATTACAAAATACTATTTTGTATTTGAAATACGTTTTTTAAATACTTGTATCATAAATACTGCCCATCCCTGTCTGTGATTCTGATATATTGAATAAAAATTAATCAATTAATTTAAAAATTGCCTATATAATGTGTGTGGTAAAATTATAGATATAATTAAAAAAACAAAATGAGACATATTCAACTGTGTGTGTCGGCCGAAGGTGGGGGTTGTATTACAATTCTGTTTTACCATTCAGTATTTGGAGGGTGTCGGAGATGTAATTTCCGTCCAGTCTACAGTATGTGCGTCGTATGAAAAGCAGCATGACGATTATCATATTATTAGCATACCTTGATTGACAGGAACTCCGAGAAATCTGTCGTCCGCTTTTTACAGCACGACCAGCCCTGAGGAGAAAACCCAAACAAAGAGCCACATCAGACAGCCCAGAACAAAACAAAACAAAAACATGAATATTAGACTCCCTGAGAAGCGGACAAAAACACCAAGACAATGTGCTTATCAAGTTACGACAGCGCAAGAAGTGAACAGCCGGCGGTCTGAACGCTGAGTCCAAATAAAGACCCAGAAAAAAAAAATGCATTTTGAGCTCACCTTTAAGGCGTCGTGGAAGATTGGCACTCCTGGGTGAAACCGACAGGCATCTTCAGGCGGTAAGAGAGAGAAATATGTTAGCACTTAGCAGGAGACATTTATCTAGGCTGCAGTCCATCCTTATTATTTTTTCATGAACACGACTCAACAGGATTGAAGCCTTGCTTGCTGGCATAAACAACATTCACTTTCAATCACATGCCTGGCAAAAACAGTTGGCAGATGAGCCTTTTATGTAAGCAACTTTTGATTAGAACACTTCCAAATGTGCTAGAGACTCTGTGGATCCAATAATTCACTTTGTTTTTACACTGTCAGTGTAAATAAAACACAAAAAGATATTGTTGTACATAGCAGGAGGCTGTCTTGTTGCAAAATGAAAGCCAATTTAAAGTCATAGTTCACCCCAAAAAGAAAGCTGTCATTTACTAACCCTCAGCTTGTTCCAAACTATTTTTTTTTCTGATGAATGCAAGAGATTTTTTTAAATGTTGGTAAAATAACCATTTAAAAAAACTAACCTTTAAAATTAACCGCATTGGAAAAGTATTCATTCATTCATTTTCTTTTTAGCTTAGTCCATTTATTAATCAGGGGTTACCACAGCAGAATGAACCGCCCACTTATCCAGCATATGTTTTACACAGCGGATGCCTTTACAGCTGCAACCCATCACTGGAAAAATGCTCATACTTCACACACATACACTACAGACAATTCTCAATTATCCAATTCTCTTATAGTGCATGTCTTTGGATTGTGTGGGAAACCGGAGCACTAATGAACACGGGGAGAACATGCAAACCCCACACAGAAGTACCAACTGACCTAGCCAAGGCTTAAACAAGTGACCTTCTTGATGTGAAGCGACAGTATTACCCCACAAAATTAACCACTAACGCTAATCCTTTCTTTTTCCAACAATGGATGTCAATGGCTACCGGTTTCCAACATTCTTCAAATTATATTCCTTTTTGTTTTTATACAAACTAGAAATTCTTCCAGATTTGAAACCACTTAAAGGTGCAGTAGGTGATCTACCCAAATGCTAACCGTTGGCATAATAACTTTGAAAACACAGTCCCCCTCCCCTGCAGTCTAAAGCCATGCCTCCTGAAATCTCAAACGCACATCTTAAGATGACAGCAGACAACCCACTAGATCATAACATTCACCAGCTAAAAAAAACATTATAGCACTTTATAATACTACAATTCTGAATGAAAACTCTATTATATCTAGCACCTTTTTAGTTGTAAAGCAAGCAAAATTTACATCACATAATGTGCAATATTTCATGCATGCAATTAGAATCGCTTGTCTCACTGTCTCATGCACTCTGTCCTTACGTGACTACTGTATGCTTAGTGGTTGACAATATAGGGTAGCATGGTAAACAGTATAAGGAGCGCATTACAGGTTGTCATTGTTCAAAAATGAGCCAATGTGAATATTAAACCAATTTCACCTCACCGGGCTAGGCGGATTAGCGCTAGTTACTCCTGTTTTGTTTTAAACTAAATAAAAATCTACATTATTAATGCTGTAATGGGTTTATATGACACTGAAAATAGTCACATAAATCTTTTGCCAGAAGATTTCATTGACTTAACAAGACTTCCAGCAAACAAGTAATTTCGCTCAGCGACCATCTTTGAAACAGGCAGTATGCTCTGGGATTTTTTTGACTGGAAATAACATAAATTTTGCCAAAGATTTCTTGCAAAGCTTACAGTAAAACTTCATATTAGGAATCAACAGTAAAATTAAACAACAACTGTCTCTTTAGTTTTATTTCTAAATGTTTGAATCACACAAAATCGGCAGAAATACGTCTGGTTGGAGCCCCTCACCTGGAGAATTGTCAGTCTACCAAAACTACACAATCTATATAAGCTATGCGTCACTAAAATAGTTTTAAAACAGAACAACACCTGTCTAAAAGAAATACTTCAGCCATGGTGTCATTCAGTATTTGCCTTTACTGCTGTCATTCTCTCGTGTGTGTGTGTGTGTGTGCATGTACACGTGCAAACGACGGATCTGCGTAAACGGGTGCGCAGATGTACAAATCTACAATTGTTGACATACAGTTTGGGCTACTTATCAGAATTATGGGAATTGTCGGCCTGACAAATTTTAATTGCATGAACATTTTTTTTGTCTTGTGCATTACCAAGAATATAAAAATTCATATAAACACATTTACTTTAATCATTTTTAGGTCCACACGGAATCTGCGCGCGCAGAATACCGCAGATTTTAGCCTATTAATTCTGTTTATTTACTCGAGTAAATGTCTGTAAATCTATATTTATTCAGTTTTTAATTACAGTAATATTATGGACTAATAGAAAAATGTTCATCTGATTTATGTACATTACAGTTTGTACAAAAATATTTTCTGTCTTTTAGTAGATAAATTATATGAGACGTGCTGTGTGTGTGCAAGGAAAGTGAATCTAATTGGATTTGCATTTTAAACATTAAATAAAAGTAAAAAGATATTATATTTATTTCACATATTAAGGTTTTAGTTATGATACTCCCAAAATCATTCCAGATTTTTACCAAAATTTTCTGTAGAAATTGCAAAAAACATCCGCAGATTCCGTCTGACACTAATCATTACTATTGAATGTGAAGAGACTTTTAACCAGCACAACAAAAAAATGTTTCTGAAGATAATCACCTACTGCACCTTTGAAGTGATAGTTTAAAAATGACAATCCTGTCATGATTTAATCAGCCTCCAGGGTCTCCAACACTAGCAGATCTCATTCATTTGACAACTGCTCTACATAACTCAGTAAATGAATCAGCAGTCTCACAGGCCTAGTAGAGAAAATGATGAAACACTTCGGATTTCTCAAAAGTTGTTGGTTATTTGTAACATGCAGGTGACCACGACCTTCACATGAACATTTCAAATACGTTTCCTTCAATTGAAAAAAAAATCGTAACCACCCATTTTTACTATATATACACACACACAAACCATAAAAATAAAGCAGAAATATTACCATCAGTGTTTTTGTCTGCATCAAATCGATCCCCGCAGCCTCTGTTGTAACATAGTAGAGCCATGTTGCCCTGTTTAATATTCCAGTTGACTTTTAATCGCTGGACTATATCTCTTTTTTTGTTGCTGTTGTTGTTGAAATGCGCTGTCCTGTATTGGTCTGGGGTCTTTATGAAGTTGTCCTGCTGCTGTGAAGATTTTCCAGAACTTTCAGCCAAGGAGAGATCCAGAAGGAACAGCCACAGCCATGGAAAGAGAAGGAAAGAGGGATATTCTAGTCTGAATGACCACTAAAAATAGCCAGTGCCATGTGCTTTCTATCTCTCTGTCGCTCCTTACAGCTGTTGGGGTCCGTCGGAGAGAGTGTGACATTCCTGGGGTCCACAGAGAGGGGGGGAGGCAAAAATGAATATGGAAAATCTCACTAAACTACAAACAACTGAGTAAAAAAAAAAAAAAGTGTTTTCAAGCTAATTCAAAAGAAGGGTTGTGTGCTATTTTGCTACTTTATCAGTTGATTAATGGCTAATAAATCAGTATATGTACTAACCTGTCACTTTTTTTGGCACACCTCGTCGTACAGGTAGGTTAGACCCCAATTTACCTTCAGATCTGATTCACCAATAAGACGCTGAAAACATTGTTTTGAGATTTTGGTTGATACTGGCATAGTTGCATCATGGATTGAACTCAGCTGCAGATTTGTCGGCTGTATATCCATGATCCAAATCTCCCATTCCACCATGTCCCAAAGGTGCTTTATTGGCATCAGTGAAGGCATTTGAGTTTAGTGGGGAAAAAAGAGAAAGGTTGTAGCCAATATAAGATGTGGTCATAAAGGGATGGACAAGTTACCAATTGATATGCGTGTGCCTGCTTCAGGGGAAAATTAAGAGACAACTTGAACATTAACAGTTTCTCTGAATTTACTGGATATGGGATTGAGTAAAGTTATATTTGCTTTATTCAGTAAAGATCTGAGAGAGTTTCTAAAAGAAAAGAAAAAACTAATTTAAAGCATTTTTAATTTAGCAAAAATTCACAACCATGGTCAAAAATAACAAATAGATTTTCACTTGTGATTGAAAGATATTTCACAAAAACACTTAAAATCTAAACACTGATATCTCTGTTATCATTTATTCACCCTGCACTTGTTCAAAACCTGTTAGAATTTCTTCTGTTGAATACAAAATAAGTTATTTTTAAGGATGCTGGTTGATGGTACCCACTGACTTTAATAGTAGTTATTTAACCAACTGTGAAAGTGAATGGGTAAAGTGCTCATCTTAAACAGGCATTTTTCAAAATATCTTGTGTGTTTAATAGAAGAAAGTAAATCATGAAGGTTTATTTTGACCAATAACTATTTTATGCTCTTGACAGTATATTTATTTTAAATTTAGAAGAAATTGGTCAGTTTTCATTATGGCTTAATATGCACGTGTATTTAAATTACTCATCCAGTATAATGCATTATTTACATAGATGTTTTTATATTGTACTGTATTTTTAAAAAATCATTGGTGCAATACCTTATGAACACAATAGGTGCATAGTGTTCAAGTATGTTCAAGTACGAGTTAAGGCTACTTAAAGCGCAACCAAAAAAGGTACTTAGGAATTTTCCCTATTAAAATTCATTTCCAAGTGGTCTCTTCACTGTATTAAAAAAAAAAAAAAAAATTCTGCCTAAACTCAAAATTTTTAAGTGATTGGTCACAGCAAAATTCAAAATGTTAAAATTCGGCAAAGGTTATTTTTTTATTTATTTATTTTTTGTTAATTTGACTAGCAGCCTGTTAACATTGGCTCAATAAGAAATAATGTGTTGAGCCAATTGAAAAACCATCTAGTCTGCCCAATCATGTTATTGGCCCAATCAAATACTTCAAATTGTTGTAGCGTGCTTTTTTGGTCTCATTTAATTTAAAAATGTATATTGATAAATTAACATTGCTTAAGCAACTATACTGAATTCTTTATTGCCTGTTGATTTTTTTCCTATACAAATGTATTAATAAAATGTTTATTTATGCAATTTACCCTGTTCAGCCATTTACTGTTGTGGAATCGGTTTAAAATCTATAACATACAAATTTTTCCCCATTTTTTATTTTCCCTTAAAACAATATCTATATCTGTGCTGTAGAGAACATTATTCAGGTAGAAATCAGACAATACTAACACAGCTTACATTTAAGTGTTCCCATAACTAAAACGGATTATCATTTTTGTATTGTTAACCCACAACTACTAAAATGTGGTGTGACTGATATTTAAAAAAAAAAAAAAAAAAGCTTTATTTACCAGACACATTAAAGATATATTTTACGAACTACATTTTTTTCTTACTCACCAAAGGTTTCTGTAGAAACAGATCACCATTTTGGAAAACTGTTTTAAGTATAATGTGGATTCGTTCATTCATTTCCCTTCGGCTTATTCCCTTATTTATTAGGAGTTGCCAGAGCAAAATGAACAGCCAACTAAAACAGTATATGTTTAACGCAGTGGATCCCTTCCATCTGCAACCACAAATTGGGAAACACCCATACAGTTACACACACTCATACACTATGGCCAGTTTTGCTTACCCAATTCACCTATAGTGCATGTCTTTGGACTGTGAGGAAAACCGGAGGACCCAGAGAAAACCCACATGAACACGGTGAGAACATGCAAACTCCACATAGAAATGCCAACTGGCCCAGCCAGGACTCAAACCAGTGACCTTCTTGTTGTAAGGTGACAGTGCTAATCACTAAGCCACCAGACCGCCCTCATTACAGTAATATATTGCATTTTTTATCAAATAAATGCAGCCTTGGAGAGCAGATGAGACTTTTTTATAAGCATTAAGCAGACCTTAATGTTTTGATGGCCTTTATAGTGCATGTACTGTATACTCCGTTGCAAATGCAAGATAGTCCTTGTTAACTGAACCACTTTGAGTCAGAAGTCAAGAGGCTGCGCTGAGGTTTGTTAAGATGCTTGTGTTCTGTAATAGTAAGGGGTTGGATTTGAGTTGGAGAAACAGATCCAGTCACAAAGGGAGCACAAACTTTTCACAGAGCAAAAGAATTGACTGCAAATGATATCTTGAAACAAGTCTCGAATCCCGGTGCAATTAATAAACAAGCTGCATATGGGAAACCTTGAGGAATGAAGCGAGATACAAGTCCTGACTGCTCAGATGAATATTAATAGCCGCTCAGAATAAGCCACGGAGATGAACTCTGTTAAAAATGTCCTTTATTAAGAAACCGGTGAGCGCGAGCGTTAAATCCATTTATTCACAAGGCATTCACTCATGGTTCAGGTTAGAGGCTTGCAACCATAAATTTTCTTCACAAATACAGAGACAACGAAAACAGAGACCGAGACAGAAAGAATGAAAGAACTTACAAAAAAAACGACTCAAGCAAAAATCGCAAGGAGGAATATAACATACCAGATCAGCACAACCAACCACTGATAAATCATAAAAAAGAACAGATATACACAGAACCCGTCCATCACTACGACGACAACTGCTTACTAAAAAACAGCACCATATTTAATAGAACTTCGCAAACGTTACATGGATCTGTGAAACTTTCCCAGGCATGTCAGATACAAAAACATGCAAGAAAACAAGTAGAACTTAGAAAGCGGTTGAAAGAAAACGGGAGTTCAGTCCATCACACCTCTTGGTCCTGTGTCGAGCATCTCAGTGCAAGCGTACAAAAAGACAGACAGTTGAGGAGAGACTGGTATCATAAGATCTTTGACTTCAACCAGTGCTGTGCGGATTTTTGTGAAGCTCACGGCCAAACCAAAGGCAGTTGCAGATGAAGAGTCAACGATGAAGGTGTTCAGTTACAGATTAAAAGTTTCACTGACAACCATTCTGCCAGAGCTGATGGTGTACAAACACAACCAGGCATGTTTGATTCATTTTCCCCAATGTGTGCAAAAGTTTGTGGCAGAGCCCAAATACTTGATAGGGAAGTGAGATCTCAAATAGTCACTGCTACAAATCATTCAGGGTGACCCTTTAGAAAAAAAGAACAAAGTTTAAATCACTAAAAATAGATAATAATTTCATAATACCAAGAGAAAACTTGGTTTAAGATGCATTTTCATCAATCTGATCACAAGCGGATGGCACTACAAGTGTAAGCGGGGGCTAAAAGGTCTTTCCACTTTTGACCAATAAGAATCTGATTAATTTCATAGTTTTAGATGTTCATGTGGTTAAATGCATTCAAACAGCCACAAGAAAAAACACCTTGTGAATCAACATCCCAGCAAGCATTTGTTTGTTTTTAAAAGATGTTTAATAGACATCGAAACATAATCCATGTGTTTCAGTAGCACCAAAGTAAGAATACCATATTTGGATGTGCATTCTCACATGTCCCATAACAGCCACGTCCCAGCAAACAATTTTGTGTTTAATAGACATCTTAACATAGACAGCTTAGCTAAAACAAAGCTAAACTTGGGCTGTCAGTGAAAATCTAATAAACGTGTAAGAATAGGTCCAAACTAGACTAGTTATCAAGTAAACAAAAATTACCGACTACACACAAAGTTCGTCTAATCTGACGACTTGTCTAGTTTTGGGCAATTCTTAAATGTCTATTAGATTTTCACTGACAGCACAAGCCTTATTTTAGCCAAGCTGTCTACATTTAGATGTGTATTAGACGTCTATTAAGCACAAAATCGTTTGCTGGGATGTGGCTGTTATGGGATATGTTGTGAGAATACACTCAAACAAGGTGTTCTTACTTTGGTGCAACTGTAACTGGACTGATTATGGTTGAAATCATATTTATCATCAGCATTCTTTCACTTGCTTATTTTCCTGCTAGCTTGAACTGTGTAACACATTAGGAATACAGTATAATATGCAGCATGGCAAAGTAAGAGAAAACAGTATCAACAGTGGTATAAAAGTCACAAGATGCACTAAACATAGGCTAATTTAAGGTGGATCAATGGAATATTAGCACAGCTAGTGCTTTTAGCCAATGATGAACTTGCGGTGAAAGGTTTGGGTGACTATTTTCAATGTCACAAGGTTCCTTTTACAGCATCAATGTTGTAATATAATTCAAATATAATCAGATAAACAGACTTAAGCATCCATTTGGTTGTTAAAGTGTAAAGAGAGATGAAAGACCATTTAAACGCAGGCGCCATCATTAGCAGCAGGCTAGCGTAAAAATCTATTAAAAATACTTGGGTAAAATTAATCTTCATAATTTAAAGACATGGCGCGGAAAAACAAAAATTATTTAATGCAGTGCTTCTTGTCTGGTCTAAGACCCATTACATATTGGATCTCAGCCAGGCAGCAAAGATTACTGTTTTTAAAGAAATCAGATCTTAAACGTTGCAATTGTGTACGGGATGACAATTCTGAAGAAGCCCTGGGGCTGTCAGACTGAAATAAAAGTCTGTGTGCAAATACCACATTCGATCCAAAAGTTTTATGATAGGTTAATGCAACCATTTAGTTAAATAAAATAATTATAAATGAGTATAAATAAATAAGCATAAACTGCCTTTAAAGTTTATATTGTGAGTGCTAGCCAGATTATAAAAGCAAGAGTAAATGCTTCTTGAATTGTGAAAATGCATACAAGATAAAATCAGGGCCGTATTAACTACAGATTTTATCAAGTAGATGGACTCAACAGCCAAAAAACTTGTTGCAAACTTGGGGAAAAGTACCAAAAAATGGAAGGCATTGCTGTACAACCTTTCCAAACATCATGACCAGCTCCACATTCGTTCAACTGTAAAAACAATATACACAAAGAAACATTGGCTGATTTTGCGGTTTCTGAGTCCACTGTTGAAAAGTGCTACAAAGAAATAATGAGGTGGTTCCTGCTGCAGTGAAACTCGTGCAATAGATTTCAACAGAAATCACACTGACAAACATGAAAACAACACAACACGGCACTACACAAATTTGACCAGGTATTTAAAACGTGCGTTCAGAAAAAACCCTGCATTATGGGCCGTGAGGCAGGCATGAAGTGCAATTTCAAGAGGCCAGAGAAGAGAAACAAAAGAACCGGACATCAGGTCATCCAAAAAAAAAATGAATTCAAACATTCTGCTTGGGGCTTCAATCTGATTGGATGGATAACACGGTAGGCAAATAAAAAGAAAATAAAGCAAAAAATAAAAATAACCAACAAATCAGGAATGAAAATGGACTTTATTTATGGTATCAATGCAAAGCAAACAAAAAAATGGAAGACAACCAAAGGATAAACACAATAATCCCACAATTTCTGCTTTTTATTTTCACTGAATAACTCCTTATGGTCTGCATAAATAACTTGCAAAACATTCTTCAGCATAAACTAATAGATTTTGCATTTTCCTTTTTTGGCATTTGATGATACATGGTTAAAATTACTGCATTGTTTCCCTGGGCTGATGCACAGGGTTGATGGGACTTGTACCACCCACACACAGACACACACCCACCCACCCACACACACAGTTGAAGTCAGAATTATTAGCCCCTCTGTTTATTTTTCCCCTAATTTCTGTTTAACAGAGAAAAGTTTTTTTTCCAACTCATTTCTAAGCATAATAGTTTTAGTAACTCATTTCTAATAACCGATATATTTTATCTTTGCCATGATGACAGTAAACAATATTTAATAGATATTTTTCAAGACACTTCTATACAGCTTAAAGTGACATTTAAAGGCTTAACTAGGTTAATTACGGTACCTAGGCAGGCTAGGTTAATTAGGCAAGTTATTGTATAACAGTGGTTTCTTCTGTAGACTATCGAAAAAAATTTTTAGCTTAAAGGGGCTAATAATTTTGTCCCTAAAACGGTGTTTAAAAAATTAAAAACTGCTTTTATTCTAGCCGAAATAAAACAAATAAGACTTTGAGAAAAAAACATATTATCAGATATACTGTAAAAAATTCCTTGCCCTGTAAAACATCAACTGAAAAATATTTTAAAAAGAAGAAAAAAAAATTAAGGGGGCTAATAATTCTGACTTCAACTGTAAATATATACATATATATATATATATATATATATATATATATATATATATATATATATACACACACACACACACACACACACACACACACACACACACATACAGTTCTACATATACTGCATATATCTCTGTAAGAGGAAAGAAAAGAAAAGATGCTAATAAGAAAGCAGCAGACAAATAGCCCATCTAAAAAAGCCTTTAGCTCCAACATGAAGGCGAAAGGGGCCCTGAACACCAAGCCTCCCCACTAGAGGTCTGATACTCATGCTGACACATCAACTCTGAAAGGCTGAGCCCAGTTTCCCCAGCCAGCTAATGAGCCGAGCCGAATAAAATCAGGCTAAGTTCTCCAGAAGTTCACTGGAGCTGGCAGCTCGTCAGTTTGGCCGAGTGCTAAAGTAAAGGATGAATGTAGAGCGGCGAGTCCAATACACTCAAGACATTTGCTTTGTGTGCACAACTGCCCCATAAACACCAAACAAAACACTCGGGTCACCATCTGTTTAAATGCCACACAGTAACCACAAGGGGGAGCTGTGGACGCAAGAACGTCTCCTACTGTAAATAAAAAATTCAAGTTTGTTTTTTTATACACCTCAACTCAGCAAAAGCATGTAAAACAAAAAAGCCTTTGGTGTGAAAAAGCGATGCCAATAAAACAAGTCAACAAAAACCTACAGGTAATCCAAAAGCACTGCTCTCACAGGCGCCAAAGAAACTCACACAGTCTAACGCATGCAGAGCTTTAATTACATTAAACAAATAAGACCAAGAGAAAGTAAATGTGGGAAAGATGTGCTCAGCAACCTGTGCCAAGGACCAGAAACAGGACATTACTATGGAAACCCCGGCTCACGATGGCACATCTCGAGATCCTTCACCCTCCCTGGAGCTCAAGATCATACATTCACTCTCTCGCTCACGTACATTCACAACTCAAGCCTCCGGTTACAGGATAATAGAATAGATCCTAATTAAACAGCATCGCTCCTCGGTGCCCTGTTACCTTGCAAACCCAGCGGGTGCATCAACACTGAGCCTGCATATAAAAAGCATTCAGTCTGAACCCGCTGTAGCCCTGGCGGTGCTCAAAGGAGAATAAACTCACAAGCTTGTTAAAAGTCGCTCAATAAGGAATTAGTAACCAACGCTGGCACACAGAAACAAGCAAGCGGAGAAACGTGATACCCATTGTTACTACCAAAGGAAGGGCAGGGAGTCACACAGCACAGATTATAGCAAACTTGTTTTGCTGATGTCTTTAGCAAAACACAGGAGCAGAGACCACACCTGAAGCAATGGACGGTCAGACTTGCAGCACAGTACAGGTGCAAATCAACTGTGTGAACTTCTACTGGTTTCCATATTGAAATTTGATATATGACAATATATGCACATTACATACAGTAGAGGACAAAGTCCATATTTGAATTTCACATGTACTGTTGATTATTAGAGCACCTTTAGAGGTCAGAGTGAGGTTTACCTGCATAGCACTTCAATAGCTGGCCTCACCCCCTAAACCTCACCCCCATTCCGGACAAGCCCCCATGTTATCCACCAGTCCTACCACATCCAACCGGGTCTGAGCTGGGATCGGACCAGTGATTCTTTGTATGGGAGTCAGTTGCTCTAACAAACAGGCTACAGACCATGGCCATATCGTCTGTTACTAGAGCAACTTTAGAGGTCAGAGGGGTGAGGTTTACCTGCATAGCTCTTCGCTAGCTGGCCTCAGTTACACTCACCCCTTAAATCTCACTACCATCCAGGATGAGCCCCCATGTTACCCACTAGTCCTACTACACGCAACCTTGTATGAGATGGGATAGAACCAGCGATTCTTTGTATAGGAGTCTGTTGCTCTAACAAGGAACCTAAAGACCATGGCCATAGCATCTGTCTGCCTGCATTATACTTCGCTAACTGGCCTCTGTTAAACGAACATTCAGTAAATTAAGTCCAGTGATCAACAGAAGATAGAAATTCAAAGTTTTGCAACCACTTCAGGATGATTAAATAGTGATTTTTTTTAACAGTCCCTTTAAGTCAGGGGTGCTTAAATTCGTTCCTGGAGGGCCAGAGTCCTGCAGTGTTTAGTCTCAACACACCAGCCAGGACATTTTTAAGCAAACTTACTAAGAGCTTGATTAGCTAGCTCAGGTGTGTCTGATTGGGGCTGGATCAAAACTATGCAGAACACCACCCCACCAGGACAGAGTTTGGGCACCCCTGCTTTAAGTGGACCAAGTCCAATGGGAATAATTTGCAAAAGTGTCTAACATCTTTAAACACATTATGACAATGTACAAAACACTTTGTCATAACTGCTTAGAGTTGTAAAGCTGGAGATAATTTTTTAAGGTGTCAAAAAAGATCTTCAAACTTTTGGTTCCATCTCTTGACTGTGATTGGCTAAGACAACACCTGTGAGCTTATTACAGCACTGCTGTGTCTCTGTTGCTTGGCAACCATTTTGCTAAATACAGCTATCACACTGCTTGGCAAAAAGGACCATTTGTTATTAATAAATTATTTAATGTTTACTGCTATGCATTTGTTTTATAAAACCTTGGCAACTACGTGCAGTAATCAACCTGATGAAATCAAGGTGTACTGTAATTTAACAAATGGTAAGCATTCCATTATTAGGAACAGCAGTGATTCTAACACCCCCTCTAGGATGAGGCATAACCACACTGTATAACTACTCCACTAATGCCATCACTTAACAAAGTTTCAGGAAACAAAGCAGGAATTATGGGATGATGTGAAGGCTGGATTTTAAACCTGTTCTAGAAAGGGTTAAAGGGATTTCAGGAGGACTGATAATGCTTTGGCTGCACAAGCGAAAACAAAGATACCCTGTTAACAGTGCCTCACAATCCGAGGAACTGCACGAAAAACAGACCAAAAGTAGATTTTAGCTATTGATTTTGGTTCCGAGGTTGGCAAACACCAATACGCACGTCCTTCAGAGCGAAAGAACTATGATGTCAGGCGCTGGGTACGAGAGCTAGCTTATGGCGTCTTTGCAAATCACAAAAAGTACATAATTTGGCAGCATAAAACAGACCATGATTCATGTCATTCTCTGAAATAATAATAATAATAAAAATATATTTATATATATATAACATGCTTTCTAGAAATAAAAAGATTTTTTAAAAAACATAGGATTGAACAAAACCCCCATCAGAAACACAGATTTTTAAGTAGGGTCAAACGCCCTGTACCCTTCTGCAATGCTTCCGGTCACTGGCACCCAGGCTGGGAGTGTGAGATGTAGTCGTGTATACATGACATGTTTGGTTAACACACAGAAGAGCGGGAGCAGATATGTTTATTCGTGTCCTGGGAGAGACAAAACAAGGTAGGGGCCAGTGAGAGGGGGCTCTTCATGTGGCTTGCGGAACTCAAGTTTGGGTGCATGTGCAAGGCCACCAGCATGTCTGAAACGGCAACACCTAAACCTGCATAAACAAAGACTGACTGACTGACCATAAATGGAAGCCACCAGTAACAGCAAGATGTTAATTGTTAGCATCAGACTACTAATTTGCTAGATATGAGAGACCAGCTCAAAGTTCTATATTGTGTTACACATAAATGCATGTGTAAAGTGCTTGGGTGGTGCAGAACACCTTATGTAAGAGGTCTGCTTCTTTCCTGGTTCTGAAATGAGAAGCCGGGGCATTGCGTTAATGAGCCATTTAAATGCGTTTATGATGTGGCAACCTGCTTTTTCTTGGGCAACAGTGACCATTTTCCTGTACTTAGCTCATGTATTTTCATAACAGAGCAAACGATGAAAGTAACAGGAAGTCCACTGTGCTGGCCTTTAAATCTAATTCATATTAATTGCGAATTTAAAAAAAAATTGAGCCGGTAGTTTAATACCAGCAATAGAATCTAGGATTTCCATGATGTATCACACCTGTCAGTAGACACAGTGCCCCGGGAAAGAAATGAACCTCGAGAGATGAGAAATGAAACAGTGTGTACACGCTCATGCGGGATCTGTGTGTGTGTGTGTGTGTGTGTGTGTGTGTGTGTGTGTGTTGGGTGAGCCGTTTCAGACAGTGAGGTAAGCATTCTTGACACAAACACATTGCTCTTTCTTTTTGTCTCGCCCTGCTTTTATTTGGTGGTACTGGGATCCTCCTCTCACTCGCTCAGTGTTCTTTTCAGCCATCTTGTTTGGCGCTCTGCTTGAACTGCTACTTACATGAACTGCATCTGTAAAAGACACACAAAGGGTTACGAATAAAGTAAATGGCACAAAATGGCTCAGTAATGACTGTGTGAATGCAACAGTGTTGAATGTCTGTAAAATGGAGCGTCTGTGTATTTGCCACAGGCAAAGAGCTGTTTTGTATGCGTGTGTGATGAGGTTGGCACAATACTAATTTCAGTAGTTAAATGTAATACCAGTCAAATTTGATAACTCTCGATACCATAGCAACAAAGAATATGCTATTACAAGGTGCAGTATGTACGTTTTTGACTCTTCTAAAGCATACAAAATACCATAATATGTTTGCAGATATTTAAGACAGATGAACCTTCTTGTTTATCTAAAAAAAACAATGCTAAAGCCAGATATTCTGCACATTTCAATTATTCAGTCAGGAAGGCTCTCAGAGTGTGCATCTGTGACCGAAAATTAATTAGCAATTAGCAAATAATATAAATATTACGAATGTAAACATTAGGTGAGCAGGTTACATTGTAACCCCATGTCCTTACAATATGATACATGATGAGATTTACAGTAATAAGCAATTTTGCTGTTTGCACCAGATGAAACAAGACAGAAAATTAAATACAGCCATTCAGAAGCACATAATAGTGCACTCACTGCACTCCAGTGAAATGGTAAGGTTTAAAATCTAATTAATAAATATAAACCTCTTTATGTTGTTTTGTACTGAGTGACAGTTCTGAAGTTCAATTTCAAATGGTTTATTTTGTTTTCAAGATCTGAACTGAACTATCTGCTGCTGCTTTCAGTAGTATCGCGATAATGGCAAAATGGCATTCAAACTTGCATTATTAGCATTTAACACTGAAAAAGCACATGAGATGTATCTGAGGTGATCGTTGTTCACCTGTGAGAAATAGACGCCATTTCTAAAATAGAAATTTCAGGTGTTGGTTAGAACTTTAGTATGGAAAATATTTATTCTATCGTGTGCCGTTGCTTTTAGCTAGAAAACATTTTAAATCAGCCTTAAATAAGTCTTTAGGCTTGATAGTCAGGCACACTTGCATCAATCTGGCAACATGCGCTTGCTTGGGCCATGGAGCCATCAGAGGAGCCGAGTGAAGGTTTTGATCCAGTAGTGCAATACCTAGCTCAACCACCTAGCTCAAACTTACATACAACACCTTTAACATGTTTGCTTTTATGAAAGAGAAACAACTTGCTTTTTTTTTTTCTTTCACACTGAGCTTACGAAAAAATTGGAAAACATTAAAGGCAGTACTTTAATCAGATTTTTAAAAATAAAATAAAATTGTCTTTTTAAACATTGCAGGGTATAAAGAGTAAATCTACTAATGAACATATACAGGACATTACATTTCACATAAACTCTTTGACTGAAAGTTCATTTTAGGGTCTTCATTTGCATAAAAAAACAAACAAAAATACACTGGCATTATTAACATAATTAAATACGTTACATACATTAACTACTTAGGGAACCCAAATGATAAAATATCTTAGTAATTTAAAGTAAATACAATAGTGTTATTGAACAATACTATAATAAAGTCCTTGAATTAATCTGTTGTAGTAATTTTACAGTTTCTATGGTAATATGGTTGCTATGTAGTTTTCTACAACTATAGGGTATATTTTACTATTGTAGTAAAAACTAAAGTATACTACACTACTTATTACAGTTTATCAGTTAACTGTTAATGAAGGCATCAGCATTGTATTAACTGTGTCATAAATACTATAATATAACTTTACAAAAGCCTGGTAAAAATATATATTATTTACTATAAATTACTATAGTATGTTTTCATGTGGAACATGACAGCAACACATTTAATTAAAATATTACATCGTTTTCAGACTGTTAAGTAATAGATTAAATAATGTAGCATAGTGTATTTGAGTGTGACACAGGTGGTGTGTGTTTGTATGAGTACCTGGGCTCCAGGGATGGGTGTGAAAGGGTTAGTGGGTCTGAGAACAGGCTGGTTGTACAACATGGGTTGTTGGGTCATGACTGGAACCCCTCCCATCTGTCCCAGCTGAGGAGGAACCTAAACCCGTTGGAAAAACCACAGTCAGTCTTTTTATGAGGTGCTATTGACTATGCAATTCGAGTACACAACATTCATGTAGTGACTGTAAGCTCACCATTCCATACACAGGCACTTGAGGTGTTGTCATGGGAAACGCCATGGGAGCAGGAGCCTGCAAAGAAAAAAAAAAAAACACACAACAAAATCAACCCTCGTCACGCTGACTGATCAAACAACCCTGCACTGATCAAGTGAACAATGAGACACTCTCTGTTTAAACACTCCTGTACTAATTCAACACCACTGGGTTCACTAATCATGTTTGCTTCATTTAAAGATCATGTTTAATTACACTCATTTCCAACAATTATAGGGCAGGTGGACGTAAATTCGCTTGCACAGATGTGTGGGTTGGTCCACTCAGTATATGCAACACTGCACAACACTAGAGCAAGAAAATATATAAATAACTGATAATTGATGTTCCGGTTTCTAAACAGCAAACTGCATAATGCGTAAAACAAAACTTGCCTAGAGCAAATAAAATTACATTGCATCACAGGCTCACTGTCATCTATACACTAACATTCCAATTCCTCACTTCCTAGCTGGTGGATTTTAAGAGTCAATTGCAAAAGGATGGTATCAAATCCTTTTTTTTTTATTTCTTCATGCAGTTGGGTTTGTACATTCTATGCAATATCATAGTTAAAATAAACTATCATTAAACTCCAAATGAGTTGTAGGCACAATAGCTATGTTTTCATCCACATCTTTACACGCATTTTGGACATGCATATAAAAAAAAAGATTGATGGAAACACCAAGATGCACATAAATTTTGAAAATGCGCAAAAACAAAACATATGCGCATAACTGAGTAGGATAAATGTTTAAATTATGATACCAAACTTTGATGGAAACACTTTTACTAAAATTCCAGTAAGCGCATTAAAAAAGGTCATGTGATTTTGTTATAAGAGACTATGTGATGATAAAAATGTGTGAATAGATAAAATAGCACGCTGAGCATACTGTAGAACATCTGAAACATTGTTTTGGTCATTCTGAAATGCCTTAATCATTAGAGTATTACTGTTATTGTTTCATGGCTTCAAATGCGTGTTCATTACATGTTGGCATCGTCTTCTGAGGAGCAAGTCATTTATTAAATAAAGAAAAGATTCGCTAGCTTTTCCTACCTGAGTAAACATAATTTTTACTGTTGATATTTGGTGCCAGTTATTCAGGAAATTACAATTTTGTTATCTTTGACTCATTGAATGAAAACGTGTGTGCGCACATCTATTATGCGATATACTTGTTTTCCGCATAAATTTAATTCACATTTTTGAATGGAAACAGAGCTAGTGAGGTCTTGAGCCTTACATTCAAAGTGCTGTGAATGACCTTTGTTTTTTATTGTATTCACAAATGGAGGTGTGTGAATTATGACCTCTTTTAAGGATAGTTAGGTTTTAAATCAACAAGAGCTATAATTCATATTTCTGAAGATCCCTCTACTTTCAGTGAAGTACCATGTGATCAAAAACACACATTTTATCATTTTGTCGTCATACTTATGAAGTAAAGTTACCCTTTAACTCTAATTTAATATAAAAATAGACAAAATAATAAAACATACTGTATATACATGTAATACATCTCAGAAGAAACTTATACTGAGAGATCCATCAATTGCATAACCAGAAATTGCAATACATTCAGGACATTTCTTTCATCTTCTTTAGAAAATAACATTTTTATTTAGAATAAAAGTATATTACGCTTAATTCAGACTATGCTGAAAATGGCATTTATCCATAAATATATTAAGATATCCCTGGTCTTAACACTGAAAGTAATGAGAAACATTTAGCAGAATGTTAATGATGCTTGATGCTGTGTTCACACCAGACGCGGAATGCGCGGATAAATCGCACGTAAATAGCCGCGTGAACATTTGAGTTTACTCGCTTCATACGCGCGTCAAGACTCTAGCTTCATAGCTAAATGGCTAACATGGATTTTATGAAGAAAATAACAGTGTTTATGTGCTTTATGAAGACTGAAAAACAGCGTCGATACGTTTAGGGCCGTGTCTGAGTCCACTACATCCTTTCAGAGGTGCATCCAGCTCTGTGAGCTCATAAGCTCCTCCAGAAACTGAACCTGGATGACGGAGGCTTTCAGCGGTGCTTCTGACTGAGCCAAGCCGAGTTTGATGAACTGTTGTCGGTGAAGGCTGGAGGATTTCCCTCGGAACACCGACAACAGGTTGTACGTCACAATCACGCCCCACAAAAGAGCAAGCTTCTGATTGATTAACGCGGCGCGAATGTACGCTGAAGTTCAGATTTTCAAAATCGAGAGATCCGCGCGAAACGCTGGTCAAGCGTGTCAAACGCGCAAAACGCTCAATTCGCCCCGCGCCATTCGCGCCGTGCCATTCGCGTGTATCGCACCGCAGGATGTCTATTCGCGCGTTTGCATTGACTTAACATGTAAATCACTCGCGCTTGACGCCATGCCGCGTCTGGTGTGACCGCAGCATAACAGAGCAAAGTAATTTTTACAGTATATCTGAAAAAAAATTTAGTCTGGAGAAAGTCTTAGTTGTTTTATTTCGGCTTTATGAAAGCAGTTTTTATTTTTAAAACATTTTAAGGTAAATATTATTAGCCCCTTTAAGCTATATATTTTTTTCGATAGTCTAGAGAACAAACCATTGTTATTTAATGATTTGCCTAATTACCCTAACCTGCCTAGTTAACCTACTGTAGTTAAGCCTTTACATGTCACTTTAAGTTGTATAGAAGTGTCTTGAAAAATATTTAGTATTATATTATGTACTGCCAACCAGTTATTAGAAAGGAGCAATTAAAAACTATTACATTTAGAAATGTGTTGAAAATATCTTCTCTTCGTTAAAAAGAAATTAGGAAAAAAAAGAAACAAACAGGGGGGCTAATAATTCAGAATTCAACTGTATATGAAACAATTTTACCCATTGACTTTATTTTCTATCCAATACATTCTGCCTCAAAGTCAGACTTCCGTTAAAAAGCCTGAAAAAGCATTGATTTTTTTCTTGCTGACAAGCATGTGTATTTATCGTTTTTGAATCGTAAGCAGGTTACGTAAAACGCAGCCCCCAAACACACACGTTTGCACATGCCTGGTTTGCAAGTCAAAGCTGCAAAAGATGAAATCATCAAATGCTACAGAAAGGGCATGACAGACCAAACAAACATCTAGATGTTAAAGGCAAAATCAACATATGACATTTTCTCCATTTATCAGGAGGTGTTTGAAGTCAGAGTATGAGTTTTCATCCCTTTTACACAGTGTGTGAAAATTGCTTTTGGGCCACACTGCCGGAACGGAGCGTTCAGACATCAAACTATTGTTTTTAATTAGTCTCAGGAGCACACCAAGCATAAAAAGTCACTGTAGTAAACAAGTTCAAGCAAAAACAAAAGTGATAAAATACACATTTGCATTGTGTAAATGCATAAATATAACCCAAACTGACCAAGCACCATGTATACGAACAGCTCTGCGGTTGTCTATAACAATTATTAAAACCGAAGCATGCACTGATAGTTAAAAACAGGTTTTGAGGTACTGTGGTAAGTCATGTATGCTTTTTTGTATTATATTAATGTTGTAATTAAAAGAAAAATATTTAGTTGACAAAATAGATTTATTTCTATTAAATTTTCTTATTTAGTTTGATGTCTGTGTGTGTGTGTTTGGGTGTTATGATATAACAGAATTACATTTACATGATATATAAACAAACAAACTATAAACTTTAGTAAAATCAACTAAACATTTTCATCCATAATTCATTTTATCGACACTGTAACTCACTGAAGCAAATAGTTGAAGGTAGAAATCAAGAAATAAGCAGTGGAGAAGGAGATTGTGAAAGAGAATGAAATGTGAGGGGGAATAAGAGAGAATCGATCCCTCTCAAATGATACTCAAGAGAACAGAACTGTCAGTTATATAGGAGGTACTTACATAACTAGTATAGAACATTCCAGTCTGCTGGGTTAAGCACAAGAAAGCAGATAGAGAGAGAGACAGAAACATACAGAGCAGACAGAGTGAGAAAAAGTGAAGGCGTTACAGGCCAAAGCGATGTAGACCACAGAAAAGGTGGAGAGAGACAGACAGAGAGAAAGAGACATAGAAGGTTAGTCATTCACAGACATCTGCTCTCTTTCTCGACTCCGAGTGAGAGAAAAGACAGGCTATAAACATGTAAAAACAGTGAAATCGGCTCATCTCCTTCCTGTCTCCGAACACACTCACACCTCACCTTTCTGACCGGATCAATACATGCGCACACACAGAGAGAAAACAGGAAGTAAACAAACTCACATTCATATTTACTGAAGCTAGAACAGCAAAAAGGAACTCAAACATGTTTTTATCTTGTTAAAATGTATGAAGCCTGGATACTGAATTGTGAGTTAAATGCAAACAGTACTTTGCTATCGATTATTTTCTCTGCGTTTATAGGTTTAAAAGCGTCTGAAATTATGTTTGTGTGTGAATGAAACTGCTTATATAGACACAAGAAGCTCAGTTTTTAGCATGTAATGTTTTAATGTTCAGTCATTTGGTAATGGAGTAATCAAGATAACTAAGTGAACACCCTTTTCAGGTGGCTTAGCGCAGTACTATAGTACTAGGGATGTGTCCGCTTGTTAAGTCGTGACAAATGGAATACTGTTTACGGGTCCAAGCCGCTACTCATTTAAATTGAGAAAATGTTCATTTATGACTACTTTTTAGTCCCATCACACATTACAGTGAATTTTATATATATATATATATATAAAATTATAAATATTATAATATAATATAAAATTTTAAAATGTATTCACTTTCTGGTCATTGGAAATTAGGCATGGATATATATATTGTGATAGTAATTTTTGATCGATTTGTAAAGGTTTATTGATACCATTTGTTGAGTCTCCCAATGCAGTTTGATAAAGTGCTTGGACTCGGAAGCCGCTTCGCGTGATGTCACACTTAACAAGCAGACATTGAGGTGTTTGTTATTAAACAATATCTCAATTCTTATTGCAAATGTTTGATTGACATGGAAAATTAAATATGTTGTATTATCATTGGTACATTTATTGAATCATTCATTCATTCAAATGATTTGCGCAAAATTACTGATATTTTTTTATTGGAAACAAAACAACTCTTGATGAAATGAATAATCAAATTGTTACACTTATCTCACTCTATTTGTTTTAAAGCAGATTCATTTAGTAACAAAACATTGCAGTGTTGCTCGAATATGCTATGTATGTTCTCTTCCCGTTCACAAATAACTATTATTGATTTAACAGAAAAGAAATAGTAAACATTGAGTCTAAAATGTAACTGAACAGCATTACCTAGAATGTAATATAATGTGCATTTATACAGTGCATTTATCATGTATGGCCATACACCAAAGCACTTCACAATCATGTCTCTCCACACCACCACCAGTGTGCAGCATCCACGTGCATGATGTGACGGCAGTCACAGGACAACGGTCACCACACACCAGCTATAGGTGGAGTAGAGAGACAGTGATATAGCCAATTCGGTGGATAAGGATGATTGAGAGGCCATGATGGTTAAGGGCCGATGGAGGGCATTTGGCCAGGATACCGGGGATACACCCCTACTCTTTACGAAAAGTGCTAGGGGACTTTTAATGACCACAAATAGTCAGGACCTTTGTTTAACATCTCATTTGAAAGACAAATGTCTTTAAAATTGAATCAATAATTAATTGTTGAATAAACTTTACATTTACAAATATGCTGATGTTAGGTAAATCATCATGCTTGTTTAAAATTATACAACTTATTAAAATGATATCATATAAGTATACAAAACAGAAACCCAGGGAAATTTTTTTTTTGCGTTAACTTACGATCCTTTCACTTGCTTTCCAAAAGGTTTCGTGATGCAGTGAATGCATTAGGCTTACAAAATGCATTTCCAGTTTTCTATGCGAGTGAGAAAAACGTCAGCTTGCTTATTGTTAAAACAATTATGACATTAGCATAGACACTCAATATTGCACACCCCTATATTGCACTAATAAATAAATGGACATGACATATTGAGTGGAAATTGTGTTATGTGAAAAGACTAAAGCAAGATAATAATATTAATAAAAAAGACCAAAACAGTAAGGAAGCCATTTGCTGCTCAAGTTTACAGTAACTGTCTTTATATAAAGCAATTTGACGGCTGAATTAAGCAAATGACTGATAAGGACCCATTTTTTCTAACTGTAATTTGTAAGGTGTAGCAAAGACATGTCAGGACATGCACTCCCTTAAAGAAATACAAGTTAGGGAGAGAGAATTTTGTGTTTATTGCCATATCAGCTTCTCTGATTATGTCATGACAAAAATGATCAAGTTTACCACATCTTATAAAGATCACTTTTCTATAATTATAAAAATCTAACAATTAAAAGTCATCAACAGCAATAATTAATACACATGGTTAAATACATAAATAATATTGAAGATCTAAGGGTGCTTTTACACCAACACTTTTGTTTCGGAACGTGTCTCGTTTGCCCAGTTAGCGCGGTTCAATTGGCATATGTGAACAGGGCAATCGCGCTCTGTTCCGCGCCAAAGTAATTGCTCCGAGATCGCTTGAATGAGGTGGTCTCGGCTCGATTGAAACGAACCCTGGAGCGGTTCAATTGCAGTGAGAATGCGATCCGATCCGAGCGCGGTTATATCACAGTGTTTTATGGATATGTAATAGGCTTACGGCTATATGAAGAGAGAATTATGAGTAGGGCGGGAAGTTTCGCGAGTCTCCGGATGCCCGCAAACGAGTGATGATCTCCCGGTAATCTCGCGTCTTCCTCCCGGTCCTCAAATAGGCATCGTCGCGCACCCTTCTCACCCCTCCCCACCGCGTTTCTCCTCAAACACGTCGCGCGCAATTGTAGCAATTGTAATCTCTGTTTCGGAACAACTGGTTCGATTCACAGGTGTGAAAGCACCCAAAAACAGTTTTTAAGGTTTACTTTTGATAAAAAATTTTTTTTTTACAATTTTAAAAGAATTCACATCGAAAAATATTTCATTTAAAGTCTCTCCAGATAAAAATTATTGTTGGATAACAATAAAAATAAGACTCCACAGGAATGTTGAATAGTTTGGTTTCTGTTGCAATATTGACAAATACAAGTCAGTAGAATTTTTTATTTTTTTAAATTAATAGTTCCAATAGCAAGGAAGCACATATTTTTTATCATAGGTGACAGTAACGCCAAGTTCAGACAGCACGATTTTCAAAGTAGTCACATCACAGATGTTTTCACACTGCATGACTATCTAGGGTAGCGTTCTGTCGGTAATGTGTTTACACTGTGGGATGGATCAGCGACAGGGGGTTTCACACTGCATGACATTACAATAGGAGAAATAGGAGAACTACCAAACGCATGCGAGAACTGACATGGAAACAACGCAAGGCCACGTGGTATCTTTTATTATTAACTACATAAAGAGAAAGGAGCCTTTAGTGGGGTAAAAATTTTTGCTTTTTTTGCTCAACTGCTTTTAAAGGAATTTCTCTTAAACTTTTTTTCTGTTCTGACTCAGTTGTGATATTGCTCTGATGACACATCTTAGACTGAAAAAGAAGCCCTTTTAACTTTTCCACCAACCTCCCACTGGCCTGCAGATACCCATAATCATGGATGTTGCTCTCTCATTGGCTGTAGGTGATTGCTGATGTTATATTTAATCAGAACACATTTCACACGGCCTCGCCGTCAGGACTAGATGATTAGCATGCCAAATATCTGATGGGTGACAGCAACTCATATGCGATTCTCTCAGATGGTCGATTCGATAGTTCACACTGTGATTGTTACTCACGTAAACGAGCACCGATTAGCTTATGATTTCAGGCATTTTTCAACGATTTCTCAAAACCGGTCGGCAAGTCAAAATCGGGGCTAAAATAATGCAGTTTAAACTCTGCATAAGCTTTCCTCCCTCACAAAAGATGTCTACTTCAAATGCAGATCTTTTAAAGAATTCTGTAACAAAAGTGTTACATTGTTTCTGAAGCACCAAATCAGCATATCACAGCGATTTTTAAAAGGATTATGTGACGATGAATACTGCAATCAAAAGTCATCATCAAAATAAAATAACTGAAAACTGATACTTTAAATTTTATTATTATTCAGCAGTATTACTTTTTTCTACATTTTGATCCACTAAATGTTTGTAAAATATTCTGAAAAATCTTACCAACCACAAACTTTTGAAAGGTCATGTAATCATACTGTAGATAAATGAGTGTATAATTGTGCATTTCTGTGTAAATGTTTTGTGTTTGTCATGCTACATTCAATAAACCATTTACTCAAATCATTTGTGCAAAATGATTCCTTTAAAAGACAAAAAAACACATGTCTTTATATTTTAATCAAAATAAATCAATAAATTGCTACATTTATCTCCCTCTGTTTGTTTAAAAGCAGATTCAATCTAACTTTTTTCTACATTTTGATATACTAAATGCAGTTTTTGTTAAATGTTTTTAAAAATCTTACCAACTGCAAACTTTTAAAAGGTAAATTAATCATAGTTAAATGC
Organism: Danio rerio; assembly: GCF_052040795.2. Lineage (NCBI taxonomy): Eukaryota > Metazoa > Chordata > Actinopteri > Cypriniformes > Danionidae > Danio > Danio rerio. The sequence continues at coordinate 23,782,280 of NC_141027.1, forward strand.
TTGTATAAGTGTGCATTTCCATTTTTGTATGTGTGTGTGTGTGTGTGTGTGTGTGTGTGCGCTCACTTACCATGTGTGGCACGGGCATGGCGGCAGGTGGCATAGCAGCAGGTGGCAGGGGGGCGGGGCTCCAGGCAGTAGTGCTGCTCATTGTCTTTGACTGCCAGTTAGTGCCACCAGTCAACTTCTTCTCTCCAGGCTGAGTCCACTGCATATCAGACCTGCAGGCAAAGATAGTCAAACACTGCCTCGTTTCTCAAGCAGAAATTATTCAGCCAATTAAACAGAAACCCTCACTTTTTGCCTGGTGTTCCCCCAAACTGCAGATCTAAAAAGAGAGAACCAAAACCCACTGTTAGCATGGCCTTACATCAGCATTACAGCACTGGAGGCATTAGAGAGGTATTCAATTCTCCAAAGCTGGCTTTAATTCATCTCCGTCCAACACCCACACACATACATACACTTGGCGTCTCGCACCATATGGCTGCTGATGCTCCGTTCAGTAGAGTAGTACAAATGCAATTTGAAGGTCAGGGACTGGTGGCCGGGTAAATAAAGAAGACAAAATAAAGAGACTCACTGCCTACGAGGTTGGCCAGAGATGAGTCCAGGTCATTGGCCAACAGTTTACTGCCTGTATGATGGTGCATGACCGGCGTCTGACTGTGAACCGTCACCGTAGGTTTCAACAAGTCTCCTGATGCATCATAGCCTGACAAAGAAAAAACAGAATCTGCATTTTCTGGGGATGAATTTATTAAGATATTATGAGAGTGAAAAATCACAGATTTTTTCTTGCAGACCAGCACCTGACCAGATGTAACACACCGAGCAACAAGCAACAAAAGCTTTAAGGACATTTCATTGTACATTTGGATTCTATTTCTGTTCGTTAACTTATTTTAAATAAACTGGATATCAATTAGACTTGAAATAACCAACTTTGCAACTGTTTGCTAATAAAAGTTGCACTGAAATTAATAATCTGGGCTGAAGCTGAAACCAAACATTCAGGATGACTGAAAAAACCAAACCAAAAATGACCTTTGAATTTTTTTTTTGCATAATTTATTGTAATAATATTTAATTATTTAATGGGGTATATGCACAGCTAGTGTTTTTCCAGCCAAAGATAAATTTTCGATGAAAGGTTTATGCAACTATTTTAAATTTCATGGAGTTCAATTTACAGCATCAGTGTTGTAATGTAATTAAAATATAATCAGTTAGCCAAAAAAGCAATTACAAAAAATGTACATTCTCCTTTTGACTCTAAATTACTGGTTTCAGAAATATCTGGTCCAAGTGGACTGAATACATTAGGTTGCTCCATCCAATCTTTGTAGAAATTTAAAACTATTACTAGCTATATCCCATCCACAAAACAAACATTTTTCAATTTACGACCCATTGCACTCCCCCCTCATAATCCTCTCTTTAGATTAGGAATTTACAACTGATAATAATTAAAGCTTAATAATTAAAGATTCAACCCTCTCTGACCCATGTATATTTAGTTATTAAAAGCATTTATGTTACCATTTTATAGTTACTGTTACTTTTTTTATGTTGAAAATGAGATGAAAGACTGTAAACCATGTCAGGAGCAGCAGGCGAGCGCAGAAACTCCATTAAAAATACGGGGGTAAAATAAATTTCCATATTTTAAAGACATGGTGAGGAAAAAGAAATTGAATGCATTGCTGCTTGTGCAGTCTGACACCCACTTTATATCGCAGTGTCAGTCAGGCAGTAAAAATTACTTATTTTTTAAAATATCAGATCTTAAACATGTCAATTTTGTAATGACGCAACAGTTTATTGGAAGCTCTTGGCCTGGCTGACTAAAAATAAAGAGTCTTACCATATACCCCATCCCATTACATAAACACTTCATCTTATTTTGTTTTATTTTACATTCCATAATAATAATAATAACAACAACAACAAAAGACATTTTGGCTCAAACCCTTCCTCATTTTTTAAAACAATTTTACTAGATTGACGCACCAAAATAAAAGATGAAGTACGAGCACAGTGCAAACAGCATTGTTGAACTTATTTATTACATAGAATTCAATATTTAAAAATTAAATTCAATATTTAAACAATTTTTTTACTAAAATCACAAAAAAAAGATTTTTTTTAAAGAACTAAAACATGTTTAAAATAAATCATTCATGTGTTTGATATTTTCCAACAATATCCAAGTAAATATTATTATAGACAAAATTAAAATTAAATTCAAGTATTAAACTCAGCAGCCGTTACATATAACATAATTTGTTTAGTTTAATTTTTGTTCTAAAATCAATTTATTTAATGAAATGAAGCAAAAAAATAGGCACAACATAGAATAGCAGAGGCCAAAAAAAAAAAATACACTGATTATTCGATTTCTGTTCATGAGACCAAAAAATTAGGAGCATTTGAGGATGTTCTGTAGTCCAAAAAAAATCATGCACAAATTTTAAGGTGACTTAATTTCATCTATTTAAGGGTTTGTATCTTTAGTATTTTGTGAGAAAAATGACACCTTTTAGCCTGAAAAAATATATAAATTATATTTCTGTGCATCCTAATGTTAATAGCAGTTATGCTAGAGTTCCAAAAAGCACACAAGTGAATTTATAACAGCATTCGATCAGTCTTGAGGAAAGTAAAAACAGGATGCGTTTATCATTAAACATCAAATGCACTCTTGATGGATGTGAAAGTGTCACATTGTGCAGTTGTTACTCTTTCAGTGTGGACACACAAATTGCTTGTTGCTAGAAAGTTGTGGCATCAGGTCTGGTTAGGATGTAAGTGTTAGAGCAGAGAGACAGAAGTGAGGAGAGAGAAAGCGTGCTGGAGTCCTGCTGATGTTTATAATGATGCAAGCAGCAGGAATGAGCCTCTGTGAAGACACTCACGGCATGACAAAAGACCCACAGAGATCTGGAGCAGAACACGAGGTCAGGACTGGAGGAACCACCCTGAGATCTGAGAGGGAATAACGCGGCAGGGGTGCGTAACCGAACTGGAAATCTATGTCATCCCCTTTTAGTCTCTTTTGTCTCTTTATGGAAGCATTTAAGCCAACATGAAAGCAAAATGTTGGCCCGGTTTAGTCTCCTAATAAACACCTCTGGAATTATTGTGGGTGTTTAATCAGTGTCATTTCAAAATGAAAAGAGTCTTTATAATATTTTAATAACATTTAAATAGAACGCCTATAATTTAACACCTCTCATACTTTTTCTGATTTTAACTAGGTCGCTAATGATTAAATGTTATTTATATAGCGTGACTTGTACTGTATTATAGATAAAGCAGCATTTTTTAAAATACTCAATAACAGCTAATTTATACATTTGTGTCGAGTGATTGGCGTGGCCCATGGCACCTGCCTTGCGCGCAGGTGTGCATTTACATTTCTGCACGCTGTTTGAGTTACTCTGCAATAACACTTCTGACACGCTAGCTAGCAGTGGGTTTTTATGTTCCGCTGTGTCGAGTTTCTCTGCGGGTGTTTTGTTTTTTCTGAATGCTACCTTAAATGTACAAGTAGCTAAAACTCACTCATTCAAAGGCAGGGTACCAGTGAACAACTACTTTAATCATAAGGTAAACACAAAACAAAAGTTTCCGTCTGGAGCTCCTTCATGGGACTCAACACTAAACAATCGCTCCATCGAGTTTGCGGCTATCAGTACCGCCCACACTCGTCACCGCTACCAAGCCAACCAATAACAGAGCTTGTGTTACGCATTGTTGCGACATGTAGCTGCCTTTTTTGAGAGGTGCACATCAGCATCGGCCACAGCGAGGGGTATGCGACTGCATGAAGGCCACGCCAGACCATACGTGTGCGCTTGACGCAGAAGTATAAATCAGTCTGAAGCCAAACTTGACAATCAGCATCCACTTTAAAAATATAGATAAAAATTCTCAATTCTTATGTGAACTTTCTATGCCCTACAATGAATACCTGCTTCCTTCATAAGCCTCAAATTATAAATGTAAACTACAAAACAGAAATATTAATATTAACTTAATTATGTAAACTAATCATGACACGGAGAAGAACTATAACCTGTGTAACTTAAATAAAGCTTACTATAAAACATGAACTTTAGATTTTTGATTTAAAAATTTTAAGTGTTGCATTTGCAAACATATAGCTGAATTTAATATTTTTAATAATTAAAAGCTACACTTACTTAGACTTAAACGGAAAAAATGACTAAAGTTTTATATTAAACTTTTTACTTTTATGCACATTTTAGTTAAAGTCCCCAAAAATCAAAACTAACCATATCATTTTGTTAGCTCACATTGCCAGTTTTGAGGTGAACATTTCATCCATGCATGTCATTAAGAAAAAAAAGTTTGCCCTTCTAATCTTTAAATGAAATCTTTATTTAAATATTTTTTTTTTTCGTTAAATTGTCAGATTACGTATATCTTAGAAATTGGCCGTGGCTAACATATTTAATCATGCTGCTCCAACTGTATTGAAAACAAACAGAAATAATGAGAAAAACTGGAACTGCATCACAATACAAAAAACAACAGTCATAGCTTCCAGTTCATGGGGACTTTAAAATGACAACTGCATTTATAGTTGAGGGCAACATTATCAGCCCTCCTGTGCAATATTTTTTATTTTTCGAATATTTTACAAACATTATTTCCTGTAAGATTTTTTTCTTCTGGAGAAAGTCCTATTTGTTTTATTCCAGCAAGAATAAAAGCAGCTATTACTTTAAAAAAAAAAAAAAAAAAAAAAACATTTTAAGGTCAATATTATTAGCCAGTTACGATTTTTTTTTTCCGATTGTCTACAGAAGAAATCATTGTTATACAATGGCTTGCCTATTTAATTACCCTAACTTGCCTAATTAACCTAAATAAGCTAGTTAAGCCTTTAAATATCACTTTAAGCTGCGTACCAGCACCCTGAAAATGTCTAGTAAAATATTATTTACTGTCATCATGGCAAAGATAAAGAAATCCATTTTAAGAAATAAGCTATTAAAACTATTAAGTTTAGAAATGTGTTTAAAAAAATCTGCTCGCAAATTATACAAAACTTGGGCTAAATTTTTTTAAAAGAAATTTAACAGAGGGGCTAATAATTCTGACTTCAACTGTACATCTCAAAAGCTATATTCAACAATAAACAATACACATATGCAATAATACAACCCCCTGTTGTGAATGTCAGTTCATGCTGATTTTCAGACAGCTGATTGGTGATGTTTCATTAACTGAAGAGGCCACTGATGGCCGGTCTTCAAATGGTAAATGGCACGGGGCATTTTGCTAATTCTTTTAGCAAATGAGAGAACGAAAGTGAGAGAAACGGTTTGCTGACACATGCCATATTTATACACTTCGACTTCCTGCTTCGCCAGCAGGAGCGAGGAGGCCAAGGACTTAAAAAAAAAAACCCTCACACACGCACAATTACACTTACCACATCAGATCAGCCATCATAACCAGGAAAGAGAGCAGAAGAGAGTGAAAGGTTTGAGGAGGGAGAAAAATAAAACAAAATATGCAAGAAAAAAAAAGCGGCCAAGGAAAGAGAAGAGGAAGGAAAAAGAGAAAGAGTGTATTGGTAAGAGGAAAGTGTGTGTGCGTCTGTTCCGAGTTCAGATAAGGAGTGTAACGACAAGCGATTAACAGATGGAGAAAAATGCTAGTCAGCACCCAGCCTCCACTCACACACACACACACACACACACACATACATACACATACACATACACATACAGAGTGGATGGATGAAGGGATGATAACAGACCATCCAAATCCACTGAGCAGTGAAGTGAGCGAGTAAGAAAAAAAAAAAAAAGCATTAGCGATTGCCCAAAGTTCATTTCCAATCTCTCAGGCAGGTGCTGCGTAGTTTGTTTCAGCGTTCAGCAAAGCTCCACAAACTCACCATACAGCAAAAACCAGCTGAAGTGTTTTACTTTCAGGTGAAGGTTACTTAGTTTTGCAGATATTAAGCACTGCAGCAAGGGTCAGATCTTTAGAGATTAATAAGCGCAGTTATTAAAAACACACTCGGGAGACAGTTTACCAGCTGAAGGCTTCACGTCAGTATTGGAAGCTTTAGTCCCAAATACAGCATCAAAATCTACATTCATGGTGGGCATGGAAGTCATGGAATGAAGAGTGCTGCTCTCTACACCTGAGTGTAACACACACACACACACACACACACACACACACATACACTGTTAAACAGAGGTCACATAACACAACATTACTGTCGTTCTGTAGGAATAAATAGGAAACACTATGAAACAGTGATGCACAAATTCAAATTAATTATTTAAAATGAAATTCAAATTCTCATTAGACCTATAGCCAGAATGTGTTTGTATTTGTGTTTCAGTAATTTCTTTATGGCTTTTAATAAATTAAATTAAATTAATACAATGATACTGAAGTGTTTGATACTGTTTTGAGTGCATTACAGTGAGTAAATGACAGTATTAGAAAAAAGTGTTTCAATAAATGCTTCTTTTAAATTTTCTATTTAACAAGATTACTTGGTAACACTTTAGTTTAGGTCACAATTTATGCCATTAACAAATCATCAACTAACAGCTAAAAAAACTACTAATTACCTGTTTATTAATTCTTAGTAGGGTAAAAGCTTTAGGTTTTAGAGTTTAGGTTTTGAGTAGGGTTGATAATATGCAGAATAAGATCATAGTTTATAACTACTAGCAGTTAACATCATGAATTGTGACCAAAACTAAAGTGTTAACGAATACTTTAAACCAAAAAAATGAAACAACTTGACACTACATGAGCTCTTTTACTGCACACATCAGTCATTTCTAAAACCGATTCTAGTGCTGCACAATTCATTAAAATAAAACCAGTCACTTATTAAATCACTAGATTCATACTGAGTTTTAGCAACAGCTTTTTTTTTCCATCACCAGGTTACTTAACAGCAAAATGGCATGCATAAGGTGATGAATTACGAATTAAAATTTCCCATAACCTTTTGACATAAATAATTTTATTATTAAACATCTTGCATATTTTAGAGCTCAAAATATTGTTTTTAGCCCAAAAACCAAGCAGCCAAAATGTAAATGCAATGAGATGAGATGCAATCACAGTCTTCTTATTTCATCCATTACTTTTAATCTACTTCATTTTATGTCCTAGGAATCTGTGTGCAGGTTATTTTTTATTTTGTTTTTTTTGTTGAAACCAAAATGACCCATACTGTTTTTAAACTAGCATCCACACATTTTAATGCTTAAAACAACTAAGTATTCATCTTCAGTGCAGCACACCTATCAAAATTGTGTTTCTAAAAATGAGAAAGGGGCCTATGGATTCTAAATTATTTTTATTCTAAAACTCTAAATCAGAGGTGTCCATACTTGGTCCAGGAGGGTCGGTCTCCAGCAAAGTTCAGTTCCAACACCAATCTGACACACCTGAGCTAGCTAATCAAGCTCTTACTAGGCTTTTTACAAATATCCTTGCAGGTATTTTGAGGCAAGTCGGAGCTAAAATCTGCAAGACAGTGGCTCTCCAGGACAGGGTTTGGACACCCCTGATCTAAAATATTATTTTTAATGCAAAAAAAAATAAAACTCATAAAACACTTATATTTATCTATTTTTTAAACGTAATAAAAAATGCAATTCATGGCCATATTTGATTGATTATAAATATGCACAAAATTTGAGCAGTGTCTCAAAAATAACTTGGCCAGTTAAATCAGAACTATTTACATTAAACATTAAAGACACGGTATGTAATTTTCTGCACAAAAGGATGCATATTTACTACAAAATAAAAGTAGTTTGACATCATGACACACATGAGTGTGAAATCATGGAAGTTGTTCTCTTAATTACATCCCATGGGACTCCTGCAAAAATCATGTTCATGGATGGCTAAAGTATTTAAAACTTATTAACATGGTAGTATATAGCAGAGTAAAATGAGCACACTGAATTGCTGATGAGACATGAGCACGATTCAGCAAGGAAGTAGCAGAGCTTTTATTATGCAAGATGACTTTTATCGGTCATTTATCGTGATAAACACATTTCAGGGTTCTGTTAAAATGCTGCTCTGTGCAGTCTAACGAAAAGATCTTTGGTGTTTGACTATATTTTGAATATTTTAATTGTACAATATTACATATTGTGCCTTTAAAGTTTCTGATAACAGTTTTCATCCCTCCGAGAATGTGATTAAATGGCTTGTGTGTCTGCCAAAATCATTATGCATACATTTTAGCTGAAACACTTTCATCATACAAATGAAATGATTATGAATTCCTATTATGGTAGGATTTCTATTGTAAACAACAATATCCAGCTTAAATCTGTGCCTGTGGCTCTTTCTCTCCCCTCTCCTCATTACTCAGCAGCCGTTCTCTTTTTTTAAGCACCTCATTGCTCCATCTGTCTGCATTGGTGTGTCTTTGCACTGTTAGTAGTATATGCGGGTCTCTGGAGACCTGAGTCTCGCTGTACGTCTGGCTAGCCCTCAGCGCACCTGCCCACTAGCTGCAAAGCGCACGCTCCAAGTGCATGCTGTGACCTACAAATCCTGGCATAGTTAAGAGTCTGGCAGTGTGTCTACTCTCTGCACCTTGTGTCCTCAATTCACACTGCCCCGGCAGATGTGCTGAAGTGCTGAAAATGAACCTTTGACACCAAGCACAGCGATAATCCCACAGCGGAACACCACCTAAATCGGTCATGCATCAGAATATCTAAAACATGATCCTAATCCAAAACAATGGGATGGATGGGTATGGAAAGCACAACTGAATTGACACACTGGTTGGGTTATAAAACTTGTGACCTACTCATCTAAACAGCACTCTAGGGAATCATGATGCTCTAATATGCTGCCTATAGCCTTGTCCTAAATGGTGCACTTATCAAAGTGTGTTTGCAAAGTCTACAAAACATATTGTGTTGCTTTTGTCATCTTCTATAACTTCTGTTTATAGTCATGATGCACCTTTAATAGGTATTTTGGCAAAGCAAATATCAAATTTGTGAGTTTAAGTGTGCGCTTAAAACACCCCAAGGGCTTAATAGCAGCATTTGGGACAGGGCTTATAAAAAAAACACCTTGATTATTTGAAACTGCCAATGTGTGTAGGAATAAACTAGCAAGCAAACTAATAATTAAATGAACATTTACTGCAAGTTAACAAAGCATTGATCTGTTCTACTGATTTTTCTGAGACTGAATTAAAGGTCAGCGATCTAAAGCGGTAAAGCAATAGAGTGGGTGTGTGAGTGTGTGTCTTTGTGTGTGTGTGTGTGTGTGTGTGTGTGTGTGTGTGTGTGTGTGTGTGTGTGTAGGTGGAGTGGGCCGCACCTCCCCAGGCACTGCTGGCGGTGGAGATAGGAGTGCTCTGCACAGCAGGAACGAAGGCAGGCTGGAGGTCAAACAAGTCACTGGTGAGGTTTGGCATGCTGTAAAAGAAAAACAAAAAGTTTAGAACATGAGTAATACAGAATGAATCATGAAAAAAGCTTGATTTCACAGCTCTAGTGTACAATGTCTAGTTGTAGCCTAGTCGAAAAAATAACTGGACCGTGATTTTCATTGGTTTCTAGATGTTGAGGTTGAGTGGCTTCATCATCACTCGAGATGGGGGAAAGAATCGAAACAGCAGGTATTGATGGCTGTGTCTTTTTTTTCTGTAGACGTCAACTAGTAGTCACTTCACTCACACACACACACACAAGCTATTTTTCATTCTTTGTGTTCAGTGAAGGCTTTGTTGGCTTTGGAAAAGAATCTTAAGCAGAGGTTGATATTTTTTTCCCCAAAAAGAGTCCAATGTTCTTATGTAGACTACATTAAAAGACAGCAGTGAGTTAACTGCACAGCTGTGGTTTGGTCTTTTGAAGTTGGCCCAGTTCTTCAAGATGGTACAAGGCGTTTTCATTCTCACCAATGGCACATTTGGATTACACCACTGAGCAGCTCAGAGTCCAAAGGGAATTTTTTTATATATATTTTTTTATTAATGCTAAATTCAACAAAAATATTAAAGCCCAGCTGTCAATTTGTTTGTTTTAATATTTTTTATTTATTTTATTATGCGTTTATTGATTGATGTATTTTTTGTTTCTGAATTGATGTACCTATATTTAATTTAAGTCTAGCCTGTTGTGTTGTGTGTGTGGTTGTAGGGTGATCAGAAGTTAATATGAAGGGAGTGAAAGGGAAGAGCATTGTGATGTGGAAGTCGGAGTGATCGTTGGTGTAAGAGAGATCATTTGCTGAGCTAACTTTAGTTGTCGAACAGAGAACTAAAGAGAGGCTAGAATGTCTATTATCCTTTGAGGATAGCAATTTCCTTCTTGGAAATTCGCACCTGTGAACCGCAATTGTGTATCGTTAATGAACCTAGACATCCCAGATAGCGCCCTGAGAAACCAGGACATCTCAGTGGCTCCTCTGGCAGCGGTGGACGCAGCACTCCCTGCCAACTCTCTTCTATTCCCTCACTTACTGTAGCTCCAATTCTGGAGTATTCCCTGAGCTCTGTTAACTGTTGTATATTTGCCCTCTGGGTAAAGGGGCAACTGTGTTTTATGCACTGACACAGGCCTGCAACACGGATTATTTATTTATCTATTAATTTTATTTTATATATATATATATATTTTTTTTTTACCTTTACTAAATGCAATGTGGACATTTGAGTTTCGGAAAAAACAAGAAGCTTTTGCTTTCTTTTGTTTGTATACATTTGTTTGCTTTACTGTATTTAAGTGAATTTGTTAAGATCATTTTGTACCAGGCTGGTTGTGTTTATTATTTATCTGAACTGGTATCATGCTGTGGGTTCCTTTTTGAGGTTAACTATAGTTTAGAGTGTTCAGATGAATAAAAAACCCAGGGCCCTTCGTAGGAAGAGGACGCTACAATAAAATGATGAAAAATGATTACATTTGTAAATCTAAATATTAAAAAGGGCAATTTCTGTATAAGCATACAAACTTCAAGTTCCAAAGCATTGTCTGAGAAGAGTTTCATGTCAAGGAAAACACTTAAACCTGACAAAAATTTCACACGATAAATGTTATAAATTAGCTGTTAGATAAGTGGTCCAAAAGTATACAGAATCTCAAATATTTCTTGTTTGCCATCTTTATATTAAAATCAATAAACCTCACATAGTTTAAAAAAGATCAACAAAGAAGATTGAAAACTTGAAAGTAAAAGCACCATTACTCGCTAAAAAGTCGCAGTGCAGTCTAAAATGTAGCGCAGTCTCTCAGTTGTTGCAATTTTTAGACTTCGTGGACAATTTTCATGTTTCTACAGTCTACATGCTTTCATTTACAAATCATCCATGTCTTGAGTTGGTCTTGGTTAGTCTGTCTGGTGTATTGCTGTGCGATTAATCGAAATCAAACCGCAATCGCAATTTGAAAAGTTGCGATTAGGTAACCGCAAGAGGCAGCGATATGAAATATGCATTATTTAATTTTCCCTACCCAGAGCAAATGCGTGCATGGTGTCTGTGTGTGACAGTCTTACTAGCCAACTGAGTGAGCACACTTTCATTCTGCCCAAATAGAATACGTAACCATACTCTGCAGAATGCATACAAAAAAAACACAAACAGGAAAGTGTGGACGAGTGGAATGATGGCGTCTGCCACTTCAGAAGCATTAATAGACAAATTAATATCAAAGAAAAACAGGGTATCTGTAATATGAGAATATTCTGGTTTAAAAAAAAATTAAGTTTAATGTTTTGATAACTTTGTGTATTTTGCGTGCATTCATGGCTCTCAATGCAGGTATGTGTGAAAGGTAAGGTCATAGTATTAGTGCTTACTGTTTGCTCTAGAGAAAAATGGCTGTTTAATTTCAGAATTTTTTAAAAACTAATTTGAATAAATGTTTCATTAAGTTAGTATCTTTTCAGTAGCACTCACTGCATTTTAGCAGTAAGAAGCTACAATACATAATATTGAGCTGAAGCTTGACTACAAAATGAAATGGCTAATCAAATCGAAGCAATATTTGTCAATAAATAAATAAATATCGCAATTAGATATTTTCCCCAAATCACACAGTCCTAGTCTGGAGTTGATTTTTCTAGGCACAAGTTAATTGGACGAGAATCAAGGAACTGATTAATCTACTCAGCCAATCACCACAAACAAAGAAACAAACAAAGAAGCAAAGTACAGTAGTTACTGTAAGTTAAAAGAAAATAGTGCTGCAAAACTACCAACACAGCACTAAAATAAAAGCACACATTTATAAAAACAACTTGTTACAATAAAAACTACTAAATAACAGTAACTTGAATAATGGTAATTCATTACACCACTGTAAATTAACCCTAAAACTCAAGTATGTATTAACCCTGTGCATTATATGGTGTAGTAATAAGTAGGTGTTTTGTATTACTGTTTGTTATAATATGTATTGCAGCCATGTACAGTGTGTTAATGACCTGTTGATTGATGGTGGGCTTGTGGTGTTGGTGAACAGGTCCACGTCTGCGTTGTGGTTGTTGGCACTGCCCAAAGATTGTGTGCTGGGCGAGGCGGTGGGAGTCTGCATGCCGATCTCCTTCAGACGCTGGTTCTACCCAAACACACAACACGAGAAAATGAAGAAGAAAAAACATTTAGAGAATGTGAAGCATGTAAAGACTGGGTTGTTCAGCTCCTTCCTCCTCTCCGATGGTCATTGGAGAGCAGGACAGAACAGAGCATTTCCTTCAGCTGAGCTCTGTGAAATCAGACAGATTACAGCCACTCAGGCAGCTCAAGTGCCAGTCAGCTACAGCTCAGACCTGCAGAGTGTGTGTGTGTGTGTATGTAGTAGAGAGATAGTCAGACATGATTTTCTAGGCAGCAGAAAGTTCTACACACTGAACAAACTATACGAACTGAACAAGAGAAGTCAATAAATCATGCATTTTTCAAGCCAAGCTAGTGACTTGAGCAAAACTGCTTGATATTTGACCAGCCAAACCTAGAACCATGTCTGATCTGATGTCTGGCTTCTAGATGCAGTCTGCCAGTCAGTCTCTGAATCTGTGTATAACAAATTATTACTACTAAAGGAACACACACATATGATATGCTAGTGTTCTTACCCCTTTTACGTAGCAAGAGTAGTCAAATTTAATACTTAATACCCTTACAGTCTATGTTAATAATCCACAGTATTTATAGGCCTATGACAATGTGTACTAAATCAACTATAAAATCATTTAGTTTGCAATTAAACTGGATTTGAAACTAGATTGAAGCACAAAGCAAGCTGTTTGCTAGCTAGCTGCCAACTTCATTAAACTGTATACATTAAAAGAAACACCTTTACACATTTTTAAAGCTTCCTTTGTAATGCTACTTTTTAATGGATATGAGGGATGTAAACAAAAACAATATTTCCAAAGTATTTCCTGTTGTACATTTTTAATTTCTATAACTTACAGAGAATCCAAAAAGAAACACATATTAATAAATAATGTTATGATAGTCATTTTACAATAAGTTATGTTTGTATTGCCTCTTGTTACAGTTAAGAAACAGTTTGATAACAAGCAGGAAATGTTCATGGGCTAATGACATAACCACATCGAAACGCTCTATACTAAAAAATAATGATTAGTTTTCTTTGTTGTGTATTTATGACAAAGCCAGTCAGCCACCAATAAAGACCAATTTTGACTCAGAAAATAACCCTGGCTGCATGATTATTTAATACTGGAGCTGCTATATGGCTTGTTGCATGTTTTAGGCTGTAAAGGCTATGATTTAATCATACAAGTGTAAGCACTGCATGATTTAGTGTGACACACAGCACTGTTCTGGCACGCAAGCAGCTGATGATCCAGTCTTTTCTGAGGCTCGTTATGGCTCAAGTTGACTCATTTTTTGTATTTATTTGTTCTTGAGGCCGCTTTTGACATTTGAAATCACAATATGGATCAGCTATCTTTCTGTATATGTAAATGTATATGCTTACATCAAAAGAATAACTAGCAAAGGCTCTTTTTCTATCAAAATAGAAGTTCAATTGTAAACTATCTGTAAATGTATAATAAATACAGTATTAAACATTTGGATCATAATTTAAAAAAATACCAAATGCTATTCTTAAATAAATATTAAAAATACTACTGCTATGATATTATCATGGTCATTATCAATTTCTGGCCAGCCCTACAATTTATTTATTTATTTATAAAAAAAAACACAATACCAGTTTCTTTATTAAACAAAAACATGACATGCATCCCTACAACGATTTTTGGTTTCTAAAGGAAGCCGATTAAAAACCTATTACAGTAAAATACTACTAATACCAATAATATTAGTAATTATACTTAGGGAGGGGCCTAATAAACCATATTATATCAAATTGCGATGAATTGTATATTAATAACAATGATAAGTTCTGAACTTTAACTCTATATTGATTAGGAGCCAATCACACAGCAGAAATGTGCAACAATGGGAATCTGAAAGTGTTGATATTAGAGATTTACTGAATTTTCGGCTATCAAAAATTTATCTGACGAAAATATGTTGTTACGCCATTTGAATGACCCTCTAATTTTTGTGGCTTAAGTCATTGTAGGGGTGCTCTTTTAACTCTGCATTAACAACTTAAATGAAAATATATATCGTTATCGTTCAATATGGAAAATATTCCATATATTAATTCATATTTTACCCAGCCCTAATTATAAAAGATAATAAAAAATAAAATAACAGCAGTGATATCATCATCATCAATTTCTAGCCAAACCTGTGCAAAATTTACTTAATTTTAAGATTACAAAAGCAGTTTCTTTATTTAACAAAAACATGCACCTCTAGAACAGATTTTGGTTTCTAAAGGAAGAAGCAAATTAAAAAACAGTATAATAATAATAATAATAATAAAATAACTGCAGCAATATGATCATTATCAATTACTGGCCAAACAGTGCAGCCTTACAATTTTTTAAAAACTTTTTTTAAACTTTTTTTTAAAACGTGCATCTCTTCAGCAGATTTTGGTTTCTAAAGGAAGAAGCAGGTTTCTCAAGGAAGAAGCAGATTTCGACATCGCCCAATTTATGTCTTTCAGCATGTCTTTTGCAACAATGAGAAAATACAAGGGAAAAAAACATGCACAAAGAGGAATTAACAGCCAAAAAACTGCATGCTCCATTAAGAGTGTTGAGAATGTGATAATCACAAAGAAACACCAGTTCAATTTCAAACAGACTTAACTGAACACGTTCTGTGTAAACATTTTGAAATTGCTCAGAATGTTTGAACTATTCAGACGCAGAGCCATGGTGCATCTGAGGACACTTTGCACACCACTGACATCCGTGTTATTTGTTTTCTGTGTTTGTGTGTGTGTGTGTGTGTGTGTGTTTGAGGGGTCTATAAGGTATGACAGTACGCCCCTGATGGGGACGAAGCAGTTTGATTAACCCTGCTGACCATTACTGCTGAAGGCAGATCATTGAAGGTACAAGGGCGTATTGTGTAAATACACATTCACCCTTGTATGCGTAGAACACAATGTTCCCACAACAGCAGCTCCAGAACTTCCAAACTTTGTTGCAACAAACTTCTCTAGGAAGAAATGGGATATGCCAGCTCCATATATATTTTTATATTATGTACTATTGGTCAAAAAGTTTGGGATAGGTGAGATTTTTTAAAATCCTTTTCTGATAACATAGGCTGTATTTATTTGAGCAAAAAATACAATAACAACTGCAAAATTGTAAAATATTATTAGCTTAAAATAAGTGATTTCTTTTTTTAAATGTTGTTTACATTAAGGACGACCCTGCATCGAACAGATTGTTGGCTCTGTGGACAAACACGCACACACACTGAAGTGAGATTTCCCTATTACCTGATAAATTTAACAGTGTTAAAACAAAAAACGTCAGCATGCGGCTAAATATAAATCTCTCGCTAATGATTTGTTGTAGCTTTATCAAGTGCTTCAACAGCTTGCTTGCGCTGTAAAATGAGACTCTGCATAAGCAGCAACTAACTACTTATTTTTGCTCATAATCCACATAATAGCGGGCACTTAAGTGATTTCTTATTTAAATGTTGTTAATATTTTAATTTCATCTGCAATACAAGTGAATTTCAGCATCATTTCTTCAATCATCGGTTTTCCACAGTCCTTCAGAAATCATTATAATATTCTGATCTGCTACTGAAGAAACATTATTTTCAGTGTTAAAAACACTTGGGCTCTTTCATATTTTTGTGTAGACGACGATGAAGTTCCATCTAAAAGTACCTGCTTTTGTTCACTGTAAATTATTCATGAGTAAAAAAACATTAATACATGTAAAAATAATAAAATAAATAAACAAAATAAAAAGTAAAATTCCCCAAAACTATACAGGACTAAAAATAATTTCCCCATTGATAACCATGAGGACCATTATTAATGATTCACAACTAACAGTAATAATCCAAATACATAAAAAAAAAAAAATAAATAAATAAAAATCAACATATTAATATATTAAAGGATCACATGAAACTGAAGACTAAGTACATCTGAGTAAACACATCTGAATATTATGGTTTTAATAGATTTTTGGTCAAATAAAGAAAGCGTTGATGAGCAGAGTTGATTTTTTTTTAAATATAATGCAATGTAATATAATACCATAAACTGTAAAAGCCCACACAGAACCTGCGCGCACAAAATTCTTTGATTTTTAGCCCAACTTTGAGTCTATTGAGGTAAATGTGTGTACATTTATACTTATTAGTCATCAATATTACTGAAATTAATTTAAAAACTGAATATGTGAATGTTCACTTGATTTACTTAGTAATAGTTTTTAAAGTAATATTTTCTGTCTTTTAGTAGATATATTATGAGAGACTTGTTTTGTTTACCAAATATAAGTGGATCAAATTGGATTTGCATTGTAACCTTTAATAAAAGTTAACAAGGTATTATTTTTCATTTCATACACAAAGTTTTTAGCTATGACACACCCAAAATCATTCTGCATAAATCCACAAACAATTTACAAAATTCTGCGCAGAAATGACAAAAAAATGTCTGCAGATTCTGTCAGACCTACCAACAAGTTAACTCAGACTGTTTGAGGAAATCAATTCAAGCAAACCATTTAAGTTTTAAAACCAAATAGTTTGAGTACCGTAAATTTATTTATATTGACTAGTTATTTCGTGTTTTAAGTTCAGTTATCAATTCTGTACGATTACAAATTAACAAGAACAAATAAAGTCCAAACAACTATATAGCTACTCAAATGGTTTAAGGAAACTGATTGTGTGAAATAGTTTACGTTGACTAAACACAAATAATAAAGTTAGTTGGTTTAATAAAGTTGGTTTGCTGCAATCAGTTTTCTCAAACCATTTGACTAGCCATAGCCAACAAAATCAGAATAACTTAAACTTAAGCGAGAACGAATTCGACAATAAAAGATTGTGGCCCACCTTGAGTGCTTGCAGACGGGCTTGTTCCTCCTCCAGGGCCTGTTGTTTCTCCTTCTCATCCATTCTGCTGGATGAGAAAGAGAAGGACATGCCTGTGTTGGACAGGGACGACACTGCATTGGACAGTGTGTTGGCTCTGTGGACAAACAAACACACACACACACAAACAAACTGAAATGAGGTTTCCCTATTAGTTCTTTATTCAAGACATGATAAATTTAACACTGTTGAGTCTAAAAAAAAGTCAGCATGCGGCTAAATATAAATCTCTCGCTAATGATTTGTTGTAGCTTTATCAAGTGCTTCAACAGCTTGCTTGTGCTGTAAAATGAGACTCTGCATATGCAGCAACTAACATGTGACTACTTATTTTTGCCCATAATCTTCAAAGCCACATAATAGCTTTCACCTAATTATATACTTGCATCAGATGAATGAGATGTCATTTGCTTAATACAAGCTGCTTTATTTCACAGAAAATGAGTCCATTTTTGTGCCCACAATGTTTACCACCAAGTAACATGCTTCAGTTATAATTCTGTTTTCACACTAACTTGCCATATCATCAGTTTTGTTATTGTTAGTCTATTATTAGCACTTTGAAACACATTTCATACACTTTTCTTAGGCCCTGTTCACACTAATGTAGCAGAGACTGGGAACAACTGCAAACTTTATAAACACCCTGAAACTAGGGATGGACGGTGTGTGTGTGTGCGTGTGTGTGTGTGTGTGTGTGTGTGTGCGTGCGTGTGTGTGTGTGCGTTTTCAGCAGACGGGAGGGCTGTTTAGAAATGCTAGGTAAAACACAATGTGAATGTGAATCAATTTTGTTCTAAAATGCCATTTTAACACCAATACATATTAGTGTAAACAGGGCCTAGGTGTGTATTTTTCGCGAGCGGGTTTGCGATGGGGGTGGAGGATCGGCAATGCAGGCTCAGCATTGTGTTGTTTATTTGCCATCGGCGATGGATGATGGCATTGTCTATAGGCCCAACCCTACCAGAAAAACATCCAAACTAACTTCAGAAATAGAAAACTTTATCTGGACAGAAGTACAAAAGACGATGCTTTTGAAAGCAAAGATGTGGCAAATTATGACATAGGTGCAAATTAATAATTTAGAAGCATTTACATTATTTTTCAGATTTAAAGAAAGGTTTAGCTCACTCCTCTACAATGTAATTACAATTTCATTCAGTTTGGGCAAATTTATTCTGACAGAGGTGTTTATATGGATCATGTTCCTTCTGACTTGACTTTAGTTTTAAAGCGATTTGTAATGAGCTCATTAGTACATTAAATGTGTTTGGACATCATCTCAGTGACTACGTTTCCATAGACATCAGTAATCTAAATAATTTGCCTTAATCTGAATAGGACAACAATATATGATGGTGTTTACATGAGTTGCTTTTTCAATGTTCCTTTCATGATCCTGTTTTACATGTTATAGAACATAATCCGTTTAACGTCATTGTGTCACCAGGCTATACACATATCCTCTGGAGTTTCATGTAATTTCGGGTCTTTTATTAATTTGTCGACTTTAACTGCAGTTTGGCACTTTCACTTTCATTCAAGAACATTTTATGCGTGCCACTGCGTGTGTGGAACACCTGGAAGAGTGTTGTTTTAATGGAATTTGAGACCGCACACTGTATGGGAGAAACAACCTCTGCATTTAGCGATGCAGGTGTCTGTAGTCCTTCACGGACTCGGTAGGTGCAGAGAATAGTGTCAAACTGTGTATAGACTATCCTGTCGCAAAACATGGCGAGAATCCTACACAACAGCAATAGTGAGATTGAGGGGATTACATGTCAGTGCTGCATTTCAATAATGTGACTTAAATCGGCATACTCCACGTCTTAATTCGGTTTCTGTTTAGTTCAAATATTACCTTAGTCGTTAATCAGAGCTTAGACCTTAATCAGAGTATTGACTTAATCATATTAAAATCGGATTATTGGTGTCCATGCAAATGTACTCAATGTTTCCTTTTTGTTTCATCCTACACAAATAAAGGTTCAGCACCACAACTCACAATCATTAGTTTATTGGGCATATTTATTATAAAGTAGAAGGGTAAAGTAATGCTGATGAATATAAAAACACAACAGCAGTTTCACCTTCATTTAATTTTCTTTCACGGTTTGTAACCTGTTAGGTAAAAAAAAAGTTGAACAGCTAATGTGATGAATACAAAAAAAAAAGCTACTACTGGACTATTACTTCAGTAACAAATGAGTGTAAAGTGTAAAATTCTTGTAAAGACTAAAACAAAATGCTGCAATAAACAACCCAGTGTGCACAATGTTTAGATGTTTTCTGAGACTGTAGATTAAATTCAATGATCGTTGTTTTTGTTTAATGAAAGGTGACTGAAGGTAATGCATTCTTTTTAGTCCATCCACCAAGAAAGGTATTCATCAGCCTTGTTTTGGGTGCGTTTCATTTTCATGTAACTTAATTCATATGGGTCTATTTTCACAAGATCTTTACAAACTTTTTATCTGTAGCTATGTTTTCATCCACCATATTTTGTGCATTTTAGATTTGCGCATAAAAAAATGGTAGATGGAAATGGCATTACGCGCATTAATTTTAAAAATGTGCATTAAAAAATGTATGTGCATAACTGAGTAGGATAAACTTTTTATTTGATAAGAAAAGATGCGCGTAAAGTACGATGAAAACACTTTTACTGATTCCAGTATGCACATTAAAAAAAGTTATTTGATTTTGTTATAAGAGATCATGTGATGATAAAAATGTGTGTGAATGGACAAACCAGCAAGCTGAGCACATTGTAAAACATCAGAAATGTTGTTTTGGTCATTCTAAAACGCCTTAACCATTTCAGTATTAATATTATTTAATTATTAATTACCTACAGAATTGCCAAGTGCGTCTGTGCTTAGTGTCTCATTACATTCATAAATTGCATGTCGGCATTGTCCTCTAAGGTGCAAGTAATTTATTACATAAAGAAAAGATTCATGCAGCTTCTCATATCGCAGCAAATTTTGATTTTACTGTTATATTTGGTGCCAGTTAACCAGGAAGTGATGATTTAGTTCTCTTTGACTCATTGGATGGAAACTTTATTTTCGCGTCTTTTATGAGGTATTCTAGATTTGTGCAATATTTGAATTTGCATCTTTGGATAGAAACATAGCTTCTGTGAAAGTCTGGTAGCGTGAACATTTAATGAATTGACCAAAAATGATTAATTACTTCAAATATCCATATGTCTAAATAGGCCTTTACAGTATAATGAGTCAAATTCTTTCTCAAGCTCTTAATATAATCATCACTCCTGACTCTCTGACTGCCCTTTTTAGTTATCTTCCAACCCCAACTACACAAACATAAAAACACTGTGTCATTGCCAGATGCGCAATTCTCCTCAAATGGAAACATGTGTCCCCCTCCATCATCAGAACACTGGATTAAAGAGGTTCTACATTGCATCTATCTTGTGAAACTAAGAGATTGTTTTAAAGGACCACTAAACTCCTTTAACAAAACATGGAGTCCCACACTGTCAGTTACTGAAAACCTTAACATTTCAGGAACTGCTGAATAGAATTTCGAAAGGGAGAAAGAGAGACTTTGTGTTTGTTTTATATTTTCATCTTCTGTATAGGCTCATTTATTTATTTATTTATTTATTTATGAATTTATTTATTATTTTTCAGTTGGCTTATTATTAATTTATCTGTGTCTTGATTCACCTTTGCGTACTTACTAAAGCCCTCAGAAAATAGGGAGGGGTGGGAGATGGAAGGGATGGTGCATAGAAGGGGGTAGAAAAGTGTAAGTTTGATTTAAGAGTTCTACAGTTTTCTTGTTTTTGTTGCTATGCATTTCATGTCATCTCTTTGCTGATAGGACTTCTATTTTTCATATACATTTGTAAATTTGTATATTATCTGGGAAAAAATGCAATAAAAATATTTTAAAAACAGTGTAATGATGGACTATGCGAATCGATCTGGTTTCATCCAGTACCTGTTGTCAGCGGAGAGCTCCTTGGTTTTCTTTCCCTCCAGAGACGCCAGGTGCTGTTCAAGAGCCTCCAGGAGACTGCTGGGAGCCTGCAGGGAAAAAGACACAAGTCAAGAACTCCGCAAGAACACACTGAACCAGTTTAGAGAGAGTACACACTAGCTCACACACTCGTTCCACCTAAGTTTGAGCAAATAATAACAGAAGCATGCATTTAGGCTTTTTAGTAAGAGGCGTACAGGCATAGGATAAGCACACAAAAAACGAGAGAGGAAGAGAACGGATTTGAAAGAGAGGAATTGACATGCACACCTTAAACTAATGACAATCCTGTGATATATACCTGATGTATCAATCCCAATATTGCAACATGACATTAAAAACTTCACATTAGCTTTTCGAAACTAGTCCTTAAGGATTTCTGTGAAATATTGCTTGTGATTTGACTCACAAATCTAGCAAAAAAGCTTCCTCTGAGCCCTTTATACGATCTAGGATTTGTGTCCTCGGAAAAGAATTATCCTTACAACTACATTGGAAGCATTATGCTGATCCCAGATCGGCAAACACAGGATGTGTATATTAGCTCTGTACTAAATTAGAGCAAATGTTAGCACAGAGCTCATTGTTGGTGAAAAAAAAAACATGTGCTTTGTGCCAAGTTTCCAGAACAGACAAACCATGTATAAACTACTGCTATAGACCAAGGGTAAGGTAAGCTCTTCAACTGAGCCTAGCTGGCAGCGTTGGCCTACATGTCTGGATCTGATCTAGGTTGGCTTTTTCTCCACATCGCTGAGAGGGCAGTTTGGGTCTAATCCATCCCACAGAAAACAGAAGCCAAATAAAGAGACAAAAAACACATATGCAGCAGTCTACAATTCAAATAGAAGTCAAAAACGAACATTGCCACTAAGCAGGGAAAATGTGTAACTTCCACAGAAGTGAGATAAAAAGAAAGATGAAAGTGTAACCGCTTTTAATTTGCTTCTCTCCTGTCTGATCTGATTTCCTCGGAGGAGAGATGGCGAGAACAGGCTTTTGATTAAATGGCTACATTATAGATGTGCGTGCCCGCTACGCAAAGGACAAAGTGAGGTTACATGAATACTTCATCACAATCCTACAAACGCAAGGGCCGCTGGGGCAGTTTTCCCATGTAAAGTAGAATCGGGGTTTCAAAAAAAAAAAAAAAAAAAAAAACTATAACCCTGTTCTGTGCTCAAGAGCTCCA
The DNA here is from genome assembly GCF_052040795.2 of Danio rerio. NCBI lineage: Eukaryota > Metazoa > Chordata > Actinopteri > Cypriniformes > Danionidae > Danio > Danio rerio. The sequence goes on from NC_141027.1 coordinate 23,805,037, forward strand.
CCTTCTGCTAGTTTGATGGCCAGGGGGTTTTGCAAAGCATGAAGCCGTCATGCAACCCAGCGGGGAATCTGCTTTTATGCTGATCTGAGCTAACGATCTGATCAAACAATACAGAGACTACTGCACATCTGGTCTCGGATCAGCAGAAAAAGCGATGTACTGTACAGCCATGCCTGCAGAGTGACGAAGAACGGGATGGCAGTTTGGGCCACATTCAATCAGTTTGGCTGGTTTTAAAGGGATGAATCTGCTGATGCAGTCAAAAAAACAAACTAGGGCTGGGAGATATAACTTAAAAAAACGCACTTGATATTTCAATTTTGATTATATTTGACAGCTTAGATGTACACAGTGTGTATTTGCGCTGAAATGGTTTTCTTATTGAAGGAAGCAAACCAGGATTTACTTAAGATAAACCATATTGTATTTAAAATGATTTTTATTCTTTACAAAAACAGCTTGCTGACAAATAGTTTTAACCAAGTTGTTGGAAGGAAGGTGGTGAAGTATAAATATTTATAATCAGTGTTGGGTGTAACACATTACAGGTAGCACAAGTTAATATAATAATAATAATAATAATAATAATATTACTTTCCTAAGTAACAAGTAGAGTAATGCATTACTTTAAGTAATAATATTTGAGTTACTTTTTCAAAAATGCTAAAAAAATGCAATGCGAGGTAAAAAAATAAATAGCTGAATTAAAATAAACGTAACCACGTTGAAACCCACACTCAATGAGAGAATGCAGGAACAGACAGAAACCAAGATGACAGAGCCTTACATTTCTGCAGTGGAAGTTTTCTCATTATTCTAATTGGATCAAACAAAGGGACAAGAGGATTGTCTTAATGGACAGTGGCTGCGTCCGCAACCGCTTACTTTCATACTATATAGTACGCTAAAATCAGTATGCGAGCCGAGTAGTATGTTCGAATTCATAGAATTGGAAAATCAGTATGCGAGAAGTACCCGGATGACTTACTACTTCCGAGATTCTAGAGTGCGCATCCCATGCACGCTGCGCTATCCCATGATGACCTGCGAGAGAATTCATGAATGGGAGTAAATCGACGCAATTGACGCAGGTAGGTCACGCGACCATGACATAATGACGGATGTAATACGTCCGAATTCCATTCATACTTTTCACGTTCATACTGTATAGAACGTACTTTTCTAAAGGCCAAGTAGTACATTTAAATTCAAATGCAGTACCTACTAAGCAGTAGGCGGTTTCGGACGCAGCCAGTGATTTTACTTTATTAATAAGACAAAAAAACAAAAGTAGTAAACGCATTGCTTTACACTTTCAATAATCTGTAAATATGACATATAGATAAAGGTCAGGACGTTCTCAGAAGATAAGATTATCCTATGGTATTTTATTTTATTTTTTAAGATAAATGAAGATCTAGGCCAGGGGTCACCAATCTCTTTCCTGGAGGGCCGGTGTCCCTGCAGGGTTTAGCTCTAACTTACCTCAACACACCTGCCTGGATGTTTCAAGTATACCTAGTAAGACCTTGAATTTGTTCAGGTGAGTTTGATTATGGTTGGAGCCAAAATCTGCGTTACCGGCCCTCCAGGAACAAGTTTGGTGGTCCCTGTTATAGGCTATATGGTGCGTGGTTAATTGAAGAGCTCCTTTAAGCCTCAACCAGGCCAGAAAAGAAAATGCAAAAGTAAATGTAATGCATTACTTATTAACTAGTAATGCAACTAGTTATTTTTTTAGGGAGTAACTCAATATTGCAATGCATTACTTTCAAAAGTAACTTTCCCCAACACGGTTTATAATTAGTATTAATTTGTATTTTGGGGCTGCTCTGTGATCCTTAAATTTAGATTTATGTTCTTAATAAGCCAGACAAGATGTTGTTGCATATTAACAATTATTATACCGAATGGCATTTTAGCAGATATCATCTGTAAATCATGTAAAAATGTAAGGAAGCTATACTCTTTTGCTAAAATTAAAATAAATAAAATTGAAGCCTCATTACACTTTATTCTGCTAGAACATTCAGTGCTATTTACAAAGCTAAACACCCTGAACAAAAATAAAAAGAACAATTTAATATTATTATTTGCCATTAATAGGTACATGCTTTGAGTCAAAAGTTTCTATGCATTATCTCATAAACTACAGATAAAGTGTATTCAATCTTTCAAAGTGTAGTATAAGTAGAGCATGACAATAGGTCAATATAACATTATTTTCAAACCTTAAAATTGGAAAAAAAAAATAAGTTTCTATTCATACATGAAAAATATATATAGTGCTCAACATAAATGAGCACACCTCATTTTGAAAATTAATATTTGTATCCATTTCTCTGTGAATATAGCCAATATATTTTGGTGCATTTGAACAAAACAGATTCATTAAACTGATACATTTTTTAAAATAATATAGTCACTGAACATCTTTAGAAACATCTTTGGGGAAAAAGATATAAAAACTACAAAATTTCAAAAAAAATGTACATTTTTTGTTTCTCTTGAATATTTTAAAAAATATTTAATATTTTTTGATAATATATAACTTTGGGTGTACAAACTTTTAACTATTATCAAAAGTTATTTTGGGGAATAAGCTCTAGATTTGGCTCCAATTCTTACTAATCTAATGTATATGCGCAAATATAATATTGTATAGCTTCCTATTAAACATATTAATTTAAATCAGAGACTTGTTAGGGGTGTACTCATGTTGAGCACTGTATATGTACTTTGAAAAATAATAATAAATAATAATAATTATTATAACAATAATAATAATAATAATTTTTTTTTTTAAAGTTTAATTCTCAAAGTACTTTACACAAAAAGATACAGATGTCTATTTTAATTTAGAGTAACGGTAAAAACACATTTTTCTCCAATATTAAAGATCTGAAAACATCATATTCTATACATAAGTTTTTAATTTATTCGAAATATTTCTGCACTTGGTGAGTGAAAATAGACACAAGCTTTTAATAATTTGTATAGCCAAATAAAAGACATGATGCAAAATTTTGATCAATTTTATGATCGACAACGAAATCCTTATTATCTTTTAAATATTGAATATATCACCCCAGCACTAGTAAAACAGATTATATCACAATCAAGCAGTGCATATAACCCACCACCTACAAGGTAAGATCCTCTAGTCGTCTGAAAAGAACAATGAACATTGTGTTACCACAGGAGAACATGCCTCTCATTATAATTCCATTCTGAAATGTCAACACATTCAAACAGCGACATCAAATCAACACTCAAATAATGTGACCATCAGTTAAAGAGTAAAATTGTGTTATTAATGGCTCTTCCTCATGTCGTTCAAATCTCATTCACCTATGGAGCACAAATGAAGATATTTAGATGAAATCGGAGAGCTCCTTCATCCTCCATAGACAGACACGTCCGAACTCACTCAACATCCAGAAAAATCTATCGCAAAACAACCTTCTTCTCCTCACAGTCACACTGATCTGGAGAAGACGATGCTGAATAATTATTATTTTTGCTTTATGTGCACACACATGTACCTATAGCTTCAAAATATTACAGTTGAACCACTGAAGACTTGCAGTCTGTTTTGAGAATGTTTTGTCTGGACTTTAAACAAGCAAGCCGAGATCGTTTCTGTCTATGGAGGATGAGGGAGCTCCCTGATTTCATCTAAAATAGCCTTATGTATATCGTAAAGAAGAACAAAGATCTCTGGGGGTATTGGAACGACATGAGACATCAGTTCAGTTCAGCTTAATAACCTCCTTTCAATTCTACAATATGTCTCATAGATATTAACAAGGCATCTAATTTTGAAACCAGACACAAGAGAGAACGTCTAAATAACAGTGAGCATGGGTACAAAAACAGCACGTCAGACAACAAGAGAGGAGACGAAGACAGGTGGAACACGCAGAGAAGAGGAGGAAGGGGGATGGACGACACAGCAGCAGTGTAGTGAGGAGGAAGAAGAAGAAGAGGAAAAACACAAAGTGGAGATGAAATGTACACTGACCTGAGTGAGATCTGGGATGTCACCCTGATCAATCCCAACTTGCTGTGTCATAAACAAAACAAAGCAAAAAATAAAAAACGGTAAACAAACGAGGGGAGGGAGAAAAGGAATAAGAAAAAGAACAAAGGATCATTTCCTCATGCAGTGGCTAAAAATTAAACAAATAAATAAATAAATACAAGAGAGGTGTGGCATGCTGAGAGCCACGGAGGACCAATGGGGACGCACGCAGACATTGATAATGTCTCACACAGCTGATTGTGGTGTGGTTAACACTCAAAAACATTTAGAACAAATGGTGACGTTTGAATGAGACCCGATGGAGGTAAAAAATAAAAATTAGACAAGATTCTGGCATGGTGATGGACATTGTTCTCAGAGACTCATTCTTAAACCAAATCCCTGACATATCAGCTGCTCAGCCACTCTAAAAAGAAAACTAGACAGTCTAACGCCTGGCTGAAAGGATGGAGAGGAGAATTGGGGAAAATAAGGCAGCAGCACGGGAATTAATCAGCGTCAGGGTGAGAGGAGGGAGTGAGAGTCTTATTAGCACCAAACACAGATCTTCATCTAAGCCAGAATGAGACAGGACTCTGAAACTTTAAAGGTCTCAAACTGTATGAATCCGCATGAGATAGAACAGCCTTCAACGGCCACAGTATGATGGACAGGAGAGAATTTGAAAATCTGTATAAAGCAGCGCTAATGGACGACAATCCCTGTGTAGGGTTCAAAAACCTTCAGACCAGCAACCTTCTATGGATTTTCCAGTCATTTAGGATTACTTGATAAAATTTTTGTTTTAGGTCCAGGTGTAGATAATGTCTACACAAAATCCTATGGAGACCCAGAAGGGATGTGATGGTGGGGGAAAAATGGGTGGAAGAAAAAAAAAACTGATAATAGGTGATAGGAAAATATATATTAAGTTTTTGTGTTTCCTCACAAAGATGTTTTGATTCCCCACAAAACTGTTGTTGCAAAAAGACTTCCTGTTTACTTCACACAGGTCAACACTCCCGTTTTTGACGGCATTCTCCCGTCATTACCCTTCCGATCACGATATCATCCTAACCATAAGTATTTTCCCATATTTCTCCCATATTTTTAATGTGCAGTTTTATATTAATTTCAATTTTTCAAGATTAAAAAATATGGGGAAAAACTTAATGAAAGGATGATAGTGGGGTAGAATGGTAAAATACCGGAGAATCCTGGCAAAAAAACACGAGGGTTGAAATGTATGAATAAACATGAAGTCTTTGTGGAACAGGAGCTTTGCAAAATGCAAAAATCGAAAAAATAAATAAATAAATAAAATTTAAGGAAGAAAAAGAAGAAAAAAAAGAAAAGAAAAAACAAAATTGGGAAAAAAAATGAAAAAATAAAAAATAAAATAAAAAAACGGGAAAAAAAAAATCGGGAAAAAATTATAATTAAAAAAATTTTTGAAAAAAAAACATTGAAACATTTGAAAAAAAATAAAATAAAAATTCCTATGACTTATGACCTATGACTATGTTTTTTTCTCCCACTTATTTTTCCCTCACCACCACGTCCCTTTTGGGTCTCCATAAAACTCTTTTGCAGCTTTAACAAAGATTAAAAAAAATTATTACACTATAATTAACTATTAATTTTATTTATGACAACGTAGTGTAATAAATAAATAATTAAATTTCTGCACCTGAATACACTGTTAAAAATGCTGGGTTCCACACAACTGATTTGTGTTGGCATAACATGAAATAATTTAGGTAACTTAGTTAAGTGAACTTTAGGTTGATTAAACAAAAAACAATTAAGTTGTGCAAAAAAAAAAACGTACGAATTGCATCATTTCAGCCCATTTTAAACAAGCAGATTGAACAAACAAAAAAACTCATTTTTTGAGTGTATGGTTAGACTCATTGGAAAAACAAAGCTAAACCACTTATTTTTCTAGAATTATTCAAGTTAGAGTTTTAAATGGAAAATAAAACAAATGGAGATTTATTTATAATTGATTTGATCAATTAAATGAATGCAGGAAAAAAATATCTGACTGGCCTAAACTTTTAATAGGTAGTGGAAGTAGTGTGATTGAATACTCTTAAATTAACTGTAACAAAGTCTAATCGTTATTTTTAACAATTATACTTCGCAGAAATATGCACTCAATTTGATCCTTAATCAACCGATTGACTGATGAGCATTTTTTTTAGAATAAAACAAGAAATTTGTTTACCCTAATTCGTACACAGAGAGCACAACTATAAACGTTTATAGACACAATCCACAAAAAACAGTGTAATGCAGTGCTGGAAAACTTAATATATTGCATCTGGGAACGCGCCAATCCAATAAAAATGAATGTCATAGAATTGTGGGATAGAGAGATACAAGACAGAGAGAGAAGAGAGAAATTGTGAGAATAAAGAGCTCCATGAACAGTCCGACCATTCTCAAACCTGTAGAAAAAAATACCATTGACTATGTGCATGTTTGCCACTGGTACCTCAGCCACTTTAAGGAACTCTGATAGCTTGGTCATCCTGTACAGAAACTTCTTATAGATGTCCAGAGCGTCTTTACACTGGTTTTTCTTCATATCAAAGTATTTCTCTGTAGAGAGAGCAAAAGAGAGAGAGAGAGAGCAAAAGAGAGCGAGAGAGAGAGAGAGAGAGAGAGAGAGAGAGAACAGGGAGTAGAACGATTAGCAGAGCGACTCTAACAGATAAAGACTGCAATTACCCATCAGAGGATTGTCAAAACACTCTGGGCTGTCTGACAGAGACAGGGCATATAAAAGCCGCTGTAATGGTTTGCTCAAGGACAGCTAACACTCTAATGTATTTTCAGACCATCAACCTAAACGGCATATGCTGCAACATAAAAAAACATGATAAAACAATGAAAATTGTCGAAAAATGACTGCATTAATGATTGGATAATTATAGGACACATTGAGTAAAAAGCAGCAAAGGATAAAGGGGAATTTAAGGTTTAGTTGGTGACCTCCACATTCTAGATCTAACCCTTCACAGTGAGTTTGACTGACAGGCGATCAGACATTAGCACTGGTTGACTTAAAATTAAAAGCTTTGCGATGGGCTTAAAATGCAGACAATATACAATAGATTTAAAAATCACATAAAACTCAATCAATTGTCATTTTTTACCCATATAAAATGAGATCTTTACAGTTTTAAAATGATCCTATTTTTCTTTGTATGACCATAAACGTCTGTTTTGTTAGGCGCCATGTCAGCTTCTGTGACTATTTTCATGGTGAGAAAAAGTATATCAAAGATATAAATTATATTAAGGTTGTACAATGTATTTTTACTAAATACTGTATTTATATTAAGTGTTAAAAACGCTTCAAAAGAATGAGATGAATAAATGAAATGCTTTCCAGATTTAAACCCAACAAAGCCTAACAGAAAACGCTTGGCTGTTAAAGTGCTTTTATGACCATAACTGAAAGTAATTTCTGCTGTTAACCACAAATGCAGGCGAACGTGCCACAGCATGTTTGCCGACCACACTGAACAGGCCAATCTTGATGTCTGCTTTTAATCTAGAAAGATCTACATGACGATCGCTGCTGAAATTATTGTTATCTATGGTCTTATTCTCCAGGCGCTGCTCTAGTCCAGTTTTACGCTGTGATCTATAGGCTATATCAATCCTTATTTTGAGTCACTTTTACACTCTGAATATATTATTTAAATGCATATTGAAGATCTTTTTGTCCGATTATGTCTGAAATCAACAGACATTATTCATTATTTCCACAGTAAGTGTCTAAGCTGACTTATGCCTAATAGAGAAGTCTTATCAAAACTCTTTTGCTTCTAGCAATGGGGCAGAGGGTCAATTAGATCAATATGAATATGTTTAGAAGAATTTGTAAAAATGTGCAGCTTGCTTGTAACTAAAAAAATAAATAAACTATGACAGAAGGTAGAAAAATGGCAGTAAATATATAAATTTTTTCTTAAGCAGAGCTTTCACTTTTTGTGACCAGTTCTGAACAGTTCAGCCTAAAATGAAATCAATGTTTAGAAAAAGCTATAAACGTCATTAAGGCTGCACGATTTTGGCTATAAAAAAATTTCCATAAAAAGTTCATGGGAATTTTCCCGCATGTGAATCCGGACCAATCAATAAGCAGTTTAGGAACTTTGTTCAACAACATCTGGCCAATGAGAGATGTGGATTTTGTCAGATAAATGCATTTTGGTTCTTTTCAACTGGTTCGGACCAAAGCTAGCAGTGTGGTGTGAAAACGACTCAAAGACTGCAGAAAATGCAACAATGTATCATGTATTGCCCTTGGTCCGGACCAAATGAAGCGAACTACAGATGTGATGTAAAAACACCCAAAGACAGAAATTCCATTTTGGGGTGAATTATACCTTATAAATACAGTATGACACTTTCAACCCCATTTAAAGGTGTCCATGTTGCTGAGCAACAAATATAAAACGCGAAGACTAGTGCAACTGCATTTATATTGCAATTTGCAACATTTACAATTTGCTGAATCATGGAAACACTGAATTAAGATTAATCAAAGACCTTTATCAATCAAACAAGATCGTGTGTGGGGTACAATCGAGATTGTAATCTTTGATCGATTAATTGTGCAGCTCAAACCATCATGTACATCTTGTCAGAATGGTTTTGTGATCAGTTGTGAATCTTCTCTGATGACCAGAGGGCGCTCTCACATGAAACTCTAAATATCCATGAAGAAAACTCTGAAGAGGTTGGTAAACAAAATGAATATTTAACCGTTTTCATCGATTCAACATTTGGTAAATAAACAGAATATTTACCTTCCTTCATTGATATAACATGAATAATAAACCCTCAACTACAGAATCGTTTCATAGAAGTATTTATTTCAAAACCTTAACTGAAGTCATGAGATGAGTAAAACACAATAGAAAAAAAATGGCACACTGCCACTTTAGCTCTCAAAACGTTGAGTAAAAACATGCTTTTAAATCTGGTATTTTTACATGATTTCAGATGTAGCAGCATCACAGAGCAGTAATAGCCACAGCCATCAGTCATTATGATCATCTTTGCTTTCATTATCGAATGATTAAATCATCACTTATAACAAATGCAATATGACTTAAACTACGACTGTATAGTAAATGCTGATCCATCTGAAAACACGTGCTGGAAATTTACTTTAACTAGCTTTACTGGCAAAACATGCATGCTAATTAGCTACTATTAATCGCCCCAGCTCAATATGGTGATCATGATTGAGGCAGATCGCCTCAACCATGATCTTTTTTCACTTCGAGGCAGATTTATCCTGTTTGGAAAGTGACAGGCTCCAATATCAGAACCCCTTCTTCTCATCACATCACCCCTGTCCTGTAGCAGCTTCATTGGTTACCTGTTCATTTTCGAATTGACTTTAAAATCTTGATGTTAACATTCAAAGCCATCCACAATCACGGCCCTCCATATTTGTCTGCCCTCATCCACATTTCTGTTCCCTCTCACACCCTGCGATCTTCTTCCTCCCTCCACTTGTCTGTTCCCTCTTCTCGCCTTTCAACTATGGGCAACAGAGCATTTAGCCTCTCTGCTCCGCGACTATGGAACTCATTACCACCTGCCATCAGAAATATTGACTCCCTTACACTGTTCAAATCAAAACTCAAAACCCACTTATTTAAGATGGCTTTTAATACTTAATTTTATCTGCACTATTGCTCTGTATATTTTATTATTTCTCTTGTTGTTTTATTGCTCTTGTTGATTGTACGGTGTCCTTGAGTTGCTAGAAAGGCGCCTTTAAATAAAATGTATTATTATTATTATTATTAATATTAATTCTGTGTTAGAAGTGATTTTTTTATCCAAAACATTTATTTGCTCTTCTGTTTTACTTGAAATATGTTTAACAGGGTCGTTCAAACAATGAAAAGCACCATGTTGGGTCATTGGTACAAAGCAGGAATAAACACAAAGTTAAACTCTTGAGAATCAAAAACAAGATGCTTAACCTAAGGTAAAGAGAAGTGATCTGCAACAAGCACACTGCAGTTGATTTCAGATCTCAGTAAAAAAAATTGAATATGTAACAGACAGGAAAAGCCAAGCTTGTGTGCTTCAGCTGTACTGTTCTTTGCTCAGAAAGCAGTAAGACGTAACCCCTAAAGCAGAGCGTGAGAGGACGACGCTCTCCAGAGTGAGAGGGAGTGGATTACTCTTACCCAGCAGGTTGATAACGCCCTCATTATAGGCAGCAAACAGACGGATGGAGTCTTTGAAGAGCAGCATGAAGGCAGCGTTGATCACTCCGTTAGTCAGCTCATTAGGGTTAGCCTACGGACACACACCCACACGAGAGAGGACACATCATACCAAATAGCTAGAACTGAATCAACATCAGTGTTGTTCTGTTAAAGTAGGGCTTCCAACCTAGGGCTTAGGGGTCGTCGAGCCTACTTGATTTTTAGAGGAACTAATTATCATTTCAATCACTGGAGCAATAAAATAAGCTGTGCTCGAAACACTGAATCATCTTTTAGAGTTAAGTGAAAAATTACTGCCATTTAAAAACACGGGCTGTTTACACTGTGCATGTTTTTGCTTTTCAGTGGTGCAGGTTTTAAATGTTTGCCTATATATTCAAACAGTGGCATCAAAAATACTGAGGTCCATAATATTTCAAATAAATTGCTATACTCCATCATATGCGGAGTCGAGTGGAACACGTTACTGTATTCTAATTACATCGTTGGGGACACTGTAATGTAACGAATTAAATTTTAAATTGGTGTAATTTGATTAGTTACTAAAGTAAATGTGATTGTGTTACTTATGTTACACAAATAAAGGTTTTAGAAAAACGCTTCTTTTAAATCAAGTTTTTTGCCACAACGTCAGTTAATAAGCCTTAAAATTGCTGAAGAACGCGAGCTGAAATGGTTGCTGTCGAGGATAAATTAGGCTAAATTAAATTATTTTGTGCAGGATCGGAAGTGAAGGTATCTTCTGGATGTGAAAAGCGAAGCTGCTTATTGGACCTTTCACATATTGCGTCTTTTGCATGCGCTCATATTGGGAGTGCATATTGCACGATTGCATTTCCCAGGCTCACCCATGAGTCATGTGAATATACACATTTATTTAGACTAATTACCTCAGACAAACACAGAACACAAACACTGCAGTGCCTTGTCGTACTATGGATGTCAGTGGTTACAGGTATCCAGTTTTTTCTTATGTGTTAAAAAAAAATGGGTTGGAACAAGTGAATGATGAGAGAATTTTAAGTTTTGGGAGAACTGTTTAAGTCTTGTGAATATATCAAGCTGCTGTGATTAACCCATTGTAATGTTTTTTAGTGTATATTAAATTGCTTAAAAAGTTGCAGTATATTTTGTATTTTTATACTGTAGGTATATATATATATATATATATATATATATATATATATATATTCAAAGTACCTTCAAAGTAATTAGCAATCTGATTACTTTTTTAATGAAGTAATTAGTAATGTAATCAGATTACAATTTTCCAGTAGTAATCAGTCATTTGTAATTTATTACTTTTTAAAAGTAACTTACCAAACCCTGATTATATATGAGCTGTATAAGAGCTGTATAACACATACTTTCTGGTTTTGTGGAAAAATTAAGAGCTTTTGGTGATGAATATTTAAATTCTTTGCTGAAGTTTAAAACAGTTTTTACTCCCTGACCCAATAATAGCAATTTACCTGTCTAACATGGCATGATAATAGCTAAAAAAGTCATCTATTGTTTATTTTAAAAAAATGCTAGGCCTCTTTTTTCTGACTGGCTATTAGGACATCTATTGCAATGACTTAAAATTGTTATGAGCATTGGTTTCGGAGCAATGAAAACAGAAAATGTTTCTTGAGGGACGAAAAAGTGTGAAAGCACCCTAAGACTAAAGTATTAATTGCTGAAAACTACATTTACATTGTACATTTAGTCAGTTAGCACAGTGGTCCAAAACCTTTTAATCAACGCTGACCAGTCAACGCTTGATAACTTTAACAGAAGGTGGGGTGGTTCTCAGAGGATGACTAGCTGCGGTCACTCTGATACAAGTTTTATTTATGGAGAAAATTACAAAGCACTCTAGTGTTTGGGTGTTCTGTGTTTGCTTGAGATAATCAGTTGACCAAAATGTGTATATTCCATACAAGCTGAAGCTGATTGAAGCTCGCCGGGTTCATTCAACGCACCTCCATTGGAAATTACGAACTTGCGCGAACGCTAGAAAAGACACGATATGTGAACGGCCCCTAAAAGGCAGCCATCATTTGCGATCTCCAGCTGTTGATCTTCTTGCAAAGACATGCTGGATTTACCTGATTTGTTGGCAAATGGGTTGCAGATCCATTCCTTGGCAGTTCGCGGGAAAGAAACTTTCCAAAGAATTTTTTGCTCATTTAGCTGCCTGTAGGTTTGGGCGCTCAAGTGACCGAGATGTAAGTGAGAAAATACAGTTATTCATCAAAATAAAAGATCGTTCAGACTCAGGTAATAAATATAATGGAAATAATTAATTATTTGTTGTGCAGCCCGGTACCAATTGGCACTAATTGGTTGAGGACCACTGATTTAGCAGACACTTTTGTCCAAAGCAACTTACAACTGTTACAAAACTATTATTATTATTATAGCATTAAGATACTTCTGTATTATATACTGACTATAGTATTATTCCACAATATTAAAGTTTTTACTGTATTTTTGATTTATACAGCGCTTTCACAATTTAAAAAAGTAATGGACCCCAAACTTTTGACGAATAGTGATTTGCCTGCTTTTTAGTTGTTAAATATGTCTGGAATCATGCATAAAGCAATTATTGGGAACTGGCATACAACAGAGGCCAAAACTAAAAAATAAAAATCACTGATCATCACACAGGAATAATTTAAAACAAACATGCATGCTTTCTACCACAAACCTGGAAATCCAGCAGCGCGTCCAGCTGGTTCTGAATGATAGGCAACGTTTTGATCAGCTTCTCTGTGTTCATGGTGCGCATGACTCCATCAATACTGCACCACAAACAGATAAACAAACAATCACAACTCACCACTTACTCGAAATCTTAATTAGTGCTTTAAAAAAACAAAAATCAGCTACTTAATCAGCTTTTAAAAACAACTTAATTATCGGAGTAATGAGCTAGCCTGATTAGATTGTGCCCTGCTGAGACAATGTGTTTGAACACAATCTTGACTGGAGGCAGACAATATGACAAAGTTTTACCCACCCTCTCTTCATCTTGGTGAAGTCCACAGCTACCAGCCTATAAGAAAGAGCTTTCTCGTTGAGATATCTACTGTACCGCCTGATGAACGTGGACATGTCATAGCCTGAAGGAAAAAAGCACAGGGTTTTTCATCAGCGTGTGTATGCATACAATGCTCTACATGCAGGAGAGATGTTTACGTTTCTTGCATACCTTGCAATGCACCTTTATCAAGGAAATTGTTCAGATTGAAGAGTGTGTTTCTTGAGGCCAGATACTGGATGAAACGCTGCGGGTACAGAGAAGACATAATCAAAATGCTGACATGAAAAGTGTTGTGTGCTGGACGCGAATCTGCAGCTTTTAATCTGTCAGTATGAGAAAGAGCGACTTCATCCATGACATGCGGAAACTCCCCGCCGCTGAATCTGCAGTACACTGTGTGAAATCTAGACCTGTGTACAAGATCAGACTCCTCTGAGCTTTCTTTGAGCTGCCAAGTATGTCTGCTGCAGCTCCCCTCCTTCGGTCTGCTCACACAGCTGCGGGTTTAGGAAAAGAGCGAAGACAAGAATGCAGCATTATGGGAGACTTGAGAATATAGAAGATTTACAATAAGATATGATGCATTCCAATCATCTAAGTGGATATGAATGGTATAGCAAAGGTAAAATAGAATCTCAGCCCTCTAAACCATTTGGTATCAAGATTTTGTCAATTTGAACATATCAGATTTGATTGCAACGCTAATCTACTCTGATGTATGCCAGAGTGTAAGAAAGGAGAGCCTCTGACATGTCAATCAACCCGCCCTGTGATAATCCTTTACAAAGCCCGCTGTAGCCTACATATAAAATCATTTGTATACCAAATAAGATAAATAGCTTACAGCTGCACGATTCTGGCAAAAATGAGAATCAAAATTATTTCTTTGCTTAAAATAAAGATCACGATTTTCTCACGAATCTGTGGATGTAAAATTTAGGTTAATATTAGGCTGTTATTATTGACAAACAAATGGTAAAACAACAATAATATTAGGCTTATGTGTAGTTCCACCGTTGGTTAAAATGCTAAATTTAGTATAGACTTGGAATGATGGATTTGAATAGACTTTAAATTTGTCCTGGTCGTTAATGCACAGTAAATTGATGACATCAGAATACACCTATTCATAATTCTGTCATACAGTAGCTCACAATCAGCTTACGTGTGATTCCGCGTGATTCATTTATTTTCTTTTTGGCTTAGTCCCTTTATTAATCCGGGGTCGCCACAGCGGAATGAACCGACAACTTATCCAGCACATTTTTATACGCAGTGAATGCCCTTCCAGCCGCAACCCATCCCTCGGAAACATCTACACACACTCATACACTACAGACAATTTCGCCTACCCAATTCACCTGTACCACATGCCTTTGGACTGTGTGGAAAACCGTAGCACCAGAAGGAAACCCACACGAACGCAGGGAGGACATGCAAACTCCACACAGAAACGCCAGCTGACCTAGCCGATGGTCGAATCAGCGAACTTCTTGCTGTGAGGAGACACCACTACCTACTGCACCACTGCATCGCCCACGAATACATCATTACATGAAAAAAGAAATTAAATTTGGGTGAATTATAAATTATAAATATAATATGCAGACTCTTTCAAGACCATTTGCTGAGCAGCATATATAACAATGTAAAGACTTGTAAAACCGCCTAAATGCGTCTCTCCTTAACTTGAAAATATAATTGGATGAATCGTAGGATTAATGCTGAATTAAGATGGTGTGTGTGTGTGTGGGGGGGGGGCTCAAGTCAAAATCACAATCTTTTTTTGATTAACCATGCAGCCCTATTTACAGTTTTAGTAAAAACAAAAAATAGTAATTAACATAACCTAATTAAATTTTCATATAGGTTGGGATTTGTAGATCAGAATCTTGTCTGATTAGCAAAGACACATATTTTGTGGTCAAATGTAAATGGAACCATTTTCACTAATCAGATATCTATCTAATGTAAATAAGGCATTAGGTGAGTGTATGGCTCAGGGCTGCACGATATTAGAAAAATCTGACGTTGCGATATTTCGTTTGCCACAACATACAATGCAATATAAATACAATTTCAGCACATGATTTAAAGAACTCTATTTTCATGTTGATCGACTGAGAAAGTTTTTCTATGAAGTGCATCTGCATATATTATAATAAATTAAAAGCAATAAATAAATAAATAAATACATAGAGTGCTTTAAGGTCAAACAGTATTCAAGAACAGAAATTGTACAATCAAGAGTAAAAAAGGGAGTCACTGTATAAATCATTTAATAAATACTACAATTTTTTTTCTTTTTACCAATGACGTAGTGCATCAACATATACACTCCAGTGCTCACGGTGACCCGAGTTCGATTCCCATCTCGAGGTCCTATGCCAATCGTTCCCCCTATCTTTGCTCCCCAAACTTTAAAGTCAATACTCTCTACAGTCTGATCCATTTAAGGTGAAAACCCAGAGGAAAAAACAAAACAAAAAATCTTTTAATCCTTAATAAATAATCTAATCTTGATGATGTGATGCGACTATTGCAGATACAAACACTGCAATATCGATACTCAAACTATATATATAGTTCAGAACTAATATGGCTGATCATAGTATTTTAGAAACTGCTGATCTACACTTCAGGGATTTTCATTCACAACCACATCTAAGGCTTTGCAACAGGCTGGTACATCTACAGATTGGTACCAAGTAAACCCGTACAACACAAATTCCAAATCATGTTTCCTACAAACTCCATCTATCAATATCATTAAACAGGACACAACAAAGGAATCAGCCTAAAAGCAGAGTGCAGTTCAACCTTGATCTTATTTTGTAAATCAGTGTACTGGAGAAAAGGACTCAGCAGGAAACAGTTTATACCTACTAGGATGGAGCCTTAGGCTTGTTTCACCCCAGGGGAGAACCAGCATGAGGACCTGGTGACAGGCCCAACGGTCAGGCAAAATCTGCTTGGCAAAGAGGAATAAGATAGCCCTAGCAGGGGCCATTTTTTTTGCCTGTGGCAAAAGTATTCAAAGGTCGAGCGTCAGTGAAATCACAGAAGGTTGCCAAAATACTTTTGAACAAATGGGCTGGCAAAAGAAATGCTGCATTCCTAGAGCACCACTTAAGTTTGCGGATCAGGAGTGGTGATCCACTGAACAGTAGGCTGACAGTCTGGTGTGTACATAGGAGGAAAGAGGCCACCCACCTTTGGAAAAACCAATGGTCTCTGATCCCCTGGTGCCTGGGGTGGCCCTGGTCATGTGATTATGGCTTTGAGTATGATTTTTCATTCTTTTTTAGAATTTGTATGTACAGCCGAATGGTAAAAATTCAACTGTACTTCAAAAGAGGTGTGGAATGGTAATCTCAATCAGCAACAATCTCCATAACAAAATGCAATGCAGAAATATTCAATAGAATCACTAGATCCAGTCAGTAATTAATGACACTTAATATTACTTAACACTTAAATTCTGCATGCAGTAGAAGAGAGAGGAAAAAAAAGATCTCCGTTTGACTAAACAATACATTTTAGAATATTTTTTTTGGAAAAAAACTAAAATAATAAATTTATATTTTATCTGTATATCATGTACTAAACTTTTTTTTTAATCAGCAAAGCACTGTACATGTATTAAAATTATTATTTGGGGTCTTGGGAGTAAATAAGCAGTGTAGCCATGTTAATGTTTTTTCAAAGGTCATCCCTCAGAAACTAATAATCAACATTTAGAAAGTAAAAAAAAAACTGATCTAAGATCGTTTCCAGTCATCCTCAATGAAAACCATTGATGTATTTCTGCTTTGCACTCGTGCCTCAAATGCTGGTCTGAAATCCTTAGGGATCAGACGCGAGGCGTACCGCATTCAGACCATGACGAAAATCCCCAAGACAGCAGCTGTGCAGAGCATGAGCTAGCTCTCTATGGCACTGTGGCTTAACCTTGGTGAGAAACCTAGAGAAAAATGCACATCCCAGTCTATGAGTGCTAAACAGCAAAGAATATTGCTCCATTTTGGAGTGCAGTTCAATATGGATTACTAATTCAGTAGATTCTGCAAATCCACACTCGCTCGCCTGCATGAAAGCCTCAATCTTTACGCATTTTCGTTTTTTATTTACATTGCTGAGGTTATTCAAAATGGATGTCAGAAGGACGACAAATATAGATTGATAGGCCAAGAAGGGTCCCACATTCTCTGCTAGCCAAATAATTAATGTGAGAACAAACCTCAAGTAGTGTCAGAGTGAAGCATCATTTATTATTAAAGCAGGAGGCTCTCCGACGAGGAGCTTTTCTCTCCAAAACAGAGCGGCTCAGACTGAGGGAAGATATCAGCAATCTGGCAACAGGGATTGCTCGTGTTTTAGCTGCTGATTTTGTGTGTGTGCAATCGGGATTGGATCCAGAAGCAGCGCTGTGAAATCTGTATGTGCGCGTGAGAGCACTAGCCCTGCAGGGAACATGTGTAAATAGGCTGCATGATGATGCCCTGATAATGTGCCGGCTGCTGGTCTCCGCTCTCCCAATCCATACATGTACTGAGGTTTCTATGGATACGGTCTGAGCAATTACTGCGGTTAAAAAAAAATAAAGGCTTAAAGAAAAGCAGCAAGTACAAAAAAGATGATGACAGGATGTGAGAGGAGGCGAGTTGCTCAATAGCGATTATTTTCAAACACAAAAACCATTCTGTAAGGTAAAGAGCTGGAATCACCTCTGATTCACAAGAGAAATGACAAAATCAAAACAGAAACGGATGACCAAAAAAAAAAAAAAAAAAAAAAAAAAAACTTTACATAGTGTGCTAAGCTGCTGCAATTGCATGTTTTAAAGGGCCATATAACACCCCATCTCAGAAACGTGTTTTCACACCTCAAGTTTGAAAAAAGTCAGGAAAGTAGGTGAGTCCAGCTTTGTTTAGGTGGGAGTGTTAAGTGGCGAAAGAGGGAAGGGTTTGTATGAAAAAGTTTCAATGCATACACGCTGATTTTCCCAGCAGCAACTACGTTTACATAGATATGAGTAATCAAATTGTTTGCCTTAATCTGAATAAGACAATATTATAATTAAAGTGTTTACATGAGTTTCATTTTGAATGTTCCTTTCATGATGCCGTTTTACATGTTACAGCACAATTCGATTAACGTTATTGCGTGACAACGCCATCCATCATGTAACGAGTTTCATGTTATTTTGGGCGTTTCATTATTAATTTGTTGACTTTAACTGCAGTTTGGCACTTTCACTTTCACTTTCACTCAGGAACATTTCATGCATGCCCTCTGTGACAAACAAGATATTATATTTATGGAACTGCTGGAAGAGTGTTGTTTAAATGGAATTTGATATGGCATGCCATATGAGAGAAAAAAATTAACCCTCCACATGTCTCTGTAGATGCAGAGACTCAGTAGGTGCAGAGAATAGTGTCAAACAGCCGTTTGTGTATAGACTATACTAAATCAAAATGTGGCAAAAATCGTACGCGGCAAAAATCCTACATGACAATAATAGTTAGATTAAGGTGTTTACATGTTTACATTCGGAGAGCAGCATTTACAGCGGATCTTTCAGTCCATAATATTGTAGTGATATTAGCATACTGTAAACTTAACTAAATCATTTTGCCTTAGGTCTGTCTTTAAAAACTGGAAGAATACTGCTGACATTACTAACTAACTTTGCCATCTGAATAAACAAAAACAAAGAACATTGATTGCTCGCTCACCAAATCCATAAACAGATCAACAGTAACTGGAACAGAGTCTTCTTTTAAAAGAAGATGAGAGGCAAATCCGGATTGCACCATTTCCAGATTTGAAAAGCTCGGGTAAAAAAAATATTTCTTACACATTTTTTTTTTCGCGTGTTAGCAGACCACTGTTATCCACACATGTGGGTCCACACGCCAGCTGAGCACTCGTCATGGGAAAATGGAAACAAAACCTTTGCTGTGGCAAATTTATAAATGCAACACTGACAACCCATGTCTCAAACAATTCTTCTTCCACTTGTTTTAATTACGGTTGGCAACACAATGTGGCGTCTCTGCCGTATGTACACAGTCTTCAAAGCTATATCATGCATATTAATAAAATATCATCTCATTTACAACAGAGCGCGTTGATTGGTTTAAACCAAGTCTTTCTCATAAATTGATGCTGAAAACTCAAAAGACATCACATTGTACCGGCAGGAACAGATATCCAGTCTGCACGCTGGAGTTTACACAATAATTGCATGGCCGTGACGCAGCTTCAAAATTTCTTTTAAAACAGAAGAACAAATTTGCTCGAAACAACGCAAAAACAACCAATTTCCACTTTTTAGTGAAATATGTGTCATAATAGTGTCTTTAGCAACATGGGACATATATATGACTGTTAACATCTCAAAAAATGTGTTTTGGAGTTTTATGACCCTTCAATGTGAGCTCATATTTACCATTGATGGGCAAAGATTTTATGGGTGAAATCCAGTCGTTCTAATATGTGTAAGAGTTTCAGGTGAGGGTAAAACATTGGCCCAGGCTGAAATCACTTCTTTCTTTTTTTGCTGTTCACCAACTGCAGCGACTTCTGTGTGCTTCACAATTTCATTACCATGACCAGTCCTTTACCTTTACTAAAAAACTAAACAAATAACAATGTATCCTCCTGCACACAAGTGTGGGCGACAGTTTCTCACAGAAATAAAGAGATGTGACAAAGCATCAAGGTAATTGTGTGTAGGAGTCCCTCGCCATTCCTATCCACTTCCGCAAAAAAGAAAATAAAAAAAGTCAATGGTTCAATCCAACAAGGTGAGTCACCAATCCCCACGTGTAGTTTACCCATACTCCCTATTCACCAATTACTGATTAGTGAGCAGCAGCTGTTTGTTTTCTGCCCAGATTTGCCATTCCTGCCTGTAGGGTGGAGAAGGAAAAAGTCATCAGGGGAGTGGGAGAATGCTTCATAAAGGTAATAATTACCTTACCTAGCACACATCGCTCACAAACAGCATTCATTATGCAAACGGATCCCACACAGGAGAGACCTGAACTCAGTCAGCACATGGCCAGAATGTTAAACAGCCCGTTTCACAGCCATGTCTGAAAAAGAACTGAATTTGTGGCACATTTTTAGGATGCTCACGATTATGAAAATTGTCTGACGATTAATTTTCCAAGAAATAATTGTAATTATGTGATTAACAATCTGATTTGGAGCTCAAACAGAAATTTTGCATGTTCATGTACACTTAATGGCCACTTTATTAGGTACACCTGTCCAATTGCTCGCAAATTTCTAATCAGCCAATCACATGGCAGCAACTCAATGCGTTAGGCATGTAGACATGGTCAAGCAGTCTGCTGCAGTTCAAACAGAGCATTAGAATAAAAAAAGAAAGGTTATTTAAGTGTCTTTGAATATGGCATGGTTGTTGATGCCAGACGGACTGAGCTGAGTCTTTCAGAAACTGCTAATCTACAGGGATTTTTCACACACAACCATCTCTAGGGTTTACAGAGAATGGTTAAATATGTGATTTGCTTATATTTAGCTGTATATCAGATTGCAGAGGGAGGCTTGATACATACGAGTATGTGTGTGAGTAATTAAAACACTTTATTTTTAAAAGCCTACATTTGGGCACATTTCACTCTTGAACCAATACTGAAATTACAGCAGAACCTAAGATCCTCCATGTCACTGTAAAGCTCTCCCAACCACTGAGCAGTAGAACTTGTTTTCATCACTTAATGTTTGATACAGTAAAGAGTGCTTTCTCTAAGAAAAAAAATGAAAGGTTTAGTTCTTATCTGAGAGCTTGTATTTAATTACAAAATTGTTTACATGTGACGTAAAACTGAAAATTATGGACGCAGTTCACATAGTCAATGCTTCATGATGCATTGTGATTATGAAATTTTTAACAGAATCAATGTGTTAAATAGTAGTCGTAGCAAACAATGAGATCATTGTTGATAAACACATATGCATAAACGTGTTTATATTTATATATAGTACATCAAATTTGGGTATCCTGTCTAACTTGGAAATTTGCCACAATAGCAAAAGAGACCAAAAAATACATTTAAAGTTTCTATTTGAATATATATTTTTTAATGCTATTAATCCTTGTGCTGGCAATTATTACTCCTTATAATGACTCCTTTCTACCTCTACAGTTTTCTAAAAATAGAAAGATTTAGTAACATTTTGAACATAACAATTCAAAAGTGTAATCTCAAAAAAAAAAATTTAATTCCTTGCAAGAAATGAATGCAAAAATTTGATCACGTGTGAAAGACACTTATAAATGTAACAAATCTTTCTAATTGAGATAAATGTCATCACATCTAAGAATAGTGACTATGTTTACATGGACATCAGTAATCAAATAATTTGCCTTAATCTGAATAAGACATTATTATGATGAATGGGTTTACGAGTTGCTTTTTGAATGCAATACATAATTCGATAAACATCATTGCGTCATCCTTGTTTCTTCGGGAGTTATGTAATTTTGGGTGTTTCTTTTTTTAATTTGTCGCCTTTACTGCAATTTGGCACTTTCATTTTCATTTAGGAACATTTCATGCATGCTCCCCGTAGCAAACAAGATTTTAAACTACTGGAAGGGTGTTGTTTTAATAGAATGTGATACCGCATGCCGCAGGGGGAAAAAACCTCTGCATTTTGCGGTGTATGCGTCTGTGGTCCTTCACTGACTCAGTAGGTGCAGAGAATAGTGTCAAACAGTCATGAGTGTATAGATTATCCTGTCACAAAATGCAACGAAAATCCTGAATGACGTTAATAGTTTGATTAAGGGGTTTACATGTCTGTACTACACTTCAAAAATGTGACTAAAATTGGCATTCTCCACATTAGGGCTGCACGATACATCGTTTCAGCATCGAAATCGCGATGTGCGCATCCGCGATAGTCACATCGCAGGAGGTGCGATGCAAAGCAAAAAAAAATAAAATATATATATATGTATATATATATATGTATATATATATATATATATATATATATATATATATATATATATATATATATATATATATGTATATATATGTATATATATATATATATATATATATATATATATATATATATATATATATGTATATATGTATATATATATATATATATATATATATATATATATATATATATATATATATATATATATATATATATGTATATATGTATATATGTATATATGTGTATATATGTGTATATATGTATATATGTGTATATATGTGTATATATGTGTATATATATATATATATATATATATATATATATATATATATATATATATATATATATATATATATATATATATATATATATATATATATATAAAAAATGGGTGGAGCCGAACCCGAATAGGGTATTCGGATAACCACAAATAGCATGTTTTTACCAAAACTTATTTCGAACAAAAAATAAGTATTTTAAGTACTTTAAAAATTCTTTGTATTCGGGAACAAGAAAAACATTATATCAAAAAGCTGCGTTTCCTCATGAGACCGCAGTGCAGTGAGTGAGCGAGTGAGAGTGAGTGAGTGAGACGCTCAGGAGTCGGGGGGCGGGGTGGGGCCGGGGTAAAAGGTGACTTTCTCAGGCTGCTGCTCCACACAGCAACACAGAAGGCTTGGCAGAGCGAAAAATACTTTACTGCATTACTATTTTTGTTAAATAAATTTTTGTATCTGAACTGGGTTCCAGAGGGAGTTTATAAACTTGTAGCGTACTTAAAGCGGAGTTTGATCGGTATATTATTCCATTACGCTGCATTATTGACATCTGCAATCTGTTGCCCTCTGTTTATTTAAGTTAGCTCTGTTAGTGCGGTAATTAAGACAATAGACTGTTAACAGAGTAACGTTAACGTTCGGTTTTAAAGGTTAAAACGATGCTTGTGTAGTTGTGTCGAATTGTATGCACTTATAGGAGTTTTATGGTACGTTTAAATTACTGTCATTTGCAGACAGCAAGATATATGCTAAGCTAGTTAACCTTAGCATAGCTTTACCGTCACTCATAGATATATACATCTATGGCCGTCACTTATAAACTTTTGTGGAACCCAAATAGTTCAAAAAAAAAACTTGCTCTAGTTCTTTGTGGAAGAATTTTACAGTCAGTGGTGCAGCAGATAAAACAGTGATACTGTATGTAATGTGTGCAAAAGTATATCTTAATTATATATATATATATATATATATATATATATATATATATATATATATATATATATATATATATATATATATATATATATATATAAAATATCGCAATATATATTGCAGGGGAAAAAAATAATCGCAATGTCAATTTTTTCCAATATCGTGCAGCCCTACTCCACATGTCTTAATTCCATTTCTGTTTAGTTCAAGTTAGGTAATCAAAAATCACTGTTTACATGGTAAACTCTTTATCAGAATAGTCTTAATCGTATTAAAATCGGATTATTGGTGTCCATGTAAACATACTTTTAACATAGATTATATTAGAATGATTTCTGAATGATCATGTAATCACACCGAAAAAAAAAATATTTGCCTAAATATATTTAAATGTAAAACGTTTTAATTGTATGAATTTTTTTTATAATATTACTGAATATTCTGTTAGAAAAGATTAAGTAATATGAATGATAATTACAGTATTATACTATGCCAGGGTTTAATGAGTTCATATAACCAAAGCAACTTCAAGGTCTTACTTTATCTGAAAAAAGAAAACTAAAAAAACAAATGAAAGGCTAAATAAATCAGTATGCTTAGTGGCGGTAGTAAGAATCCTTATTTAAGCATCTTAGTCAAACAGACAGAATTGAAGTCAGAGAAAAGGAGCAATGACTTGCACACAGTTAAATGTACTATTGAATTATGAAGTAATGCAGAATGCAAGATGTTGTAACTTTCATAGTAAGCTAATGCCACAATAACACTAGGCATTGCGCGTTCACAGGGTCTTACACAGAAAGAAATTAATTTAAACCATCACGCACAGCAAGGCTAAACTGCACCTTATTTCTGCATTTGGAGGAGCACAGCACGAATCAGAGACTGTTCCCTGTAGTTCTTCACAAAATCCCTTCACATCGCACCATAGATCAAAAGGCATTTTCGACAATGACATTTACACGGGTTTACTCAAAACGGATATTAAATTGCTGAAACTTTACGGTGGTCTTGTGTTGACACTAATCTTGTGTGTTAACTAACAGAAAGCCTGAATTAATTACAGCAATAGCCTTAAACAATGCCTACAGCTATTTGGCTATTGATTAACATTATCCAGGAGCCCATGTGGCCTGTGTGACATCAGCTGTACAAGAAAGCCACGCCAGACTTGGAAGTTAATTAAATTTTGATGAAAGATAAGAACGATTCATTTTTTCCATCTTAGGACTAACATAAACTGCATAATAAGTCCGGGAATGTGTATTGAAGTAAATACTGTCAAATAGCATTTTATAGGCACAGCTGCATGACCAGTGAGAAGACAATTGCGACTAGATCAGCCAAAAACATTTGCCTAATGCTTTTTGTCTGAAGCAATTATTTCTGACAAGTGTTTTACGATGTTTTTAGTGCATACCATCTTAATTCATTTAGTCTTCTGGTTGGTTTTTGTACATTTCCAATCACAAATAAGCATTTGTTTTGTCTATGATAATATTTGTCAGTATAACTCAAATTGAAGGCCTTTAGATTTCCCTAGTGCAGTACATATGGATGGAATAGCAGAATCCATTTATAAAAAGGGAATAGTAGGGCTGTTTATTATACTGTGATATGGACGTAAAATGTCTGGGAAGCACAAAAAAAATGCTATTTAAATATCAAGTCTGCACTCTACACACACATAAACATCCATGACTCTCAAATTTGCTAACACTATGCGTGCTACCATGTGTCTCAGGGTATGTTCACACGTCAAAACAAAAATACGTGTTTGTTTGTTTGTTTAAAAATAACTCTATAATTTTCTGTTAGTGTGGTGTGAACACTGCCATCTGAACCTTAGTGCTACTAGCCAAATAAGGCATCAGAAAAGTGTAGCAAATCCTGTTGCCGTTTTGACTTTGAGCTCTTCAAGATCTCAACTGACAAAAACTCAATATGTATCCACATACAAAGAGTACATTTAGCCTACTGCACAGACTTGATTTGAATATTTTATATTGCTAAATATGTCTTTTTGTTTTTATGGATGTATCCATCGACTGGTTAAAAAAAAATTGGAACCAGTCAATTTTGTTATAAAAGTACCTGTCAATTTCTTCAAAACAATCCACATTTTTTAAATTAAAAAATGCTGCATTACATGTGCCACGCCAGTATTCAGTGCATCCAACGTGTTATAAACAGTGCTTTTAAGGAAGTGACGATGTGCTTTCAGCAGTTCAAGTGTCTATATATAATTTGCTGTGTGTATAATAAAAGATGCATCTCAGATGCACCTGACGTTAATCTCTCCTAAAAAAAATACTATTCACGTGCATACTCTGTTGTAGGGTGTTTACACAGACATGACAAGGACAGTATTTAAAAAAAATCAACTTTGAAACACGCTTTCAAATTTATGCACTTTCCTTTTTAAAAACAATGCTATTACGTAAACAAAAAGGCAAAACATAAAATAGTTTCCCGCATTTGGCTGAAAACATTTTCATGTAAACGGGCCCTAAAGGCCAGGATACACCAAGCTGACAGTACGTCGTTAGTCAGCATCAATCCAATAGTTTTTTTGGCATGTTCCACACATTGCCTCTCATTGGGTTAACTTTGGAGCAAGTTGACCCGATTCAGCATGTAGAATCGGCAACAGCTGAAGAGAGGGTTTTTATTGACTGTTCAGAAATAAATCATAGCGCGAGATAAAATAAAAAAAAAAAGAAGAAGTGACAACTAAGTGAACAAGTCAGGTCAAGAGGGAAATAGGGTCGGGCGATGTCAATCATTTTGGCATCATAAAATGTCTAATGTGAAACATCGGGATGAACGATGGCATTGTCGACATAGGCATTGGTGAATTAATTATTTATGAATAATTAATTAATTCATAACAAATCCATTATTTGTAGCCTACAGTTTCAACTACCTGACAGGTCTTTGTTTTACGGATAACCAAATCATACATAAATAAAGTTTAGTTACACACAAATTACCACCTGTCAATCATTTTTTGTGCGGGACTGTGGCACGACTAAGCAGAGTGATCTGTGTCATTATAATGGCGTTGACAAACTTGGTTGGTAAAAAGGTGCACAACCAACAGGAACCAACCAACAGTATCTGAGGTTTTCGATAAAATTACTAAGTACAAGCGTGAGAGCGAAAGATTAGATAGTGTACTGACACTGTGACACCTTACCTGATAGGTTTAAAAGACAGAAGAGTGGTTAGATAGAGTCAAGCTTAAATAAATATTAAGTTGAACAAATATAGTGAGATGTCTGATGCAGGTCTGATGCAATGCTCTCTGGGGTTTTGTGCTCAAAGCACTGTCTGGAGCACAGACAGTGGCATGTCAATGACAGTGACTGTGTCTGTGGTCACATTTTCATCGCTATAGTGTGGACGGAGGGCTTTTAAGAAATGCTAGATGAAACGCTAGTGTAGACGTGGATCGTTTTTGTTCTAAAATGCCATTTTAAAACTAAGATGTATTAGTGTAAATAGGGCCAAGTATGTATTTTTCACAAGCTCATTGCTGCTGCAACGAGGATCGCGATGCCGGCTCAGCATCGTGATGTCTATCTGCCATCGGCAATGGACAATGGCATCGTCTATCAACCCAAACCTAGGGGAAAACGCATAAGCCGGCTGTAAATTTGCTTCCTTTTATAAATATTTGCAATAATATGAATTTTAAAAAATCAGACATATATGCACAAATGAATCCTGGGTACCAAACGCTTCTTTTCTTATGGTTTTGATGTGCACATTTTGGTTTGCCTTTGCAAAATGAGCAAAACAGACTCCTGCCCCCCTGTAGGTGCAAAAAGATACATTCTCTCACAACAAGCATAGAACATGTTACGTTGTTTCAGTTCTTTGCCATCCATGTGGACCAGATGAGGCCAATAGGTTTTTCTTCCCCACTACATCTTTGCTGTCAGCTTGATGTGTCGCAGGATTAAAATAACCAAACATGTGTGAAAACATACTAAATCAATAAATTATTAAAAGATTTTATTACTTTAAACATGCTTTGATTTTTTATTCATGTCATTTAAATTAAATCAAAAAAAATTATACAACTAATTGTGTGGGATACTTAAATTAAATTAAATATTGAATGTTGACAAAATAAAAAATATTTAACCATTGAAACGGACATGCAACTGGGAAAAAAAAACAAACATTTTTCAGTGCCCTAAAAAGGTACTGACAGAGATATAAACGAAATCAAAAAGACATACATTCCTACATTTCGCAGTAGACTAAAGTGGGTCTTGTTAAATACAATTAGCAGGGGGTTATTTATCTTCCTAAAACAAAACTTTGTCTGAGCCTCCAGCGTTAACAAGCTCCCCTAAACTTCCCTCACACACACACACACACAAACTCTTTCTTAAACTCTATCAATACTCGATCGCCCACTGTATCTGAAATGAACTGCTCTAGATGGACAGCAGAGCTTGTGTGATGTCCCCACACAAGGTTAAGCAATTTGTCCACTGTGACCCAACATGAACCAGCTGATTAAAATTCTGCTTGCTTTCCCTCGCCTTTCTCACTCTCAGTCTTATTTCTTTAACCTTAAACTTATCCTAACACAGATGTTTTTCAAACCCACATCTCTCTATCTCTATCCTCGACACTCCCTGTGACGTCACTGCAGTGAATGGTGCGTTCAATATCGGGCACATCTATGAGTGACATTGGCCCTTTTGTCTCCCATTTCGCACAAACCCATGTGCAAACGCTTTTATCATCAACAGCTTATCTGTGGCCCTTCCTGTGCCCGATCACAGGGCTACTAACAAGACCAATGTCCTCTAAATGTCTCTGCTCCTCGACAGACAGCGATAACCAAACGTGTTTTTGAAGCAATATCGAGGGTAAAGGATTAAGACCAGACTCGACCCGACCCAAACCAGACGTTCAGCTCTGATAACAAAAAGCACCTCTGGCTGATTAGTGCCCCGTCATGCCAGAGAACAGGGTGTGCTGAAGGACAATCCTGCGCGCTCACTATCTCTAGACATATAGTGAAGGGCTTTTTCATTTTATAGCCCAAACAACTGCACAAGGACACATGTGAGAGTCACTGGCACTGCCATTGTTTTTATGTGTACCGCAGAAGCACCTCCGAAAAAGTAATTATATTTGATCCAAGTTGTAAGCTTGCAGTCTAAATTGAACGCACTGAGATAAAAAGGACGGTGTATTGCAAAACGATGCCAGGATGACGCAATAGATTTGTTTTCTTCACTGGCAGTACTATAGTGCAAATGGTACAGCACAGTTCACAAAAGAAATGACATGAATTTGTCAATTCTTTGAATGAATCAGGTTGTTTAAATCAAGCGCACAAACTCCTTTAGTACACTTAATGCTGAATTAACACTGATTAACCTCAATTAAGAGATTTCGCAGAGAAAACTTATGTAAAACTGACCAAACATAGTTTGATTTATTCTGACATTAAAAAAAGGAGGTAAAAAGATTGCTGATTGCTGTAGTCAACTAATATTAATAATAATAATAATAATAATAATCTTTAAATACCTTCTGTCAAAGAGTTACATGTCATAAAAAGAAACATTACTTTTTATCATCTTTATTGAAAATTATAGAAAAAAACTATCCAAAATTTAGAAGGAAGGGGTCATGTTTCTATGTATTACAATTTTATGGTCACACATACTACTGAACCAACATTGGATACGTTATATGCCTGGAAAACATATGCAACATGCAGATATAGATAAAGTGGACTGTAATTAAGCTTTCTTGAAACCTCGAACACAAACAATAAATAGCAGGTTTAAACAACTTTGTGGTTAATGAGAGCATATATATATATGTATATATATATATATATATATGTATATATATATATATATATATATATATGTATATATATATATATATATATATATATATATATATATATATATATATATATATATATATATATATATATATATATATATAAATTCTTGGTTTGTATCCTATGGAACTTACAACTGGAAAGACAAAAATTTTGGATTTTGGTTTTCTTGAAGCTAGAAGGGATATAGCATTATACTGGAAACACATCGATGCTCCAGAGAATTGTGGAAAAAAGAAATACTGAACTGTATTGGACTGGAGAGACTAACTTATATCAAAGGCAAGCAGAAGGACTTTGTCCATCTTTGGGAACATTTGAATGTTATGTAAATTGTGTGTTTTTTTATTTTGTCATAATCTTTTATTTTTAAGTTATTGTTTTTATTTATCATCATTTTGATTTACTTATTTTATTCATTTATTTAGTTATGTCATTTGAATGTGTATATGTGTTTTCCTGCATTATTTCCTGCGTTTTTGTATGCCTAGTTGAAGTTTCATATTTAGAAAAATAATAATAATAATGATTCCTTACATTTATATATCGCTTTTCTGGACACTCAATGCGCGTAATACATTTTTGGGGGGAATCTCCTTATCCACCACCAGTGTGCAGTATCCACCAGGATGACGCTATGGCAGCCATATTGTGCCAGACTGCGCACCACACACTGGCTGAGAGTGGAGAGGAGACAGAGTGATGAAGCCAATTATGATATGGGGATGATATGTGGGATGGTTAGGGGGTTTAATCCTCAACAGTTTTATTTCAAAACGTATGGGATACTTGTATTTTTGTACAGTTTGTCTAAAATCTGTCAAAAAAAACTCAATTTAATTCAATCCTAGAGAGTCAGGACCTTGGATTGAACGTCTCATCCCTAAGATGGCGCTCACTGAACAGTATAGAGTTCCCATCAATATACTGGGCCGTTAGGACTCACACAGACACAGAAGGTTGAGCGCCCCTCTGCTGGTCTCACCAACACCATTTTCAGCAGCAACCTAACTTTCCCATGTGGTCTCCCATTCAGCTACTGAACGGGCAAAGCCCTGCTTAGCTTCAGTGGGCGACTATGTGAGAGCTGCAGAGAGCTAGCTGCGATTTTGACTAAAATTAAAGCAATAAAACTAAACATTTTGTTACTTGAATCCTAATAAATGTTAACAAAAACTCCAAACTAAACTCTAAACTAAAACTAAAATAATTCTACTCAGCCTACTTGGTGCAAAACAATCAGTTTAAACGTTTAAAAAAAGAATAATAACGTCATTGATTACTTGTGCACTTGTCATCAAAAAATATATTACTTCCTAAGAAACAAAAAATATTCTTTCTCTTTTTTATATTAAATGTTTGGTTTCATTCATTCACTTATTTCCTTCACCTTAGACCTTTATTTATAAAGGGTCACCACAGCGGAATGAACCACCAACTATTCCAGCATATGTTTTACACAGCGGATGCCCTTCCGGCCACAACCCAGTGCTGTGAAACATCCATACACTCTTGCATTCACACACATACAATTCATCCAATTTCGTTTACCCAATTCACCTATAGCGCATGTCTTTAGACTGTGGTGGAAAACGGAGGACCGAGAGGAAATCCATGTGAACCTGGGGAAAACATGCAAACTCCACACAGAAATGCCAACTGGCCCAGCCGGGACTTGAACCAGCGACCTTATTGCTGTGAGGCAACAGTGCTAACCACTAAACCACCATGACGCCATGTTTGGTTTTAATTTCTTCTTCAAAAAAAAAAAAAACATGCTTGTTCCACAGAGAATAGGAATTAATACAAAGTAAAAGAAAATGTAAAAGTAAAATGACCGTTTTAATTTAAGGGAGAGCTACACTTTTTAACTCTGTTTCACTTACAATTAGCTTTAGATGAATAGAGAGCAAGCCTTTGTCATGTCCTCATTTAGGTATTGAAGCAAGGTGAATGTGCGTGCATAGCTAGAGTAGCTCATGTAGCAGCAATGCATTAAGCAGGCCATGTGCACATCTAGGTCACGTCCTAACTGTATATATCATTAATGTGTGCATGTGTCATGTTCACACCTACCCGCTGTTTATCATTAGCCTACTACATGTTTGTGCCTGTATATAAGCATCTATTTGTAGATAAGTCTTGCTCCTGTGCATAAACTTTTTAAGCTTTCAAACTTTCATGTTGTTTCACACTATTAGCACATGCTTTTGTAGATGCATTACACAGAAATGTCCAACAGTAGTTGTGTAATATAATAAAATAACAGGATGAAATGATTATATACACAAGTAATATATGAAAAAACTGACAATGCAGTAAAATATCATTTACATTAATGCATCTCATGATAAAAACAGACTCCCTAGTTTTTTGCGATTTCTGAATCTAAAGCAAAATCAACAAAATTTGCAAAATAATCACAAAAAACATCCATTTCCGAAGCATATAATCAAATTAGATTTATTTCAGTTTGCAATAATTGCTTTATATGAATTCTAGCCGTTGCACACGCAGCGCACATGATGTATTTGAGTGTCTCTTGAAAAATGACATCTCACCTGCACCCTCAAAATCCTAACATTACATGGAAGAATTGTTTTGCAGCCTGTGCAGTAAGCAGATGCGGATAAAGCATGAGTGATTTACATGTGAAGTCAACGCAAAGATGCGATTAGACATCCTGTGGTGCAAACCGAGTGAATAACATGGCACGAATAGTGTGTTTGACGCACTTCAGACTAAAAAAGAAAAGTGTGAGCAAACATCCAACAAACAGAGCAATGGACAGAGAAGCAAGCAGCGTACAATGATGGAGAGTTGTTCACGGATGACTGCCTCTGTATGTGACTGAATCGAAGGACATTATTTTTGCTCTACATGTATAGCTGGTAGCCCATTATGATGTGTCAAATCAATAAATGATTCTGTTTAACTCTTTCTCTGCTGTTGATGAGAGCAAACGCTTCCCTACCATTGACAAGTTTTACGGCAATCCATGTTTACGTGCATTACAGTGTGGGAAGCCCTAGCACATGTCCTGAGTAAGTGCATGACGTCAGATGCTCCGGGGAGTAAAATTTGAGAGAAAGAAAGATTGTGGATAAATTATACAATCTACCTTTGGCTTAATTTCTAGCATTTTAAATATTGTCGTGACAAGAGACCAAATTGAAGCTTTAATTTTAAGACTTGTTTCATTGTGTCAGATTTTTAAATCGCAAAATTGTCTGCAAGTTTATTATTTTTAATCGCACAAAATTACAAAAAAAAAAAAAAGTTAAAAACTAGGGGGTCTATTAACAATAATGATAACAACAACACTAGTAAGGGTTATAATTGTTTACTAAAACTAAACCCCTTTAATTAATTAAAATACATACTAATTAAATGTAAGTAAATCTGATTTACAACTTAAGCCAGTTGGCAAACAAAACTCAATTCAAATTTACACTAAAATAAAAATGAATTAAAACTATACAGACTAAAGCCAATTAAAATGAACAAAATACGCAAATTACTAAATATTTTTTCCAAAATTAAATGACAACATAACAGTCCTCACCCTCAAAATATCACCTGCTTTGCACTCAGAAATGTTGAAGGGCATCTATGGTGAAATTTATCTTGTGAAAGCTTTTTGGACAACTGTGTGTAGGTATAGTGTGTCCTACAAACGCACGCACTGTGTGTGTGTGTGTGTGTGTGTGTGTGTGTGTGTGTGTGTGTGTGTGTGTGTGTGTGTGTGTGTGTGTGTGTGTGTGTGTGTGTGTGTGTGTGTGTCAACTTTGTAATGACATTGGGTGCAACTCATCGTTGCAAAAAGGCTTGAATTAACTCCACAAAAAATACATCAAATGATAATCATTGGGAAAGTTCTTACTGTAGTATTCCTCACAAACATTACGTGAGATCTACATCCTTTATGTCTGTCACTGTGCTGTCTATCTGATTCAGCAGGAGATGTAGGCACACTGACAGGAACGTGGGAACGGTGGGCGGGGAGAACTAGCTCATTTGTATTAAAGACACAGGCATAAAAAACAGCTACAGTTTGCTCAGAGCTGAAAATTCCAATATTCTTAAAACTATAATAAATAATCTGATGAGTGTTTTGAGCTGAAACTTTAGACATATTCTGGAGATACAAAAGACTAATCTTAAATCTTAAAAAAAAAATATATATATATATATAAATTTATTTCCTATAAAATAATCATGTCATCATGATATGCTAATTGACATTTAAACATGCCCAGGCTAGCCTTCAGGCATTCATCTGATCTCCAGGTTGCTTTTGCCTCATTACAGCTTTACAGCAACTAAAAACCAACTGTTCAGGATGAAAAATGATAATGTTTTCACTGGCACCATATCTCTCGCACGCTTAGTCACAAATGGCACATTGTGATTGCGGAGGTGTGATTGGCCATGTAAGTTCACTTTGACCAAAATACAGTGGATCTTCAATAGCAGAAGCACAGAAGGGGGCCTGATGTGGGCCACGTTTTTTGCAGCAAGACAAAATGAAGTACCAATGCGGTATCTCTCACCTCATTTCCATACATCATTAGATGGTGTGTGGTGATGAGCGCTTTGAAGACCACGACCCAGCTGCTGTTGGTGGTTCTCTCAAACAGAGTGTCTGCCAGCTGGGGCACGTTCACATTCATCTCATTGGTGCAGTGGATGAGATCTGAAAACACACATAAGGCACATGTAAGAGCAGCATACATTACTCATTCACATCTCAAATGATGAAAGATAATAACCCACACAAAAGGCTCTAACACACACAAACATAGCAGGGCCCTTGAACTGCTTAAAGCATGTACACATTGAAGGTTTTAGAAGTGACAATAGCATTTAAATACAGCGGTGAATCACCACATATAATATTCTGTGTTAGGGCTGCACGATATTGGAAAAAACTGACGTTGCAATTTTTTATTTTTTCTGTGATACATGTTGTAATACTGCATACAATTTCACCAAAAGAAATAGCTCTATTTGAAAAAGAATTTATATAAGTTTGTTGATTATGATGATTTTGTAGAGTGCATCTGCATTTAATATAATAAACCAATCAAAAGTATTGCTAAAACAGTAGAGCAAAGATATACATGAAAACAATAAGTTTTGTTTTTTTTTTTTTTCTGGGAGACCAGCTTTATTCAGAAGAGTAATCAAATGTAAAGTAAGTGTGTGTATTGTGTTTATATACTCAAGTACAATCAATCTTCCTTAAAGGTAAAAACATTATAATACGATTAACTGTGGTTCTTGGTCAACTATAATCACGCCTCAACATTGCAGATCCTGCGATGTGACTATTGCAGATGTGCACATTGCGATGTCGATGTTGGGAATGATGCACTGTGTAGCCCTATTGTGAATTGATTGAAAACAACTCGCACCTGAAATTGCTATGGTTAACAATATAGGGATGTGAATTGTGACCAATTTGGCGATTAGATTTTATTTGATTTTTAATTACAAAGTTACAATTTAGATCAAATTTGATTTGACTGAATGAAATATTGATTATTTATGACTATTTGAATTAAAATGTTAGCTCAACAGACATCAAAAATATATGTAAATCTAAATGTTGATAAATAGGAGTGGACCAAAATGAAAATTCTGAATGCTAAAGATGAAAATTCTGAATGCACAAATTTGCTCCATAATAGATATTTCTTGTTTTATTAAATAACTGGTGCTGGGAAAAGTTTAATAGCAATAAATCACATCAATGATAAAAGTTTGTTTTGAAATAATTTGTGTGTATTATATATACATAATTGTTTATTACATACATGTGATACACTCATAGATAAACAAAATGGTTAAATTGATATTTAAATATACATATAATTTTATCATATAGATATTTAGTCACATTTTATAAACATCTTCTCAAACATATGCTTGTGTGTATTTATACATACATAATAAATATAAACGGTACACATGCATATAATATGTCAAAACAAACTTTAATATTGGATTACATTAGTCATGATTATTCTTTGCCAAGCATTATAAATGACAAATAAAAATATGTATGATACTATGATAGAAATGTCCTGTTGGAATATTATTCGAGTTATTTATGGTGAGCATTATGTGGTTTGTGCATAGATGTGTGTACATGTGAATAAAAAATTAAATAAAATATAAACTACTGAGCTCACTTAAAGCAAAAGTGGCCAAGCCATTGATGAATGCCATTGAACCCAAATGAATGGGTTTCATAACACAAAGCTTCAGAATCTGGTGTAAAAATCACTTCACATAATGCAGTGACTATGTCAAGAGGGAGAATAGAACCAGTGGCTAAAATATTTGTGCATACCTACTGATAACCAACGCCTTCACATATGGCTATATATTAATGTAACAACCATTTACAATGACAACAGAACCAACATACTTATGTTAAATATTTTTTTACTTTGATTAAACCCTGCAACAAGAAACCAAATATGCACATTCAATGCACCCAAGTAAAGGTGCAACAGTGAAACTCATCAACAAATTGCTACATATTTTAAAAAATGAAATGATTTACAAATTCAAAAACAAAACAGGTCCATTACAACCTTTGTATGTAAAAATACCAAATGTAAAACAGTTATTTACTAGAGCCTAGACAGGTGTTGTGTTATTGCTAAATCCTGCACTAATTGAGATCTTGGTCATGTCACATGACACTGTCACCGCTAAAAGCGATCTATACTACAGCAGGTGCAGAAAAGCAATCAATTTTCCGCCATATCAGAAATATTTGTAAAAATCAACGGCACTGTATCGCATCTAGTGCCTTTGAACAGTATGTTGAACTTTCAATCAATTTATGGCAACATGTCAAGACCATCCTCATTCGCTGATTCCTTGCACACAGAGAAAAGAGAAAACTATACAGCATTAACAACTTCTTGTCAGCTCAGTACTGTGCACACTGTTTAAATGCATAAATGTTATAAATTCAGTTGTCACTACTTTTTTCAGGAGTTAACTCGGTTGTTGAATGTAGTTGTCTCTCTCATAATTCCAGCATTATGGATATGACATTTGCAGTAAAAACTCAAAACATAAATTTACATAGAAAGTAAATGTTAACATTATAATGCAACATTGGTTTATATTTTCCAAAACAATTATGGCATCAGAAAAAGATCAATCTGTAAACTATTTTTTTAAATCAACATGCGTTATGGATGTGATGAAAAAAGTTTACCAGTCTACAGTGTACAACATACTGTACTTTGTAGGAATTCTGTGGATTAATCTGCACGACCCAAAATAAACTATCCTAATCAAAATGATAAGAGCTGGCTCATTATTAAACAAAAAATGATTGGTTTTATTTTACATTTTTGCATTTATGAAGAAAAGGCTTCATTATGGATGTGACATCTCTCCAGTACGAATATGACAGATGTGAAATTGGCACTTGTGTGACTTTGGTAAATAAAACATAATTGTTTGAAAGCATTGATAGACACATTTGTGAGTATTTTTAAATTCTACAAAATACTTGCTTACACAAAAAAATTGTAGAAATGGTTTTGCTATTTTGGTAAAATAAACAAAAGCACACACACATCACTTTAAATGCCTGCTCAAAAGTCTGCAAAAGTATAAAATCAAAAAGGCGGCACCATCAAAGCTCCAAAAAAAGCTTATTAAATTAAAAGGGCTGATACAAGACGTGTAACGTTTTGAGCACAACTACCCTCAAAGGATGTTTTAAAAATTCACCTCATTTAGTACACAAAAGAACATCTAATATTTGTAATATTGATTTGTAATGTTGGTAAGAGTTGATCTAAAACGCACTCCGCATTTTCTAAATAATAAACCATATGGTCATTTTGAATGTGGCAATGATTTATAATTCAAATTCACATGCAAAACATCAACGTTTACTCTTCCCCAAACAGCAAAAAAGTAAAAAATTTGAATTTCGTGCAAGACCGTTAACGTAATCTATGTTGTTGTTGTTGATTGAAGTCTTAATAGATTACTGTTACAATGTGAATCCTTTTGGATTTTCAGGATTAAATGAGGAGTGTGATTTTTGTCCTTTTCTTAAATGTTGTTTTGGTCAAGTTCCTTGTCTATATTTTGTTGTATTCCTTTGTTATATTGTATTATGCGTTTTCTCTATTTTGTGATGTACTGTATTATTAGGATTTGTTTTTGTGTATTTACATTTTGAATATGCAAGTTGTAAATTTATAAATGAGCATTTTTCTACTTTTACTGCTGTCTGATGAAGAGTCTGTGTGCTCGAAATGTTACAGGCCTTGTATCATCCTTTTTAATTTAATAAATGGCCGTTTTTGGAGCTTTGGTGTTGCCGCCTTTTTGAATATACACTTTCACTATTTTGGTGCAAACTTTATGGGAAGGCTGACATTTGCATGAAATTTCTCTAAAGTGTTTGTCCAGAAAAAAAACTTAACACTAAAAGAGATGAACTGATTACGAAATTTAGCTGCCATGAATAAATGGCCAAATTAGTGTAAACAAATCTCAAATGAATATATCTCAGTATTCTACACAGCGGGTTAGACACACTTCTAACCAAGTCATAGTGTTACGCAACACTCACAGACAAGCAGAGAAGATTCAAAGAGCGTCACGACTTTAAATATGCAGGAGCATCCCAGTTTTGCTTTACGTACTCGCATCCAAAAGCAGCATCTCTTGAACGCCATCAGAGGCTCAAAAACTCCCGTTTCTGTTCTGTCCTGTTTGCATAATGAAGACATTCCTCTTCCAGCCCACAGTGTTCTTTTTCTGTTCTTCAAAGGCAAATCTTTTCCCCTCTTCCCTTGAGAGAAACATCTCTTCACACAGAACAGGTAATGAGGGAGACGACTCCTCCGTATCTGTCGGATTTCAGCCCTGTGGGCCTGTCTGTTGTTCTAATAGGGAGTGCTAGTAGTAAGTAGTGCAGCTCCCAATTGGAGTCTGATGATTAATCACAAGGATCTGGCAAAAGAGACGCTACAATAGTGTTGGCTATACATCTACAAAACACACTTATAGGATGCCAGCGAGGTACAAATGGCCTATAAATTGAGGGTGCACTACAGAGTGGCAGCAAAAGCGGATAAGCTTCTGTTTTGCAATTTTCTCTATATATGCAAAGAGGAAATCATATTTATATTGATGTATGCTGTAGAAACATTTCACACAAGAGATGCAATTTCAGATACCATTAACAGAGGACTTACTGGCTGAGGTGATTATTATTATCGCTTAAATAAACAAATTAAATATCACTCCTCTAGCTCTAAGAACAGAACAACCAAAGTCATAAAATTAATTCCCAGGGAATGTTGAACTGAACCAATTTATACCCTTGATACTTTGGATATTTAGGGGAACTGTAAGACTTTTAAAAAAATGATGTCTAGGGATGACACATGTAAAACCAGATGCTCAAGACATAATCTTTAATGACTTGTATTTAAAAGGTTGACAGAGTCTTGTGATATAAGAATTCGTGTGGAGCATTAATTAAATGCATAGGTCTATTTTCCGAGGAGCGATTGATTTGAGGTAGCCTGCTATTTTCATTTGACGAGAAAAAATAAAACCTGATTGAACAGGATGTTCTTTCTGCTGTTGTTCACATGTTATTTAACATGTTATTTTGTTCGCAATATTTAATGTGTACCACAAAATAGACACGTCAAATTTCTTTTACCAGTTAAGCATAATATTCGATTAACGAGTGGCAAATTTAACCGAAATGAGCATTACCAATGATGTACCTACAACTATGAATATACAACAAGCATCACAAATTAAACAGCCAGAGTGAAGCACATTCAACTGTAAAAACTGCAAACATAAAATACTCAAGTCATGTTTAACTCTGCGTTTACATATTGGTTGATATATCGATGTATTAATACACATAAACTAGGGCTGGGTGACTAATTGAAAAATAATCTAAATCGACATTTATAAATTCTAATTGATCTAATTTTTCCAGGTCAATTTTTTTTTGTGTTTTTATTTGAATTGATTGTTTTAGCTGTCCTGTACGGTGACCTTGAGTGTCATGAAAGGCGACTTTAAATAAAATGCATCATTATTATTATTATTTTGAGTTACTTTTCCTACCGCATGTGGAGTCACGTGACCCCACTCTGTTAAGGCTGATTTATACTTCTGCGTCGAAAGCAGAGGTGTGGTCTGCCCTGCCGCAGCTTTCGAGAGCTTGCATACCTGCGTACCTCTTAAAAAAATGTAACAAAATGTTGCATGTTTGAATTACACTGACGAACATCTCTGTGCCAGAGACGCCTCGAGATGGCATATTTATTCATTACAATAAAATTATTATTTTTAATTTAAATAAAATCTTTGTTTACAGAAGATTCAAGAAACGCACAGTTTAAATATTATTTACAGGATATACAAGTTATTTTATTTAGAAGAGATGCTTTTTATTTTTTACTTTTAATATGAAAAACATTAAAAATGAATTTTGTTTCCAAAAGTGCAAGTTATTCATTTTTCCTTTTATACAAGAAAAGAGTGACTGTTGGTTTTAGGCAAGTATTTTTAGGCCTTAATATAAACCACTGATTACTTGATCCTGCATGTATTATAATGATAGTGGTGTCCTTATAAAGGTAACCAAACATTGTGCAGAAAATTGAAAACTGTCTGTAAAATAAATAAGCATTTCATATTAAAAAAAGTGCATTTACACAGCTAATATGAATGCATACTGTTAGGAGCTGAGGTGGGTCAGCGAAGGTATTATTTAGTCTAGCTTTTATGTTGCAATACTAGCATCATCCTTGCACAGAATTTTAAGCAGGCACAGAGCAACCGTAAAATAAGCATTTTGGGGCTTATTAAGGATCTGTGAGGAACCTGTACCATCCAAATGTAAATTAAAGTATTAGTTAGATTCTTGTTTTTCTTTACTTTTTATTATAATTGTATAAATAAAGGTTTCCTCGCTGTATTAAAAGAATAATTCACACACAAAAAACACCCTCACCCAATTTTATTCACCCTCGAGCATATCAAACATGTTCTCTCTCAAAAAAAGATTAGATAATTTCCCTATTTAAAAGATGAAATATTATTTATTAACTACGCTAAGACATTTTGAAGAATGTACGAACATTTAAAGCATTGAAACCACAATGTTGATTGTGTCCAAAAAGGCATCGGACCCTCCTGACTTTAACTGAAAAGACAAAAAAAGTTGACATTTATAACAATAAATAAAATAAAATCTACTATCAAATTAACAAAATCTAATGGTTTCTCTAAGGGCTTAACATAAAATAAAAATGCATTTTTATTTTAAACTTTTTAAAATCAAACCAAACCAAAACTAATTTTGTTAGGCAAATTGACAGCTAGATAATCAGAATACTCATTTCTAGCTTGGGTGTTCTGGGTGGTAGCTGGGTGGTTACCCAGCCCATCCCCGAGTCTAGATTCTAGTCTCTAGATATGGCTTAGTCCCCTCCTTATTCATGGCTGTCTGTGGTATCACCCAGCAGGGGAGGGAAATGCATAATCTTGCTTAGAAAATTAATAGCACAGAGTCGCATTTTAGGAATGATTCAAGCCCACAGCACAAATGAGTTCCATGCTAAAGTTTAGTACATAAGGTGAGCAATAGTAATTGTACTCCAAACAGCATTAATAAATGTGTGGCATCCTGAAGATTCACATTAGCTGCACTGCGCTCAGCCTCTCATCCTAAGATGAATGCATATTCACGCACCAAGACTACTATTAAAAACACACCGCAGCCTGTTGGTGAATGAGCAACGAGATGGCTGCCAGTTCAACAGTCTTTTCACCCATTTATCTCTCTCTCCTTCTCTCCAGGCCTGCACCATGCTTTCTTGCTCATTTCCAATGATGGTCAAGAGGAGAGTCTGTGAGCTGATTGGCTCCTTTGGGAGGGAGAGAGGGAGGGAGGGGAGGCAGGCAGAGGGAAAGGGAAAGAGAGTGAAAAAAACCCATCTGAAGTGAGGAAATGTGCTGATTTAATCTGATAAAACAGAGCACATTTGGTGGTATTGATCACCAAGTCCATTGTCTTTAACCATGAAAAACAAATAACAGAACGAAAGTGAGGAAACGCCCCATTCCTGCTGACACTTTGAAGCACATGGAATGTATGTGGTTGTATGACCGATTACACCCTGAATCAGACAATAGCGCCTTCTGGCACTACATAAAGGCTATTTTTTATCAATCATTTAAATGCATCTATCAACATTTCGTCTAAAATGCTTAAACCAACATACTGCATAAATAAGCACTGTTTGGCTTGATCTGGTGCTACTGAACACAGGGTGTGTTTCAGAATGACCACAATTATGAGATTCCAACTTGTAAAAAGTGTTTTCGTCCTTGCAGAACTCGTCATTATAATTGACTCGCACCACCTAAATGGCTTCAAGCAGTTAGCGGAATTAAATTTCTGCTTAATTCCTGTGATTACTATTATTTCTCAACAATGAAGGATTAAACTGAAAATAAACAAAAGACATATAAACGTAGCTAGCACAGACAAGAATAAAAAAAAGAAAAGGTTAATGGCTGGAAAATGAATTGTTAAAAGATAACACTGAGGTGCTTTTTTTCTGATAATTCAATGCACAGAATTCAATTATTTCACTTACAACACTTAAAGATTGTGTTACTGTTGCCAAGATTCATTTCAATAAATCAGCAAGAATTTAAACCAATCAGAATTTAGCATTCAACACCCCAACAGTATGACTAACAATGTCTAAAAAAAATCTTGCTTAGGGATGCACATTTTGGTAAATTTTGTCAACCGACAACCGCCACTCGTTAACCGAATAATAACTGTTAACTGATCAGATTTATATTAACATGTCTATTTTGTGCCACAATAAAAATTGCATTTTAAAATACTGATTTATTTTAGCATGCAAACAACAGCATACAAAACACAGTGTTTCCTCTAGGATTTTTTTCCAGCTGTGGCAGGAGAGGCAGGCCTTTTACACAAATCTACCAACTACCTATATGTTGTTATTTCAATGACAAATGGAGAAATGTCGTGAGCGCAGTATTACAAGTCTAGATCTCATTTATGCAAAGAGCATCCAAATCTCTTTGCTTGCGTGCCGATTTCCTCTGCTTGTGCACAAAACTTCTTGCACGCCCCCTTAAATATATGCTGCTCAAGTGCAGAACTTCTTGTGCGCTCTCAAATAAATGCTGCTGAAACTATAGATAGAACTATTAGATTTGGAATATTTATAGACGCCTACAGAGGGGCATTGATGTGTCCTGAAGTAAAGTGAAATGCCTATAAACTCTAGGAAGATAAAGTCATTATATGCAGAGCCATTAATAAGTATAATTATAGAAGCCGTGTTCATCTTAACTGAAAGCTACATTGTGTTTGCTGGTCTCACGCATCACACACATGTCAGTCAGTCAGTCAGCATGTCACCTTAAAGGGTTAAACAAATAACGCAAAGCACTAATGCGATTACACACAAGTTTGCTCTGTTATAATTCACTTACCTTTTAATACGTTTTGGTATTATAAATTAATTAACAACAACGACTAAATGTTTTGAATGAGAAGCTGTAATGTAGCCGTGGCGTGATGAATTTTGGTGTAGCGCCCCGCAAAGGAAGAATAAATGTAGCAGAAACCATGGAACATATTAAAAAAGAATAATAACAACAGATCAACTTTATGCACCGGCAGTGTTTCCAACAGTATAGAAAGAAAAAATTAACTAAATAAAAATTATAAAATTGATGGGCCTGCCCTAGATATTTTTCAATTAAATGAGAAATTTTGCTTATAAAACAAAAACACTGACTGAATCCTTTTTAAGAACGGGCATAGGCTGTTCTTTCAATCAAATGTTTTTTTTTTCCGTTAAATAAAAGTATCAGGCTACCGCAAATTGATCGCTCCACTGAAAATATGCATTTAATTTATGCGACACTGTTATTCTTATATCACAAACCTCTGTCAACATGTTTAATAGAAGTCATTGTTTTAAAGATTATGTCTTGAGCGTCTGGTTTTAAAAAGCTTGTGTGCTTTCATTTTCTCACTCATTTGCAGTTTATGTACACGCACTGCGTAAAAATGAAAGACAATGACAAGGCTCATATGTTGACTTTTTGAACAGTTAAGGCTAATAACGCATACAACAATTTAGTTTTTTACATATGATATTGCATTAATTTTCATACTTGTTTTATAAGCTATACAATGAAAGCCTCAGTTTGGTGCAGAGTTATAATGCGAAAATCAAAAAAATGTTTGGACTTGTTCGATTCGTAGATTATGTAGGCTATTTTAGAAATGGATTTTTTATAAGAACTATAAATAACTGTCTTTTTCCAAATGGAAAAAAAGGATGGTTTATTGGTTGTACACATAATCATAACAACTATAGCCTATTTGTTGTGTTTATGAGCTGTGCTGGAGCGCACTCTGATGTAGAGAAAATCCTGAATCTCCAACTTGTGACAAGCTTGTTTCCAAAGCAGCTCAAAATTCAAGATGTTTTGTTTTGCGATTTCTTTCTCTAATTGTTTAAATAAACGAGGCATTTATGACGCTGATCCAGATCAGAGGCAATTAGCATCAACGCTGGTTTGGCATCAACTCGTCTGTGTCAAACTGTGACCAGCAATATTCTTCTTTCATTTTGCTCCTTGGGCAAAATATGTCTGTAGGCACGTGTGGTTGCAAGTGTTACCATATATATATATATATATAGTTTAATTGATACTATTAATTGGATAAAAATGTAATGGTGAATTGGTTATTATGAGCATCCTTAATCTTGCTAATAGTTTATTTTTAAATTAGTAAATAAATGTTAATTGGAAAATAAGTTAGCAGGTACTTAGTGATGCGTTAAATAAATTGTAAAATGACTACTATTCATGTATGTCATGAATTACTTGTCTTGTTGTGTATGTTGTCACAGAATAGCAGAACTCTGACAACATAGTCTTGAACAGCTCAGAGTGGAATGCCTGGATT
Source organism: Danio rerio (assembly GCF_052040795.2). NCBI lineage: Eukaryota > Metazoa > Chordata > Actinopteri > Cypriniformes > Danionidae > Danio > Danio rerio. Next base: position 23,849,526 of record NC_141027.1, read on the forward strand.
GGCATGACAAAAGCAAAACAAACTGCTCAAGAAAACTGAAAGTAATCTAGTAGACGCTGTCCTTCTAGATTTAACTCTGATCAAATTTACTATGCTAAAATGCTACATTCTGAATCATGACATATTGTATTGTATGGTCCCATTTGTATCACATCCTGAGATAGTTAGTGATAGCGCATTATTCTAGTTTCTAATTATCCCCTTTACAATGTTCCTCAGTGTCGCACATCAAGTTCACAAACAAAAAACAGATTTTTGAGTAACTGAAATAACGGTGGCGTTTCACACCACAGCCTTTAAATAGAGTTTCTGCCAGTCTTTCACTAAAACAGACAATCACAGTTATTCCTCACAAACACACACACCTGCAAGGTCTTGTGCTGAGATGTGTGCACCAGTGCACGAAATGAGGTGCAGCGACGACGATTGAATTCGAAAAAAGAGGTGGTAGCAAGCTGTGGCCCAGTGATGTCACTGCACTGCAACAAATGGAGAGGCTTTAAGCCATGAGGTCACTCAATTTGTCAAAGTCTTATTGTTAGACTGACAGACAACGAAATCCATTGGAAATGTCCATACCGGGCTGAGCCTGTCACCAGTCAGAGATGACAGAAGTGCAAAACATTCTTGGGTTTCCAATGCACACATCACTGCCATAACAGGTCAACGCAGAGTGGTTTAGAATTCAAATCAACCGCACGCGAGAGTGAAAAATGAGTCAAATTACAAATTAAAGCGCTTTTGATTCAAAGCATGATTATTCTATGCAGCGTCCAGGCTTACAAATTAATCAGGATTGAGCCTTGATGAGGCACAGGAAGTTTGGCAGGAAGCTTTTCGTGTGTGTATGTGTGTACGTGTGTATGTACAAGGAAGTAAATTGACCAGGTGGCCCGTTGGTCTGTCCAGCTGTCAGCCAGAAGTCTGAAGCTGGTGCTCACCTCTGAACCGTCACAGCTGCCTTGCTAATTACCTGTTCCAATTGTACTAATCACTGACTCCAGGTCAGTCCTTCATGAACCTCTGCTTCCAGGAAAACTGGCCAATAATGCTCTAGAGGTGAAGTGGGAATTTGATATTTCAAGTATTGCAATATTGCATTGTGCAATATTCTCAGTAAAAAAAAATTATTTAATATTTTACATACACAAGTATTTTGGGGCAAAGTGCAAGTGCTACAAGAAACATTCTGGAATTAAGACAGAAGCTATTTTCTAAACTAACAGTAACATGTCAATTATCTACATTAGCTGTATAGTTTTAAAATGAAGTGATTAGAAAATTCAGTACATCTTGCACAATTAAACAATGTCCAAAACTGAATGCGAATAGTGTGCAAATGTACACAAAAATGATGGCGCAGACCTTCTTACTAGGGCTGCAACAGTTTAATCTGTTCGGTATGTATCACGGTTTTACAATCATGATTTCAGTACAGTACAGTATGTGCTAGGTTTAAAAAAAAAAATGACTACAGAAAATAATTTATTTAAACTATAAATAATAAATATATTATTATATATATACTATAATATATTACAATATATAATATATAATACTTAAATATATTACTATATATAAACTATACACACATTTCCTGCTGTAGATTTGCATGTTTTCTCATTAATTAAATAAAAAGTAGGACTTTTTAAAAGTTGTAGGTTCAAAAAAAATTTTTAAAAAAAATTGTGTAAAAGCTTAAATTCAGCTTTTTCTATATTACATCTTGACCCAATAGTCTCAACCAATTAAGAAGATAATAATTATTTTAACAACGCATGTTTATTACCAATCATTCCAGGGAGCTTCGTTATGACTTATCAGAACCATCGAAGTGGATGAAACTTAAGAAATGAGAGAGCGTTCAGCTCTTCTCTCTCATTTCAGCAGGAACAGTACATTAAAAAAAAAACTTCTTGAACAGAAACTGGTAATCTGTTTAAACTGGTAAACAGAATGCATAAATAGCAGGAGCGGTCGGGTGCGGAAGAACCCCAAGCAGGAGCAGCACTGCAGTAACTATAGGCTGTATGGGACAATTCTGGGTCTGGACACGTAACCCCAATCTGCCTATGACCACTGATCTAGGCTATCTTTGAAATGACAAAAATGAATAGATAAATAATTTGGCATTCGTTATTTTTGTGTGTGTGTGTGTTTGTGTGTCTGTCTGAATTAACATTGAGTGTCTGTTGAAACACACATTGCATTGTGCTTTGTTTTGGCCTCATCTGCGCATTTTGCACTGTATCCCCTCACTTGCCATACTGAAACTCCAGACACAGCGTCACATGAGGAAACGTGATGTCAACAACAGATTTAAACAATAATACAAATAAGGAGTTATTGGACAGGTGATCGTGAGCATACAAAAATGAAACTTTTTTGTTTTGTTGCAGTTGTTTTGATCTGCAAACGGATATTAAAAAAGCATATTCTGAACCGCGGATCACAGGGTGGACAACGGTACGTGGGAGGACAACGGTACGTTGCGATTGTTTTACATAGAACAGTTTAGGGCTGGGCGAATAATCAAAATCGACATTCAGAATCTATAATCAATCAAATTTTTTCAGTTACTTTCCCTACCACATGTGGAGTCACGTGACCCCGCTCTATTTACACTTCTGCATCGATCACAACATTTGCGGTCGCATGTCCCTGGCAGAGATTGATGCCGATGCTTACCTCTCAAAAAATGTAACTACGTCGCATAGCACAAGCTCTGCATTGCTACTTCTTAAGGTACAACAGTGGGAAAAAAAATCAACTTATTATTGCATGCTTGTTCAAAAAAACAGCTATTTTAATATATTCAATTACAATTGCACTACACTACACAAAGAGCATTTTCAAATTTTTTGTGTATTCCGATTTGTTGTTGAAAAAATAATTTACATAACTTGTTTTTGTGACAAATTTCTTAAAGATTACATCACAAACAAATTAAGTAAAATATAAATAAACAAATGTAAAGCTGAGCCAAAAAAAAATTAATTTCATGATGTAACTAAAGAACTAATTATGTAATAATGAATAAATAATGTTTGTCTTCGACATTTTTCTCATAAATTGGAAGAAATAAATTCATTAAAATGTAAACCAATGGGAAATCATTTCTAGTGATTAGACGTCAAACCTGCACCACTGTGTATTTTGCCAAATAAAAACAAATATAAAAAAGATTGTCCTTCCTTCGTGAAAAAGAGGATCTCCAATAGAAGAACTCCAGACCAGTTGAGATTTCTTCTATGCTCAAAAACATAAGCTAACCTTTGCAACTTGCAAATAAGAAGAGCAAACCATTTAGAATGTAATGAGTCTTTTAGCGGCTAAGTGCTTCGGCTAGTTTAAAGAAAAGCAGCAAGGAGAATTCTTCTCCAAATAAATGTCTGTGCTCCCTCTGTCTGGGGAACCTGGGAACTCTATTAAAAATAGCTGCCTTTTTTGAGAGCTTGTTTGCTATGTCTGTATCTGTGCCTCCATTTCCTTCCCAGCTGTGTGTTGATGGCCTTGTTGCTGTGATTGCAAAGTGCTGGAAAAGGAAATTATGCTTATCTGGGGTCAGTATGTTGGAAAGACCTCTACCAGTCAAGTTGATATGTGGTGGGTTTTCGATTAGTGCTCAGGGAATAGAAATGTGATGACAGTGACAATTTTGTAAAAGGCCCTATATGGGATTCCAGAAGAGTGAGTTCAGTGACACAGTTCTGTGGAATACCACAACCATTTCTTCCACGTCATTCCCATATTTTTCTCTCTTTTCACCAGCACAACTTTATAACTAATCAGCATCTTGGGAGAAGAGCTTTAGAATTCTGTAAAGCTCTGGTCTAGAATAAAAAGGACAAAAGATTGAGCCACACAATCACATGCAAGATCAGTCCACACTTCTTTTCTCAAACAGCCTGAGGAAATGACATTTAAGGAAAAGTAAAAACTGAAAAGTAGAATAATCTAATCCAAGTCTTTATCGAATTAAAACATTATTAACCGCATCCACTGTAAATGAATTCTATAGCTAGAAATAAAAATTATATTTAGGTTACTCTCATGTTATGTCAACTAATGGCAATATGTGTGTAAGGAACAATAATTAATACAACCCAGGCTCTTTATGATTACGTTTTTTTTTTTTTAAGTTTTTGTTTTCACCCACCACTAAACCCAACAGCAGTGTTTTAAAAAGCAATCCAAAAAAAAATCCTCGCCTGACCTTTTTTTTTTTACCAATCATTTGACCATTCTCACTCTATTGACTTGTTTATTGAAATTTTTTGGCTTCTATTTTTTGTCTTATCTGCATTCTGAAATTTTTCTTCACCAGATTCAAACGTTGGTCGTCGCAGTCAACCCCACTCTGCATTTCAAGTCCACCAACATACGTGTCAAAACCGTGTCAGCGGTAAAGCCGTCCACATGAAACGCAACGGCGTCATAACGCCTCATGGCAATCACTTTAAAGACAAAATGCAGCCATTTGTAGCTCCGGCTACATAATTTGCGATCTCCAGAACTGTATATAGAGCTATGTTTTCAGAATGAGCCTCTGTTGAATTAATACCCATGCTGGCCATGCATTGTCCTTGCAGCTTTAACACATATTGATATAAAACTAATTTGTTTGCATAGTTCATATTAAAAATGTAAAGAAATTTGCATATAAAGTCTGCTTTTATGTTTGTTTATGTTTTTATGTGTGGCTCAACCTTTGCGTGGTCACAGACCCTGTACCATGGCTGACCACGACGCTGATGCACCCCTCTTTAAAAAAATGTCTCGACGTGTAGCGCAAGCTCTGTAATTGTTTGGCTTGATAGTGGTGTCAAGCTTGGGCAGCGCAGAAAGCTGCGCTGGAACATTCGCGTGCGCTTGACACTGAAATATAAATCAGCCACTGCTTTCCACTCCACTGATAATAAAGGGAAGCTGGGCCAGAGATGCCTTAAAATGGCATATTTTTTTCTATTACATTAAAATTATTTTTACATTAAAATATTTGGTTTACAGATGACGCAATGTGCGTTTTATTTTCAAATGAATAATTTGATATTTAATAAATAATCATATATGGTGTGTTTACTTTAATTTTTATAAAACCAAGTAATGTACCCTACAGTCAAAAATCTCTCAGTTGTAATATGTGATCATATTTACTGTACAAAACCTCTCAGTGAGCTATGAGGGCAAAAAAAAATAATAATAATAATCACTCATTAATGTAATCAAGTTAAAATGTTCAATTAAAAGAGATTTTGATTTTGACCCAAATCGCCAAGCCTTAATAGCTACATTGATATTTTCACTTGTTTACACATTAATTACAAATTATTAATAGTGGTTTTGGCCAAACTAAATGGTTTCTTGTCAAATAAAACATTACTAATCAGTAGATTTTACTTTAATACTTAAGTGCATAAAGTACCTTTGCACGTCAACTAAAGTAAAATGAAAATAGCAAATGTTGGAATAATACTAGTTTATTAGGCTAGCTGTCTTTTTACTTCATTTGTGTACAGCTTCCACCACTGCATCTCAGTGTAAACAAAGTCCATTCCTACATAAAAATAAGTCAGTAAAGAGAGTCAGTAAGCAGTATGGAATTTAATAACATAAAAATTATTTATTAAGAATATGAATTATGAAATATAAAAGCTATCCACATAGCTGTGATTTTGATTGATTTTGCAGCATCTGGTTACTTCACGCCTACAATTTTTCAAAAGATCAAAATAATTTTCTTATTAATGCACAGGTTAACTTATTTCTTGAGTCTTTCTTCTGTGAGAACGACTATAGCTTTGTGCAATGAAAGGGTACAGTGATGAATATGAAAATATGTCGTTTTGCACACATTGGCATGATGGAAAAGAATTTCAATCCACCGAGATGCATCATAAATAGAGTCCCAGGTTTTGCAGAGGAGATGTCAGACGAGAAGCCAAGGGCTCTTATAAAGTACAAAACAAGCTATCAAACGGAGCCAAAGGCCCTCAGCAGCTATAAATAGGCCACATCAGCACTATGAGCGTGAGGGGAAAAGAAGCAATGTGTCATGCAGCATGTGTAAGCTCTCTAAAAGCAGTGCAGTTGTGTCCTCACATTGAATAATGCTCAAACTGATTTCCCTTCCTAAAAAACTCCATTACTGAATCTGCGCCTTAAAGACGTCCTCTTTAGCAGTCAAAATACCATAGATCAACCATCTATTCCTCCTTCCTTGCTTCTCAAGTAATACAACATCCATCATGCACAAAATTGCAATGGGTTCATCATAAGTAAAAGCTACTTATCTGAGGAGCAGTATTGTGGGCAAAGCATCCAGAAGGGTAATCTGTATTCTGAATAGGCGGGTGGTATTTCCCCAGACATGTTTGAGAATAGCTGTTTTGTCTTTGCTGCGCTGCATCATTTCAGCTGTCTAGCTCAAAATCAGCAGCACTTCACCTTTAACCCTGACACACTCCAGACTCGAATTGCTGCTAGTTGGACAGTCTCCCGATTATTGACTACGGGAGTAAAGTCTGATTTAGGCATGTGCCAAACAGCATGCATTCGAAATCCATTAGTCTGATGGTTTAGCTGAATGATTAGTCGACTAATCAGTCTTAAGGGAGTTGTATATAATTAGGCTGCTTTGGGCTTGGGGATGTTTATCAGATGCATTTTTGCGTTCCAAGATTGCTAAAGGGAAATATGTGGACTTTTTTTTTTTTTTTTTTACAATTCACTATTTTTGATCTGACATTTTACCACACCAGAGAGAACAACAGAACCTACTAATGCAGTTTTACATAATGAGAAGAAAACCAAAACAAATATGTAATATATCATTACATATTCATTCATTTGTGCATGTAAATGTAAAGCAGCAGTCTATTTTAGCCAAATCACACTTAAGCAGAAAAGGCCAGTTCTCCATTAGCTCAAATTAAGAGTTGTGTTTTTAATTAGGATTATGCAGAAGATAAAAGTATTATAAAATGTATCAAACTATATATTTTATTTAAAAATAAACAGCTGAGCTTGAGGTTATTTTGTTTTCTTCCCATTAACAGTGGAAATAACTCTGGAACAGCTCTTAAAAGTATAATGTTACAAACCTGGCAAATTTTGCCAAAAATATAAGTTCCTCCTCAGGCAAAACTGTTTCCCAGAAGACTAATAAAATCCGGTGCAACCTGACACCTCAAAATTGTGTTAAAGCAAGTAACTTTTTTGTGTGATTGTGTGTGTTATTTAAAACACCTTTTGACACTTTTGTTTGCAACAAACATCCAGAACAGCAGTGAATGGTAGACGCAAAATGAATCTGAGACTTGTAGTAGGCCAATTTTTGTATGAATTTTAAACAGTTCCCCAAACAGCTTACAGGTTACTAAGGACAGATCCAACTGTAGTACAATAAATCTCTAGCGAAAGCCAATGTCCCACTCAGTGCTTCCAAAAAGGTCAGAGTGCACAATCTGTTTGTTGACTCAGTAGAAATCGCACTGCTGTTTGCACACAGAACAGGAAAGTGAATGCAAACTGGACAAAACTAAATAATAAAAGACAGATTCTTGAAAACTGCCGAAGCAACTTTGTCAGCTAAACAACACAAATCCCAGTCTTACAGCTTGCTTTAGCTAGAATGAAAAAGCACTCGTGAATAAAACACCGGACTTATTGTGGGACAAAAGCTATTGAATACAGATAAATAATAGGGAGGGATAGACTCATATTTAAATTAGGGCCCATAATTCAAATGCTTAATTGAAGGCCTAAATTAAAATAGTGTTTAACTTTTCCAAATAAAACCAGTCACGAAACAAATTAGACAAGCTCAACATTAAAAATGTGCAGAAATAAAAACATTCCTTCAACTTCCTCAAGAATATATTTAAAAACTGTTTATGCAATGCATCACTTTCTTCCTTCTCCCCCAAAGCAATGCATTCTGATTACAAGTGGATGCATTCATTCCCAGCACTGAAAATGAATTAAAAAAACATGATGAACAGTGATTCCTCCATCTAAGCGGAGTTTTCAATGATGAATGGTTGGATTTAGTCACATGACATGTGGTGTACTTGTGGCATTCTGAAAAGTTGGAAGTTTTTCCAGTGTGTTACAATGCAGAAACTACTTTCTATTGTTTGCAGTGCACGCTTGTTGCATGACTATATTTAACATAACAAACATGAGGGAGCAAATAACAGCACGAGAATGTCAATGTTCTACCCTGCTTTTAGAGTAGGGCTGAACGATATTGAAAAAATATGACATTGCAATATTTTTTTTTTCTCTTCAATATATATTGCTACATAAATATTTGATATAAATATTTCACCAGCTGACTTAAATAGCTTCATTGGCAAGTCATTACTTTAGATGGATTGGGATGATTGTTTAGGGGAGTGAAAAATAAATATATTTTTATGTAATTTATTATATATGATAAACAAACTTAGTCATAAATAAACACAATGGAGCAAATATTACAATTAAATAAACCATGCTTCATGGTTTTCTGGAGAGAGTAACAGAAGTTAAATAATCAAATGTAAAATAACACTGCATAGTTTTCATCATATTCAATGAAAACTTATTTATATTAGACTTCTTTATGCACAACTAAAACGCTTTAAACTCTCTTAATATGCTCACATGGTCATGGGCCTTAAAACCACATACAGATGACAAGGTTTCTGCAAGTTTCACCAAGTCAAATTTAAGACATTAAGACTATTATAAATTAAATTTTTAGACTTACAGGACTAAATGCTAATGATTTTTTTTTTCCGAATATCCCAGCTAGGAAAGATGCAACAAAATGCATCAAAATTTAATACATTTAATAATTAAATAATAATAATTTAGTTTGAATATTTATTTTATTAATTTTCAAATATATCCATTCAAAAACCCTGTAACCCTTACCCAGAACAGAACAAAGCATAGCTGTCAATTACTTCAATCTACAATAATAATAATTTAATAATAAAAAATATAGGTCAGGTCATTATCCTCATCAGCAAATAAATGGAGAACTTTTAAGCAAATGTTACTGTAAGGAAAGTAATTAAATGCTCTTTTTAAATTAAAAGTTTTATTGAGATGGATTGTTGGTGATTGTATGGGTGTTAATAGCCAAATTGGGTAGCTACTGTACTATATACATAAACAACTGAAAGTTAAGACCTGTTAAAAAAAAATTAAGACCTACAACACATTTCAGTAAATTTAAGACTTAAGGCTTAAAATTTAGCTGTTGAGATTTAAGACTTTAAGACACGACATGGTTCATTTGTGGTTCAAATCTACCGTGTTTGCACAAATCCAGTGTGTTTTACCTTTGATTTTTAGACAACTATAATCCCAATCCAGCATTGCATATCCTGCGATGTGACTTTTGTTCAGATTATTTTAGAGTAATTTTTATTTATTGTTAGACTATGGCAAATGTAATCCAAATATAAAAACATTCAAATCAATTATACTAAAAAATGACCTTATGTTTCTACAAATACATACTCATCTAATCAAATCGCAGAAGGAACATTCTGTTTATTTTTGTATAAGCAAGATGTGGAAGATCTATTGATGTTTGTTTGAATGTCTGTAATTGTGTAAACAGTATTATTCCCAAAATTGAAAAAAAAAAATGTTTATGACATTAGTGGCAAAATGGTTACTTTAACAGAAATTTCCAAAAGGATAGCAGTGCATCCCTAATAAACAATTATGATGCATACATCTCCGTGGCTCCAAAACAAACACCACCACACGTCAGGCTTCAAAAATTTCTCAATTCTAAGAACCGGTTTGAGCAAGTAATTGGAAATGTTTCTGGATATAATACTTCTCTCCTTTAAACAAAAAGAGGAAGCAAGCAACATCTGACATTCAGTAATTCTGTGTTACAATTACAAAGAAAACGTAAAAATGGTGTTATGCATTGTTTGTGAGATTAAACGAGAAGCAAGAAATCAGGCAGCATGGCACACTCTAGCCGCTAGGCCACATATAACAGGTGGCTGACATAGGGAACAAATCCATTCCTGACTAAACATGTATCCGTGTTCTTCAAACAGTGATGAAACAGAGACAAAAACACACAACAAGCCAATCAGGCTTTATCCTTTTCATGGTTCAAGTCGGTGGTTTTACAGCACAGCAGGTGTTGGGGAAACAATCCTGTTCTGATAGGGGAACCGCAGCTGAATGTCTAAGAAGAAATCCCTCGATTTTGTTAACGGTTGGGCAATATAACAGAAATATCATATCATGATTTAAGTCATCTTATATTCTAATAATGATATATCACAATATGGTGACATAAGGCAGATATATACTTCTGCATCGAGTGATCGGCGTGACCCTGCCTTGCCGGTAGCCATGCAGCTTCTGCGTGCGGTTTGTGTTACTCTGCAGTAACACTTTCATAACGTTAGCTGGCAGTACATTTTTATGTTCATCTTTTTTGTTTTTTTCTGAATGCTACCTTCATGTTCAAGTAGCTAAAACTCACTCATTCAGAGGCAGGAACTGGCATACGTGTTACAACTTTAATCATAAAATAAAATAAACACAAAACAAAAGTTTCCATTTGGAGCTCATTCACAAGACTCGACACTTGTAAACACTCGCTCCATCTGGCTCAGTTCACTGCCCACACTACCAAGCCAACCAATCACAGAGCTTGCGCAATGCATCGTTGGGACGTGTAGTTACATTTTTGAGATGTGCGCATTAGCATCGATGCCAGCCATGGCGAGGAGTCTGCAATCATGCGAAGGCTGCGCCGGAGCACACGCATCCGCTTGACGCATAAATCAGCCTCTACTATTGAGGCGGCATTCAACAATTCAACAAGAAGAGGAAATACAAACAATAAGTGCTAGTTATACAAAGTAACTTTTTTGTGCTCAGAGAATTTAGTGCTGGAGTAAAGATTCGTGCACACCGGGCCGCTTTTCGTTTGCGTTTATTGTCAGCGTTGTTCGAGACGTTTTTCCGGATTCAAACCAAAGCGATTTTTTTTTCGCGGTACATCAAAACAAAAAAAAACGAGCATGAGGTGTTTCTTAAAAAAATGATGCTTTTACACCCCGCATTTTGCGCGTTGGTGTGCACGATCACATTGGCACCCTTTATATAGTCACAAGACGTTAAACATCGACAGAAAATACGAGCAAAAACCATCCTGGTGTGCCTTAAGAATGTTTTTTTTATTATATTCTCTGAACTGTATTTATACATATGTGATCATATTTCTACCTTTATTTAGAACTTCAGGGAAAATGTTTAATTAAGAATGTAGAAATATAAATAAACATTAATTAAATATAAAAGACTTTTAAAAAATGAATGATTAAAGGCAGTGTAGTTATTCACGTTTCTGCCTGCAATCCCCTTAATGGTGTGTAATATTGCACTCCTATAAATTATGAAAAGGTATTACTGTAAACAATGTATTTTGCGACACCTAGGCATGGGAAGATAAACGGTTTCAAGCTTTACCGCAGTTTGGAAAAGTCAAGGTTTTAATACTGCTAATGCCATTACAATATGATATATGAAAGTTTTTTGTGTGTTTTTTATGATAATTTTATTTAGTTTTTTATGGCAACCGTACTAAGGACCCTCCACATCAAAAGCCCACGATTCAGGAAACATTTGAAAAACAAATGGCTAACACACCAACATTCAAACATGCTGTAAACCTGAACAGTGCAGTGGCTACTTTACGTCCAAAGAAAAGAAAGATATCCAAAGACGCCTTTTCAAGTTGTAAAGAAATCTGTGCTTTTTAAACTAATGAAAACAGTAGAGGTCAATGATTTATTTGAATTATTTAGCCTGACATGTTTACGGTTCCAAAACATTATAAATGTTTCTTAAAATAAAATATGATGTGTTCAATGGGGGGAAGCCTTTGTTTTTTTACAGACATTTAAAAAAAAAAGAACATATTTTAGAGCAGTAGTCATAATACTGTGATACCATGAAACCATGATATTTGTATCCAAGGTTATCATACCATCAGAAACTTATACCAGCCAATGCCTACACCATGATATAAAAATAAAGCATATTATAAAAACAATAAACCTTGTTTTTATTCTGCCTCAATGTTGACTAAATGTAAAACATAAACATATTTTGTCCATACAATATAGTCATATTGCACAGCCCTAATTTATTGCACGCAGAATATTAGACAGAAGTCGTGCAGATACTTCAGGAGTCGTGTTGCGTTTCTCCATGTTGTGCACTGCCTATGTGAGATTGAAAGTGATGTGCAGCATTCTGCATTATCTCTGCTTTTGTCAAAAGAATCAATGACTCAATGCTTCACTGCACACATGCCTGTATTGACCTTCGCCGCTCCCACACCGTCTCGGCGATGACTGTTAAAGAGGATCACACAAGACGTGAAGACATTACGCACATCACATGACTTCAAACACAATGCCTCAGAAACCCTGACAGCTGCATTCAACGATTCAAATCACAGCAGCGGCTTATTATGAAGCAGATATTAATAGATTGAAGCTGATTGCGTGATCGTATAAGCTCTTCATCACTGCTGCGGTAACTCATACATCATTATAAAACAAAAAAATTGGCCACAAAGACAGTGAATGACTGCATACTGCCACAGTGGCCTCAGCTCCCTGAACTGACCACGTCCAAAGACAAATCAGCATTCCCATCACGAGCACGTTCCAATTCATCACTGGTGTCCAGACAGCTGAGGATGTGCAAAGCTAGTGGAACTGCATGCCAGGGATCCAGTTAGACTTTGGGCTTTTAGAAAGCATCCAAGAATATCTGCAAAGAAATATGAGGATTATTTTGGCATACTTACAATCGAGGTGTTTCTTTTTGGGTCCACTGACTTCATGCGTTGTGGCCTTGCAGACGGCTTTGCTGATGGCTGATCCAGTCATGCTGTGCTGGGCTGCAGCGATGCGATCTGTGATGGACTGTCCTGACATTTTAATTCAGTGCTGAGATTCGAAAAACCCAACCACTAAACTTGATACGGTCTGACTGCAAACCTGTGTATTTCCTCTAAGATCCTAGTATAGGAGTTTGACGATTTTACAAAAATACACTTGACTCGATACAAACGGTTGAGTTTTATAGGCTTCGAACCAGCCAGCAAGTCAAGTGACACTAATCTGCACACGTCTTGTAGCAAAAAAGGGAAGGAAAAGTTGATCTAACTAGTAAAAATGTCACAACTAGATATGCCGTAACTAATTCGGAAAGGGGGCGATCTGAGCTTTTGTTAGCTAATATTACTAATGCAGCGTTGGCACCAAGAGCAGACACTAGTACTATTGAAGCCTGAAGATACAAAACAACTGTTGGAAAATGTCATAGCTATCAGTCAGGCCAGCTCAGAGGATTCAGGCAGAAAATATCACCTGTCAGCCAGCTCGAGCCTCACCAATACAGAGCTTTTAACTGGATGTAGGAAGCACCGGCAGCCTAGCTAATGATAAGATAAGCAAATCTCCCTTGTGGTTCTTTATTCTCTGCCTTTATAATCCTGGCACCAAGACTTGGCAACCAGAAGGAACTCTGACAGGTTTGCTGCGAGGAAAAATATGCATAGACGTACAAACCAAACCCTGCGAGAGACTTGGTAACTAAAGAGGACGCAAGAAGGCAGGATTAACTCAAAAATGTTACTCTGCCGGTAACAAAAGGGAAGAAATATTATGTAACCAAGCTATGAACATCTAACCAAAACCTAAACTATCTGCCCAGCCAGCTGAGTAGATAAATCACATCCAAGCTTCAGCTTTCTTATATCAGAGAACTAGCAACGAAAAGCAAGCAAAGACTAAGCTATTTCTAAATAACACATAACCTTCAAAAACAACGGTTAATGTTGTTTTAAACAGGTCCCAGGCGCATCCCGACGAGAACAGCTGAAAGTGTCCGGCTTAAGTTGGACTCCAGCCCGGTGAGCCAGCGCGTCTAACCGGATGCCTGCTTCTCTTCCTTTCCGTCCCGCTAAAAGTCTCCCTTTAGTCCGCGAATTTGACACGGTTCCGCCCGTGGAGACACCGAGAGACGTCGAGTTGTTCAGGACTAAATTCGGGCTGGTGTGGCTACAAACCCCGCCGTCTGTCGCCGTGTCTGTGGAACTGTCAGCTCTACGTTATTCCGGTTTGGTGAAGAATGCGCTGGCGGAGCCGTTCAGGACAAAATGGCTTCGCTGTGATCAGGTGAACGAGGAGCTGGAGTTTGATTGGGCGGAAGAAAGCGGCGTTCACTCGCTCGTGGGAAAAAAGCGTTACCACTGTCGACTCGAGGTTCTTTTAGGACAGTTAATCCATAAATAATTAGGCTAAAATACCACGGAGGTTTTAATTAATGCTCTAATGTTTAAACATATGTTACAGTTAATGTACTTAATGGAGTTTTAAGTTTAGTTTTTATTTTATTCTACATAATTTGCTTGGGCAATTATGAACTTTTTAAAATGCTAATTATTTCTTTATGCTTTTTGGCTTTTTAGTGTAACAATTAATAGGTATACTGTAGTTCATTCATTAGCCGCTGGGGTTTGCCTAGAATATATATATATTTTAAGTAATGTGTGTTAAATAAAATTCATGCAGATTAAATGTTTTTGTATATAGTTCATGTTGACATTCCACTTATTTGGAACCCAAACCCAACCAATCAGAGAGCTGAGACTATGGAGGACGAAACCTGCAAAAACTATAAACAAATAAATAAATTAATTAATTAATTAATTCGCAAATATATAAATAAATGAGTAAATAAATCCATAAATTCCTGCATAAATAAAATAATTTATAAATAAATATGCAAATTTATAAATAAATGAGTAAATCCATAAATTACTGCATGAATAAAATTATAAATAAATAAATATGCAAATACATAAATAAATTAGTAAATAAATCTATAAATTCTTGCATAAATAAAATAATAATTATACAAATATATAAACAAATGGTTAAATAAATCCATAAATTCCTGCACAAATAAAATAATAAATAAATAATTATTCAAATTTATAAATAAATGAGTAAATAAATCCATAAATTCCTGAATAAATAAATAAATTAATAAATAAATGTTGGTTTATTCCCATTCAACCTCTGATTAATACAGGACTAAGCCGAAAAGAGAATGAATGAAATGAGCCTATATATCATAAGAATAGTTGTTGTTGTCGTGGTTATTATTATATATATATATATATATATATATATATATATATATATATATATATATATATATATATATATATATATAAAACTTACATTTGTAAGAAACTATAAATATATTATTTGAATTTTGCATTCTGATGAGAGTAGCATGTTTGTACATCTCTGAAAATAACATCCAGATGTTTTAAGACCACAACAAAGCTTTCATATCTCTTTGCCTTGTCTGTCTTCTGGTTTTCACTATATTATGACACCTATCAAAAGGAGAAAAGCATGATGAAATGAAGACCAGACAGAGCGTCCACCAGAATTTTTTTCTATGTCTGCCCACTTTACACATGTGAGACAATGGTGTTTGTTGTAAAAAAAAAACACAACTATCAATATCAACTACTAATTAAACAGCAATTTAATAATAAAATAATATATATCAAAATACAGCGAAGCAGTGGCGCAGTAGGTAGTGCTGTCGCCTCACAGCAAGAAGCTCGCTGGGTCGCTGGTTTGAGCCTCGGCTCAGTTGGCATTTCTCTTTGAAGTTTGCATGTTCTCCTAGCGTTCGTGTGGGTTTCCTCCGGTTGCTCCGGTTTCCCCCACAGTCCAAAAACATGCGGTACAGGTGAATTGGGTAGGCTAAATTGTCCGTAGTGTATGAGTGTGTGTGGATGTTTCCCAGAGATGGGTTGCGGCTGGAAGGGCATCCGCTGCATAAAAACTTGCTGGATAAGTTGGCGGTTCATTCCACTGTGGCGATTATTAAAGAGACTAAGCCGACAAGAAAATGAATGAATGAATGAATATCAAAATACACTGTAATACAACAGTCTCTACAGATGTTATGGTAAGCAGAAAGATTCAAGAGATAAACAAACATTTCACACATCTGGCTTAATTCTTTTTTTATTTAACGTTAGATTTATTAGTAAATAAGGAAATTATTCAGATGTTTGAACATATGCCCCATAACTAGGAAATAAACTGTGACTATCTTCAAAATAGAACAGAGTCAAACATGATGTAAGCAACAGAGAATGTTTGTGAGGGGAAGTACAACCTTCAACACACCTCTCTGCGTAAGGAAGTGGTGTAAAGAGCAAAACCGCAATACTGTCAAACTTTGACTTTATCTTGGAGGATCATAAGTCTGCCTCATTCTACAATTAGTCAGTTTAGTTTTGTGAGAAATGTTATGGGTTAATAAAAATTTAAACAGCATCACTGAAAAAAAAAGAAAATGCATCCTTAATTTTTGACACTCCTAAATTATTTTTATAGTGAGGTATGTACACACACAAAAACAATGCAATTAACATTATAATGTTCACACAGGACAAACATACAACAATAAAGTGAACCACACAAGTATTTCTACAGTTAAAAAAATAAAGTCTCTTTATTGGAGCCCAGGGTATTATGAAGAAACTTTAATATACAAACAATCGATTTATTCCTTAAACAGACCCGTAGACAGCCCGCTGAAAGTGGTGGTACTTTTTTTCTCAAAAAGTGGACCTTTTTGCAGTTATAGTCCTTATTTAGGCTACTATTTAATCATGAGATTTAAATACTGCATTTTAGTGACTTTTTAAGTTCTATTTTACCTGAAATAAATTGTTGGATGGTCATCATAACCAAACAAAAGTACATTTGAAAATTCATTGATAACATCAATAGCCAAAAGGTCGCTTTTGGCATTTCACGCCTTTTTTTTTAGTTTTTTTTTTTTTTTAATTAGGTCCAAGATTTAGTTGTAAAATAGTAGTTACTTGTAAAATATTTTCTCTATCTCCATCTGCAACCCATCTTTGAGAAACATCCACACACTCATACACTACAGACAATTTAGCTTACCCAATTCACCTATACCACGTCTTTGGACTGTGGGGGAAACGGGAGCACCCAGAGGAAATCTAAGTGAAAACACGGGGAGAACATGCAAACTCCACACAGAAACGCCAACTGACCCAGCTGAGGCTCGAACCAGCAACCTTCTTGCTGTGAGGCGACAGCACTACCTACTGCGCCGCACCTGGATGTTGAACTCATGAAAAATAATTGTGTGCACTGGCAAAAACTGAATAGCTGAAGTCACACACGAAGCGACAGCCAACAGAGGATTCCACTTGGTCTTAAAACCTATTTAAATTGATTATTTCCACAATATATGATGGCTTAGCAGTTAAAATAGAGCACATGAATGCATTCCCAGTGTTGGGTTGTGGCTGGAAGGGCATCCGCTGCGTAAAACATATGCTGGTTAAGTTGGCGGTTCATTCCGCTGTAGTGACCCCATATTAATAAAGGGACTACGCTGAAAAGAAAATGAATAAATGAAAATATACACTGCTAAAAAAAAATTAAGCGAACACTAAAATAACACATCCTAGATCTGAATGAATGAAATATTCTTATTAAATACTTTGTTCTTTACATAGTTGAATGTGCCGACAACAAAATCACACAAAAATGATTAATTGAAATCAAATGTATTAACCCAGTGGTTCTCAAACTGTGGTACGTGTACCACTAGTGGTACACAGGCTTCCTTCTAGTGGTACGCGGAGGAATGAAAGATGTCATGTACATGCTATACACATTTAAAAATGTAACAAAAATTATGTAAATAATATGCCATATATGACATGTAGCCTATATTTCTGAGGTAATTTGGCACGTTTGTTTTAACTGTGCAGAGTTGTAGCTGCTTTACTGGGCCTAATACGCTATTGTATTTCAATACTGGTCATTTGGTGGTACTAGGAGAGACAATTTTTTTCTGAGGTGGTACTTGATGAAAAAAGTTTGAGAACCACTGTATTAACCTATGGATGCCATAACAAGATAATACATAAATACTTAAAAAAGATCATTTGAAATATGAAATGTTTCATTTAAAATGTTTTTATTTACAATGTAAAGTGAATTGAAATATTCTAAAGAAGCCTTTTCTTAAGCATTCAGTCTAAGTAAAAAGCGAAAAATGGATGTTAAAGATTATTCATGGGACAGTAGAAGGATTGTTTCAAAATTCCATCCAATCCACCAGGGAATACTCAACAAATGACATCAGACTAAAATGGGAGAAAGAATAAATCTAACCTAGTTATCTCAGAGGAAGATTGGTCCAATATCTGCTCAGTTCAGGCCACCTCTTCCAGCTCTGGTATGTGGAAAGGTTTCTGCTGGAGGAATCTTACCAGTTACTTTATAACCCCCAAGTTAACATGCATGCAAACACGGGAGAAGGAAAAGGTGATGGAGTGGACTTTTCTTTTATAACAATTTACCTGGGAAATATTGCAGCCAACTTAAAGGTAAAAGACCAGTGTTTATTTAAAATACTTGAAGCAACCAGTAAGAAATCTGTAACTTAGCTACAACTTGAACCCCTACAAAATCTGAATGGTTGGATGTTGTATCTAATGTTGAAAATATGGAGAGGATGGCTTTTTCTTTAAAACTACAACTGGGCAAATACCTGCAATATTGGGAGAAATGGATTGTACTTAGGCCTTTAAACAGTTTAAAGTGATCTCTATGTTATTTGTCTATGTGACCTGTAAAGAAATATGCGACCAGTCAACTGTTCATTTAAGTTCTGATGTGTTACTGTATTTTTTAAGATTTTTAAAAATGTATTATTTGTTATTTGTTTTTAGTTTTTTTTTTTTTCATTTTCTACCTTATAAAAAGATAAATAAGAATAAAAAAAAACTTTATGGAACCACAGTTTCCTACAAATAACTTTTTTATTTCATTTAAGCAATGATTGTTTGTTTTTTTAGAGGCAAAAATTGTTCTTCTGTGGCCAAACATGAATTAGAAATGTATGTGAATCTGAACGGCTTATGTAACAGCCCCATCTAGAGGTGAATGCAGGAATCTATTTCCATGGCAACCAACTCTAGCAGTAGCCCGTGGCAACAGTTTCAGCAACTGCCTGATCAAGACCCTGGGGAGCATCCTACTTAATTACATGAAGGATGTTGATGTGAAGATAGCATAAGATGCTTCACATTTAGCTGATAAATGAAATGAATACAAAGTGAAGCACTTCATTCTATAGAGTACTTCATGAAAAAATTTAATTAAATAAATAAAACACAAATCTTTGGACCAATAAACTATTAAATATGTTAATAAAAAAGCTCTTCAAAATACAGTGGTACAGTCGATTCTGTCATATGGATTTCTCTAGACTGAATGAGCATTCAATGCTTGCTATATTTATTCATGCCACCCTCTCATTCACTCAACATTTGCGTCATCCATACAGCTAAATGACTTCATAGAGAGTAAATGAATGCTTTTGATATACAGTCGAGCTCTAGAACTGTAAATCTTACAGTGAGCGGACGCTTTTATCCAGAGTGACTAACACACGTGGAATGTCTCTTTCAGCTCAATTGCTTGAAAGGAAAAAGAATGGCTTCATGCTGTATTACACAAGCTAACCTGCACATCAGTAAAGACACACAGAAACGAAAGGAAAGCAGCAGTCACACCACTCCTGATATGCTCTCATCCTCAGGTCCAACGACTACAGGCTGGCAGCAGCCGGTGCAGATGTAGCGCAGCACACAGAGGTAAACACTGCCAGACAGTCCAACCGTTAGAACCAACAGGATCAGACTCAAGGATGAGGTTTGGTATGCAAATTCGGTGAACATGTCACTGTCCATTACTGCGGGTAATTCAGAGTTCTGCGCTGGGGAATTGAAAAGAGATGAGCTGTTAGCAAGGCATTCATTACACTGCAAATTGCAGGGATTTTCGAGGTTGTACAGAAAATAAAAGAAATATTAAAATAAGTTTTACAAGAAAATTCTGCTTTTCTTATTTAAAATGTACTTATACTTATGGTTACTAGCCATTTCTTTATCCTTTTTATTGTGTGTATAAATAATAATATTGTAATAAATTAGCATTATTGCAACTACAGTGAAAAACACCTTTATCTCTTACGGAAAATATATATTTTCAAACACTATGTTCTCAACCTTCTCAGTTATATTACTATTAAGTATTTGTTTGTGTGTGTGTGTGTGTGTGTGTGTGTGTGTGTGTGTGTGTGTGTGTGTGTGTGTGTGTGTGTGTGTGTGTGTGTGTGTGTGTGTGTGTGTGTGTGTGTGTGTGTGTGTGTGTGTGTGTGTGTGTGTGGCGGGTTTGCACAGCTATAGCAGAAATAAAAACACCATTTGACAAATTTCAGTTCCATTGATGTATGATTTACAGTATGAATATGAGTTTGATGAACAAAACAACAAAACGATGGCATGTTTTCAGGCATGGTTATGTTAATTTCTAAACAGTGTAAATGTCAATTTTATTTATATAGCACTATTAAACAATGGGGCGGGGCAGTGGCGCAGTAGGTAGTGCTGTCGCCTCACAGCAAGAAGGTAGCTGGTTCGAACCTCGGCTCAGTTGGGGTTTCTGTGTGGAGTTTGCATGTTCTCCCTGCCTTCGCGTGGGTTTCCTCCGGGTGCTCCGGTTTCCCCCACAGTCCAAAGACATGCGGTACAGGTGAATTGGGTAGGCTAAATTGTCCGTAGTGTTTGAGTGTGTGTGTGAATGTGTGTGTGGATGTTTCCCAGAGATGGGTTGCGGCTGGAAGGGCATCTGCTGCGTAAAAGCTTGCTGGATAAGTTGGCGGTTCATTCCACTGTGGGGACCCCAGATTAATAAAGGGTCTAAGCCGACAAGAAAATGAATGAATGAATATTAAACAACCAAAGTTGACCAATGTGCTGCACAATACAAATCACAAAGAGAAAGTGCTAAAATTATAGCTAAAACAAACAATTCTCACTGATAAAAAGCAAAATCAAAAAGGTAAGTTTTCAACCTAGATTTTAAAAACAGAGATGATATAAACTTAATACAGAGGGGCAGAGCATTCCACAAGGTAGGACCAGCTACTGCGAACGCACAGTTACCCCTGCATTTCAGTCTCGACTTTGGGATGCATCTGGTTAGATGACTGAAGAGACCAACCAGGCTGATGTTCAGTCGACAGGTCTCACATGTAGGAAGGAGCCAAGCCATTTAGTGATTTAAAAGAATTTTAAAAGTGACATGACAACAGTGCACAGGCAATTAGTACAAAGAGCGTAAGAATAGTGCGATGTGGTCAAATTTTTTGGTACCGTTTTTTTTTTTTTTTTTGGTACCGGTTTAAAGCCTTGCAGCATTTTGAACTAACTGAAAGTGGGATATAGTTGTCTGACTGATGCCAGAATATAGTGAATTACAGTTGTGCAATCTGGAAGTATTACAGGCGGTAAACACCACATGACAACACAAGTATACAAGTAGACAACACAACACCAATGTTTCAACTTCAGAAGAATTAAGATTTCAATAATTGCTGGAATAGCACTGCTCTCCAATTGCAACACAGAGCCATTAAAAAAAACAATGATCTAAATGATATTTTATTTCAAAATTGGAGGAAATGTTCTCTTACCTTAAAAGAATATAACAAATATTGACTGTTTTCTCAAACCCAATAATAGCCTTATTAATTTCGAGATATATATCATATTTTTGGCCTGTGTATCTAATAATGCTTTTTTAAAATTCTGCATTTCGATGATAGGTGTTTGAGGTTGGTTTGTGTCCATCATGAAATCCTCTAAAAAATACTCATCAAATTTGTTATAGGGGATGCATATTTAAAAGCAAAACAATTATGCAACTAACAAACAGATAAAAATGTATGAAATGTATGAATATATAAATATAAAATGTATGAATGACATGCAGTACCACAAAATAAGAGCAAGACATCTGGACATCTGGTGAGATAAATAGAATATACTATGCTCAGCATATTGAGTACAAAATTAATATTTTTATCCATTTCTCAGTGAATATAGGCAATGTATTTTGGTGCACCTAAACATAACAGTTTTATTAAACAGATATATTTATTAAAATGATATTTTAGTCACCAAACATATTTAGAAATTGAAAGATAATACAATTAAATTCAAGCAAAAGATTGCAAAAAAAATAATTACAACCTACAAAATTTCAACAAATTTTTTCAATTCTTTTGTTTCTCTTGATTTTTTCTCTTTTTTTAAATTTGTTTTTAATATTTTTGGGTGTACTAGACCCAAACCGTTATTGGAAGTTATTTTGTTAGATAATCTGAATATTTGGCTTTAGGACTGATCTAATGTATATGCACAACTATAATATTGTATAGCTTCCTATTGAAATATGAATTTAAAAGAGAGATTTGTGAGGGGTGTACTTTTATATGCTGAGCTCTGTACAGTGGACATTATATGATCACAATGTTAATTTAGGATTTATACCTGCATTCAGTGGGAATACAAAGAAAAACAGCAATTCTGTCCTCATCCACAGCATTTTGGTGTTTAGCGCTTGTCTGGTTACATCCTAGCAAAACAGTTTTTTTTAAATGTGAATGAAAATGTACAATTCACTTTCTATGAATGGCGACTAGATGAACATATTTTGAAAGTCTGACAAATTGCAACGGTGCTACTTACCAAAATATCTGCTCAAACTTGATTGAGGAAAAACAATCTCACACCGCCCCTTTCCCGCTTTTTTTAAATGTGATCTGGTCCGGATAGTCATAACCTGTAGACATCCTGAGTGCTGCACTTTCCAGGAATTCCCTTTGATTAGTCTGTAATGAGGATTAAGCCGCTGTGACACTGTCGCGTCTTGTGTGTCGAAGGCTCTCCAATTCACGTCCCACAGACTACAGCATACCTGTAAAAGGATCAATGCGTCCGCTGGGGGTTCAGCTCTCAGACCTGAAATTATTGCGCAAGGCAGGAATATAGCACTTTTTCTACAGCACCGTATGTGTGAAAAGCTCTCTCTCTCTCTCTCTCTCTCTCTCTCTCTCTCTCTCTCTCTCTCTCTCTCTCTCTCTCTCTCTCTCTCTCTCTCTCTCTCTCTCTCATTAGCGCGTGCTCTTCTCTCGCCCCCAATACTGTTGCAAACAATAACGTGCAATTAAGTTAAACCTTTCACAATCATTGAGCCTTCCGTTTCATGATTAGAAACGGCGGGAAAAACACGCCTCAGCTGTTCTTCTGCAATGGATTTAAGTAATTGTTTAGCATTTCTCCTGTTTTTTGAGGGAAAGTGGGCTATTATTAAGTGACGTCAGGCTACTAGAAATGGGGTTTTCAAGTGTTCACTAATTTTAGCCTATAAACCTATGCCCACAATTATTCTAATGCTAGCGCTGTTATTATGCAGCTTTCGTTTATCCATTTATGTAGTTTTCGTTTTGTATTTTAAACAAGAGAAACATTTTTTCAGCAACAGCTCAATGATGGATTATTAGTGTGTGTGTGTGTGTGTGTGTGTGTGTGTGTGTGTGTGTGTGTGTTTGTGTTTATATATATATATATATATATATATATATATATATATATATATATATATATATATATATATATATATATATATATATATATATATATATATAAACTATTATATTTATTAAATATTAATTAATAAATTAATAAACATCATTAATAAACAATATAATGTTGAGTTTTAGGCTGGTTTGTCAATAGATGTACGAATACATTATTAACAAAATTCTGTTCAAAAACTGTGATAGATGGGGAAATACTAAATACATTGCTCCAAAAGGTAGGACAAAGTCATCTATGCTTTTGACCTTATTATTCACGGATGAGCTGGAGCAGCCATTTGAATCGTTTTGGTTCGAGACTTCCACTCTCATTCACTTCCAATAATTATTAGACATTAAAAACAGCTGGTTATGCTGCTTGATGTTGCAGACTGATGTTTTTTATTATATTATTCTGCTTTGTCTGAACCATGAACACTTGCTTTTAGAGCAAGTAGTTCGAATGTTTTCTGCTGTTTATTATTCCTAGTCATTTCTTCCATATAGGTGACTGAATCAGAAGTTATAAAACGATCGCAATACAAGCAATCTTCCGCATTTAGAGTAAGGTCAATAGACTGGTCCACCCATTTCTCAGGCCTGAATCCAACTGAGCACATCTGGGACATGTCTTGCTGGCTTGCAGGAGTTGGCAGATGCTTTAGTCCAGGTCTGGGAAGAGATCCCTCATGAGACCATCTGCCATCTCATCAGGAGCATGCCCAGGCATTTTTGTAAGGTCGTACAGGCACGTGGAGGCCACACCCACTACTGAGCCTCATTTTGACTTGTTTTAATGACATTACACCAAAGTTGGTTCAGCCTGTAATGTCTTTTCCACTTCAATTTTAACTCCAAATCCAGACCTCCATAGGTTAATAAATTTGATTTCCATTGATCATTGTTGTGTGATTTTGTTGTCGGCACATTCAACTATGTAAAGACCAAAGTATTTAAAAAGAATATTTTATTCATTCAGATCTTGGATGGGTTATTTTAGTGTTCCCTGAATTTTTTTAGCAGTGTATACACTGATATAAATAATTGGATATTAGCATGAGCATATATCAAAATGTTACTAAAATTTGGCTACTATATTATTATTAATGTTGTTGTTGTTGTTGTTGTTGTTGTTGTTGTTGTTGTTGTTGTTGTTGTTGTTGTTGTTGTTGTTGTTGTTGTTGAATTCAGAATTATAGAGCAAAGAAATTTTCACAGTATGTCTGATAACAGTTTTTTTTCTTCTGGAGAAAAAGTCTTATTTGTTTTATTTCGGCTAAAATAAAAGCGGTTTTAGTTTTTGTTTTTTTGATAACCCTTTTAAAGTCAAAATTATTAGCCCCTTTAAGCTATATTTTTTCTCATTATACAATAACTTGCCTTATTACTCTAACCTGCCTAGTTAACCTAATTAACCCAGTTAAGCCTTTAAATGTCACTATAAGCATGTTTAGAAATGTGTTGAAAAAATCTTCTCTCCGTTAAACAGACATTGGGAAAAAAAAAAACAGTGGGACTAATAATTCAGGGGGGCTAATATGTCTGACTTTATCTGTATATATAAATATAGGGTAAACCTTGGGGAAAATGCATACATGTCATTACGGAAGACACAAACCATTTATAAAGAAAGAACTTTCATCTATAAAAAAATGATGATGCAATCAGTAAGCAGCCACTAAATACAATGTTTTTAATTCTACTAACACAAACATAGTATAAAGTCGTTGTATTACTATTGTATGTTACTTTAATGTTTAAAAATATTAAATAAAATGTGCATGTTTGCTAATACAACAAGTAAAAGTACATTACATGTTCACAAAAGGCCATGCCGCTTTTAGAAGACTTAATAAGACTGTTCTTAAAAATACTTTTTCATATTTTAAAATTCATCATCGCATCCACTGAATAAAAAGCAGGCTTAGTAAAGGTCACTGTTAAACACGCTCCAAGTGGCAGACTCATCAGTGGAAAAAAGAGGACTGAAGCACTCCGACTAGCAGACAGAAATAAATGTAGATATGATTACTGAGCTGTGAGATGATAAACGTCTTGTAGCTATGAGATACATGCAATTACACAAACAGAGTTACACAGTCCAAAACACTTCCACAGATAATGTCTAAAAGTGAAGCCTATTTAGTAAGACAGCTGGGGGGGATCCATAAATTATGGGCACCGGGATGGAGGAAGCAGAAGAAAAAGAGTCTGACAGAATAAACAGACAGTAAAAAAGACTGTTGTGATCATGGAGCAAGTGTATGTGTCATGACATATAAACTCTCGCACATCCAGTGACACATTAAAACACTAGGCACGCGCCTCAGTGTCAGACGAGGCACTGTCTGAAGCAAATGATTTCTTTTTTTATATATGCACACACATTTGACACTGAATATTCACAGTAAAGGAACTCATTTTTTATGGTGGCGCATGATGGTTTAATTTAAAGGGATAGTTCACAGCTTCACACTAAAATGAACAACCCAGGCTCATTCTGATTACATACCCCTATATACATTTCTGGAGAGCGCCAAATACATCCAATAGATTGAGACAGTCTTCGCTGCAGCCCGCAGCTTGATGGTGTTGTTGACCAGGTCCGCTACGTAGTTGACGATCGCCTAGACCTCCCCCTACCCTAAATCCAAATGTCACAGTAGCATAGGCGTTACCTTAGTGGGTGGTACATAACCTCCTACCCTACACCAAACTGCTATAGTAGCATGAGCATTACTTTAAAGGGCGATACAAGGTCTGCTACATAGTTTTATATAGATTACCTACACCCAGTGTCTAATTTGTGAATTGAGAGGTCCCGGAACAGTTCAGGGTAATGGATCTGCCATGTTAGTCAAGGATGTAGAGGTGCTGCGCATGAAAGTGGAGAGCGGGGAGCGGGGTTGGGGGTGAGATGGCAGGGCGTTGGATGGTGGAGGGGTGTCGTGGACGAAAGTGAAGAGCTGTGGGGTTTGTCGCGAACAAAAGTAAAGAGGGTTGGGGAGTCGCGAAAGATAGTTAAAGTGAATGGCGGACGGCAGAGAAGGGCGGTTGAGGAGGGGGATCAGTAAAATGGCCGGATCCAATTTCAGAGGTGCCGGATCTGGAGACAGCGTGTTCCAGCACATATTAAGCCCTGTCTACACCTCCCGCTACCCTAAACCCAACCGTCACAGCAGCATGGTCGTTACCTTAGTGGGTGATACAAGGTCGCTATGTAGTTGATGATCGCCTACACCTCCCCTATACTAAACCTAACCATCACAGTAGCATGGGCATTACCTTATGGCTATGTAGTTGATAATCCCCAACACCTCCCCCTACCCTAAACTCAACCGTCACAGTAGCATGGGCGTTACCCTAGTGGGTGGTACAAGGTCTGCAATGTTGTTGACAATCACCATCAAGCTGTTAGCTGCAGCGATTACATCTTGCATAGGTCTGCAGTTTTTGTTTTTTTTTTAATCCACCAGAGGCCGCTGTTTACGCTTTTTGAGATCTCCAATTTCTCTAACAAGTGGCATTTGCGACTGTTCTTCTCACATAAATCCAGCAGATACTGCTGTTAACTGACTGACTGACCAATTGACAACTGCCTTCTGGAACTGTTTTTAGCTGGACTCAAAGCCCGTCATCACAGTCAACTTCGCTCTGCATCTCAAATCCTCTGACCTACACTGGACAAACTGGTAACAGTGGGAAAGCCGTCCACACAGAGGTAAGCGGTCAGTTGGTAAGCACAAAAATGAATGCCATCATACCATCCTGTGGCATTTGTTTTAAAGACAAAATGCAACCATACGTAGCTCTGGATACATAATTCGTGATCTCCAGAAAAGTATATAGGGGTAGGTTTTTTTTTTAAAAAAGCCTAGGTTGCTACTGAATCATCATTTACTCCAAATCTGTTTGAGTTCCTTTATTCTGTTGAATACAAAATAAGATATTCTAAAAAAAAGTTTGAACCCAGCATCCATTGACATCCATAGCTGAAACAGAAACCTCTTTGGAAGACAATGTCTGTTTTCCCCCCCAGCATTTTTTTTCAGAATATCTTATTTTGTGT
The DNA here is from genome assembly GCF_052040795.2 of Danio rerio. Classification (NCBI taxonomy): domain Eukaryota; kingdom Metazoa; phylum Chordata; class Actinopteri; order Cypriniformes; family Danionidae; genus Danio; species Danio rerio. Next base: position 23,877,220 of record NC_141027.1, read on the forward strand.
TTAAAAAAAAAAAAAAAAAACTCAAACAGGTTTGAAACAAGTGGAGGGTGAACAAGTTGTTGCAAAATTGTAATTTATGCGTGAACTATCCCTTTAATTTGCTATCGCTTCAAGATATTGCATCATCCTTGATCTTACAAACCTATGCACATAAAAGACAAGCCAAATCAATTAAATGAACATTTTATTTTTATCTGCATTGATAAGTGTGAAATGTGTGCAAGCTTATCTCTAAAGGAAGCACCGCAGACAGTATTTTATGTAGTTGCTGTTGTTGTTGGTGCCATCTGTGCTCTGCATCTGACTGACAATTCTAAATATATCTCAGGTTGATCAACAGGAATGGACTAGCTGTTATATTACTTTTGTTTTTAGCGCTGAGTATCTATTGAGTGTACTTGAGCCTGCATTTACATGAGCACCCTCCCCCTGTAATGCCACGCAAAAATGCACACACATTTTTGGATGGAGGCTTTAATGGGAGAGTTCACCCAAATATGAAATTGTACTCACTATTTACTCACCCTCAAGTGGTTTCAAACCTTTATGGGATTCTTTGTTCTGTTGAATACAATAGAAGGTCATGTTAGAAACCGGTTACCATTGACTTAAGGAAAAACAAATACTATGGAAGTCAACGGTTACAGGTTTTTAATGTTTTTCAGCAAATGTGAGTAATGATGACAGAATCTTCAGTTTTGGGTGAACTATCTCCATATGCCACACTGTAAAAGGAGCTGTTTTTCATATTTTGTGATTCATGTCTTTATTTATTTTTATTTTTCCCCATCTATTTATGCTTTTGAATTGCATTTTGGGTCCTGGATCTTTATTCTAAGAACTTTTTAAACCTTGAAAAGTTTGAAAAGGAGAGTGTTACCAGTTTGTCCAGTAGCTCGCCATGTAGGCACAGGGGTTTGAGTCCAGTGAAGAACGGTTTCAGAAAGCGGGTAAGACAAAAACAAAAGCCAAAAAATAAAACAAATAAGTGAAAAACAGATTGGAAATGTGGTAACATCGGAAAACCTGGTAAAAATCAGGCTGCCGTAAAGGCTTTTCTTTTTTTTTTTCTTTTTTGGGCACTAAACTCTGCCCAAAAGTCGCCAAATGTTGTTAGATTACATCATACGTCAATTTGCATATTAACGATATCATCATATTCTACCGTTTCAGTTTTTTGACAGCCTTTGCTTAATATAGGGGTATTTATATTTGCACTATGCTTTATGTATGCATGTCAATTTAACTAAATTTGTTGCTGTTTGAATACAGTATGGGTCACTGTGGCACAGTGGGTAGCACAATCGCCTCACAGCAAGAAAGTCGTTGGTTGAAGCCTTGGCTGGGCCAGTTGGCATTTCTGTGTGGAGTTTGCATGTTCTCCCTGTGTTCACGTGGTTTTCCTCTGGGTGCTTCGGTTTCCCCCACAAGTCCAAAGATATGCGCTTTAGGTGAATCGGGTAAGCTAAAATTGTTTGTAGTGTTTGAGTGTGAATGAGAGTTTATGATTGTTTCCCAGTAATGGGTTGTAGCTGGAAGGGCCTCCGCTGTGTAAAACATGTGCTGGATAAGTTGGTGGTTCATTTCGCGGTGGCAATCCCAGATCAATAAACAGACTAAGCCAAAAAGAAATGAATGAATACAGTATATCAATATAAATGTGTAGTGAAGTTGCAGTGATCTCGCAGACTTAATAAACTTGGACAAGTTCCGAAACTGTCACTAAAATATCTGTGATTGTAAACAAAAAAAGAATAAACGGCCACATTAAATTGTTAAAATAAAGAAGCTGCAGATTGGTTTGACTGTACAATGGAAATACCTCACACTCCTGGTGCTATATCATTTGACGTCGGTACGCAGAGGACTGATCTGCTCTCATTCTGCAGGTGGGAGAGACTGCTGTACGAGGATCGGGCAGTGCTCTGAGGCAGGGAATGGGCCGACAGCATCACTCGCAGCTCGTTGAGAAGCGTAGGGACGGTACAGTATTGACACATGAGAGTCTATAAAAATCTAAAGTAATACACAAAAAAGTTGTTAGATTTGTCGCTAGTCATTTTTTGGAAAATTTGTCGCTACGGGGCTAAGTTGGCAACACTGCTCACAGCGACCTATAGAGGATTCACAAAACCAAAAACTGCAAATAACTACCTCCTGCGATGTATTTGGCGGTCTCCAGATTTGTATATCAATTTTAAAAATGAGCCTGGGTTGTGTATATTACGGTACAAAAATCCTTTTAATAAACTGCCAGTACATTTCTGTCATTTCACACTTCTGACTTATTTCTCTCTATACTGTTTCTTATACATTATATTATATTAATAAAAGTCACAATGTTAGACTGTGGAGTTCGATTTTCAACATCAAAAGTCAAAAGATTAGAGATTTCAGTCACATAATGAAATTTACAACCTTAAATAAACGGAAAACACAAAATACGGAAACTGTTAATTACCAGATATTTTTTTTAGTGCAGACGCTTTAACAAGCACAAAGTTGATGCAGTTGTGAGCGCAGTAAAACCGCAAGAGCCTTATTTAGTTGTGAGTCTACAACATTAAGTATTTATCAGAGAAAACTGTGTAAACGCTGCATGTTTTATTGATGACACTGTTGTTTCTGGCATGTGAAAAAGTAAGAATGTGTAAGTGTTAAGGCATCATGGTCTTGTCTTGCCCACAAAGGCTTAGTTCAGCACAATTTGAAGGCTCAACAAAGGGTGTGACCGTTCTGTTTCTCACTGTATTTTTCTCTCCCACTCTTCTCTTTCTTCTTCTGTTTGTCTCACTCTATAATTCACTGTGAGGTTTTATGCTGGACTGGAATTTTGTGCAGACTGAACATCTAGAGTCACTGCGCTCCTTTAGATTATAATCAAAAGCAGGCAGGATGAGCACACTGGGGTCTGATTCCACTGGAACATTCTCCTCCTCAACGGCCATTATGTTTTCTACAAGACGCATGATGGCTGCATCGATGTTTGTGTTGTCCTTTTTTAAAGAGAATGAAAAAATGAGTTAAAATGTTCAGCGTTAGATAAAAATGATCAGATACAGTACTGTGCAAAACTCTTAGGCCACTAGTATTTTTTCTAACAAATGTTTAAATGTTGGTTATTTCTATAATTTTCTGTAGCATGTCAGTTTGAAATATTAGTTTAGATTTCCAAATATATTTTTTTGCTATGATTGTAATTTTACAGTGAGATTATTGATTATGCAAGGAGTCTGACAACAGCCAGTGCTCCAAACAGAGATCTGATTAGGGGTGCATTTCCAAAAACCATCGTTAGCCAACTAAGGTCGCAAGTTATGTCGTTACAAACATATTGATTTTGCGTTTCCAAAATCCGTCATTCCAATGAACATTCGCAAACTGCATCGCAAACTTGTACACTTTCAACTACACCTCTAGAGCTGTAGCTAGAAGCAGAGATCCTGTTTGTGTTCTATTCCCAGTTATCCCCCCATGCCCAATTCATTTAAAACATTCTAACATTTAAACAAAGTTTGTTTCTATATTTTTCTGTAACATGTCAGTTTGGAATATCAAAGAATTTTTTGAAGCATCTTATAGATGTTGCCAAAGTCCTTCTGGATTGAGGTTGCCTCAGTTTGTTCTGTTTCTTCATGTCATTCTAGACAGACTGGATGACGATCAGGGGTGCAATTCTCAAACAATGAAATAACTCATGGCTGAACTATCATATTATGATGCATCATTTGGGAAAAAAACGATGCAGTGACAAATGTCCCCAAAACTGTATTTGCGTTATCTATTAATTATTATTATTATTATTATTATTATTAAGTAGGATATTGTTAAATTATTTAATTTATTTTTTTATTTCCACTACAATATGATATTTTAAATTTAATTGATTTTAAATTTTTTGATTGATTTTTAAATTTAATTGATTTTGAATTTAATGTAGCTGTGTGAACATAAACAACATCTCTGAATGTCATACGCTCAAAGTTCAATGCAAAGGGAGACATTGGCTTTTACAAAGTTAGCTTAACAAAGCCTACAGCGAACAAAGTTTGGGGACTACAAAAAAAATACATCTGGACTAGTGAGATCACATGGGCTTCCAGTTATCGCATTTCCTACATGCAGACACCCTGCACAATGAAGGGGTCTAGCCAGAGGCATTATAATATTATAGCAGAGAAAGCTAAAATGGCGTCCAAATGCTACTATTTCCATAGAGTTTCTTCTGTTTCTGTATTTGGGCTTCCAAAGGACACGTCAAAAAGAGAGAAGTGCTCACAGTTCAATTTTTATTATGTTCCAGAGAATTATAAAAATATATAGCATTTGACAAAGGACAGCTTCCAGAATCTCTCCCAGTTCGGCGCTGGATTCATCTAAAAACTCCTCCAACAGACAAAGCTGTGGATTTTGCATCTCAACCCGTAAGTGTTTTTATTTGTTAAAATTAATCTATTACATGCACAGTTTCTAGCGTTAATGGTATGTTGTAGCGAGGACATAAACGAGGATGTAAACAACGGGGATAACTGGGAATAGAACACAACCAGGAACTCTACTTTGGAAATCTAAACTGATATTTCAAACTGACATGCTTCAGAAAAATATAGAAATAATTACTTGAAACATGTTTATGGTGAATATACTAGATGCCCAAGACTTTTGCAAAGTACTGTATATACCCTATATATTGTACCTTCGCAGATGTCTCGTACCAGCCCACAAAGCCGTGATCCCTGGAGAAATGTTCGAGTTTGGGCAGTTTGGAACACAACCCATATCTCTGCTGGTCACACTTGTTGGCCAGCAGGACAGCTGGCAGGGGACGTCCATTGCCCAAGGCCACTTTAGAATCCAGATCTTTTTTCCATTTTAACACAGCTTGGAAAGTGGAGGCACGGGTCATGTCAAAAACAACCAACGCCCCGACGGCTTCTCGGTAGTACACTCGTGTCATGTTCCCATACCTCTCTTGTCCTGCAAATAAATAAGAATATAATTTATGATAGCTGAGTCATTTGAATTTCTTTTTTTTTTTTTTTGTGAAATGAGAAATCACTTTTATTTTCTTATACTGACAAAACAACATTTGAAAGAACACTCCACTTAAAAAAGAATCATTTTACAACAGTCCTAGAGTTAAACAGCAGCGTTTTACCATATTTGAATCATTCAGCCGATGTCTGGGTCTGACTGAAGTACTTTTAGCTTAGCATAAATCATTGAATCAGATTAGACCATTAGCATCTTAAAGTTTAGATAATTTGATGGATGATTTTATTATCTAGGCCAATATGGTTAGGAATTATACTGTCATTGCGTCTGCTGTAGCTAAGTTCCTTGATTATTATTACTGAATGATAGAGTACAGTTCCTAGAAAAATTAGCCTAGAAATAATTTTTATATTTTATTGGTCTTAGTACACAATATAACTACAGAAATTTAAATTGGGTGTCTGGGTGACATGGTCACTCAGTGGTTAGGACTGTCGCCTCACAGCAAGAAGGTCACTGGTTCGAGTCCTGGCTGGACCAGTTGGCACTTCTGTAGGGAGTTTGCATGTTCTCCTAGTGTTTGCGTGGGTTTCCTCTGGGTGCTCCGGTTTGTGGTCCAGGTATGTGAATTGGGTAAACTAAATTGGCCATGGTGTGTGTAAATGTGAGAGTGTATGGGCATTTCCCAGTACTGGGTTGTGGCTGGAAGGGCATCTGCTGTGTCAAACATGTGCCGAAATATTTGGCGATTTATTACGTTGTGTGAGTGTAAGTGAGATGCTATTACTCTAATCTAATTCAATGATCTATGTTTTATTCTAGGGAAGTCAAGGCTTTTTTAAAGTGGGGTGTTCCTTTAACTTACGGGCATGTTTGGTGCAATTAAACGAAATTCTGTTGAGATTGCTTTGATATCTGCAGTTCATTTGAATAAGAGTAAAGCAGCCATTTCTATGTACACCAATCAAACAGACCAAGACCTCTGAAAAACTGCATCTCGAGCTTTAGGTTGTGTTCAGCCCTGACAAAATGTTGCAAAACATTTTTAAAATGGAAACGGTGGTGCGCTTAACACATTTTTCTGATGACACAGGAGTTGAAGCTATGGTAGCTGAGGCAGCTATTCATGATGTTCTTTTGAATAATTTTCTATGCTTGATAAATACGTGTTAAATACTACAACAAACACTTGATATGACAGATGATGCCCTTGCTGTCCAGAATAAAATAGAACAGACTTTACCTAGAAAATTCTGCAAGCTGGTTTTTATACACTTTATTAACAACAAGAGAAAACATATCTTAAAACTACCATGCACAATGTCGCAAAACATTTCCAAAAAAAACATTTTGTTCAACGTGAAAACAGTAGTGAAATGTTGCGCACTGGTTTGAGTTTTCACATGTCCCAGGTGTGGTTTTAATTAAATAGGTACTCGCAAAGACATCTAAACAAACCATAAACAGGACATAATGTCACAAGATAAAATCATCACGAAGCTCAAGAATGCCTGTTTTTTCTTATCATAGTCACAATCCTGCCCATTATGGGGCAGGATTTCCTAGGTATCCTAATCATGTCTCCTTGCAGCAAATTTTGTGTGAGAAATTGTGAACTTCTTCAGGGTGTTTCGAGTTTTATAAGTTTTTTTTGGATGTGTTGAGTGCCCTTCACCCATGCCTAAATGAGTACAACCATTATGAAGCACATAGAGTAGTGTTTTATAGACATTTTCATAATTGAGATGCATTGTGCTGGCTACTTTTCTCATTTTTTTTTCTAAAACTTTACTCTTCTAAATGAAACGATCATACTCCAAATACCTACATCCGAGTTGGTGCTATCCAGGGTTTTTTACATGGATGAAAGCAATGCTGTGAGGAATAGGCACATTCAGTACAAAAAACCAATCCAAATATTGTTTTATCATACGCACACATCATTCATCAGCTAGAAAAAAAAAAGTCAGACTGATTCCATTATAATTGTTTCTTCGTATCATTCTCATTATAACAATAGCATGGACTATATCTATATTATTGTAGTCATAATGATCATTCAAGTAGCTTTTTGAGGACAACTTAATTGTTCAATCCACTTAAACTTGTAAAATACAATGTTAACTTAATGGATTTGTTGAAAACATTTTGTGGAACCCTGTATTTTTACAGTGTTTGAAGTGCTTAAAAGGTTATTATGGAGTTTTTGTCTACCAAAGGTTTGTTATACATGTTTGCCTGCTGAGCGATTGTCATTTTGTAAAACAACAATACAATCAATTGAACCCTCTGTTAACATTACCCACATACTCATTTTCGTTTACAGCACCGTTACTAAAATCCATAATGCTCTACCTTCTATAGTATCATGTTGTTCCAACTCTTGCGTCACCAAGATTACATACATTCAAATGCTAATTTCACAGCACCACATGGAAACAAAGTTGGACACGGTTTCACTGAGGACCATTTGGCCCGATGGCGTAAAAAGTATGTTGTAAAGCATTTCAGGAGGACATAACCATTATTATTGCATTATCATGCTGAAAATCATTGCACACATAGGCCGATTAGATTGTCATAGCTACTATATAGGGTTCACACTTTGAAATTTGGTCTGTATGAAGTCCTGTATGAGGTCAAAAAACAACTGCATTTAATTCAAGATGGGACTTTAATGCAATCATTCAGCTTCTCTGAATTGAGTTTGTGTTAATAAGGCACAGCCATACACAACAATTTCACACTTACTTTCTGTCCATACACTGAAAAAAATGGTTTGTCAGATTTCCCATTTATTTGTAAGGTAAGTGGTTGCAATCTATTAATATGGGCTGATATTAAACAAACAAATGAAGTTGAACATTACTAAATGTCATTTGTTTGTTTAAATTCAGCACATATAAATTGTTGCATCAACTTACCTTACAAAAAATAGTCAATTAAATGAATCCTTTTTTACAGTGTTGAGATGTAATTTAAATGGATAGTTTATGAGTTTCTTAATTCTGTTAAACACAAAAGAAGATATTTTGAAGAATGTTGGAGATTTGCAACCATTGACTTCCATGGTATTTGTTTTTCCTACTAAAAAAGGCAATGGTTACTGGTCTTCAGCTTTCTACAAAATATATTTTGTGTGTGTGTTGAACACAAAACTATTTCATAAAAGTTTAAGACCAATTGAGGGAGAGTATAAAGTAGGTAAATCTTCATTTTTGTGTGAACTTTCCCTTTTAATTTGTTCCGTTTTTGTGAATTTTACTACTTTAAACCAAAAGAATCGAATAACAAACAAACAATTATATGCCATAATTTGCCATTTCTGTCCACCATGGCAAGTTAAATGCATTATAATGGAATGTTTTTGTCTCTGAGCCGGTGAGAGGAAAAGTGTTTTTAGTGTTCTTCCCTGGTAGGTGATGTGAGGACCCTCACATGAGACCAATATAAGCATGAGACCAGTGAATATAAACACGGGATACACATTCCTGTCCGTGTGCTTCAGTTTATAACAAACACAGAGAGGGATTCACACAAACCAGCTGAGAGCAGAGAAATCTCAAACAAGGCATGCAATGGCCTTTATGTAATCACATTACAAGTGTTCAAACCAAGTGTTAAAGCTTTAATCCAGGCATATTATGTCGCACTTTCTGTCTTTATGTGCATTGTGTGATTTCTTGTTTAATACAAAGACGTATAATGTTGTTAACAGTGATGCTAAACCTGAGGTTGGAAAGTGTCCTTGAATAACAACTTGTTCTTTTCGAAACACTACAAAAATATTTGAATATTTTTATTGTTTTAATTTTATCCAATTTATAACAATAATAATACATTGATTTAATGTAGAATTTACTGGAGAAATTTGACAGACATCAAATTTGATGTACTTTAAAAGTAAAGTCTGAAATCATAGAATATCTTGTATTGATATATTGTCGTTTTCTACATAAATAATTGTATTATGTGGTAATCATATCAGCAGTTCATAAAACACAACACAAATGAACATTTTATTCGAAACATGTAGCTTTTTAAGGGACGGTTCACCCAAAAAGTTTACTCACCATCTTTTCTCCCCTCAAGTGTTTCCAATGTGAGTTGAATACAAAAGAAGATATTTTGAAGAAAGTTTAAAGCTGATTACTATTGACTTCTATAGCAGGAAAAACAAATAATAAGGACCCAATAGTTACAGGTTTCCAATAGTTTTCAAAGTATCTTCTTCTGTGTGCAACCGAAGAAAGAAGCTCATAGATTTGGAACAAGTAAAGGGTGAGTAAATAATGACAGAAACTAAACCAAATCCAGAAAAAACTAGAATTGCTTTGTGTTCCAGGGCTGTATATAACAAATATAAAAATATATTGCTTTTTTTAGTTCATCAAAATATATTTGACGTATGTAGGCTACGGAAAAGATGCAAATGTTGTGCTGCATGTTTTAGATAGCTATGCTTACAGTATGTCATATTGACACTGCTCTCAGCTCCCCATATGCTCATTTATTTACATACGGCTTTTTGATAAGGTAGCCTGTGACTTAACATACTGACAATCATTGACAATGCAAGCAAAGAGCAGGAACTAAATAACCTCTGTAACTGACCTGCGATGTCCCACAGCTGCAGTCGAACGACTGTCCTGTGATCCCAATTCAGAACTTTCAGAGCAAAATCGACACCGATGGTTGCGCGGTAATGTTGAGAAAAAATCTGATGGACATAACGCTTTATGATGGATGTTTTCCCCACTCCTAAATCTCCAATGACAAGGACTTTGAGTAAGCGCTCCTGCTGCATTTCAGCAATTTAATAACTACATAACAGTTATATTAAAAAAGGAAAAGTTGTGTAAAATAAAAAAATGAAGTTGTGTAAGATTTTACATCAACTTGTTCGTGTATCGTAAAACTGCAAAATCGTGAAAAACAAAAGAGATTGACTGCCTTTCGCTGGATCTGACGCGCCCCTGATAGCTGTCCGCTTTAAAACGCGTCTCTTCACATGGACGAAAAGTTCATGCACTTCTTTTGACTAACGACAATTTTTCATCTCGCCGAGAATCCACTTAAGACTAATACTACTGTAAACGGATCTACTCTAGAAGCCCATCACTGTGCGCCCAACTGAACTCGGTCAGGAGGTTTTAGTCTGAGTTTATTTTTAAGAGTCGCCTATAAACTACATCTCCCGTCGCACTGATCATATGCTTTGTCTGCTCGTAAACCTTGAAGTAGAAGGCGCATACAAAAATAAATAAAACCCAACTACATAGAATTTAATGAAATCTAAATATATAGAATCAAAACTGTAGTTTCCTCCCACATTCATAACAAATCATATATTATAAGATTTTAATGTTAATCTAAGAAATAAAGATACAAAAAATCTGTCACTGGGGCGGTACCTTTTCAAAAGGATACACTTTTGTACTACACGTGGACTTTAAAACCTTTAGGTTACACTTTTGTACCTTTAAGGTTCACTTTTGTACCTTTAAAGTACTGTGAGGTTCTCATGTATACGTTTAGGTATTAATATAAGTACCTTCAAGGACCTGTTAGGAACAAAATGTACATTGTGATATGATAGATACCGCCAAGTGACAGATTTTGAACCTTTAATTTTTGAGAGTGTATAGCCTATATATTAGGTTGTGAGTAGGCTATTAAAGAACATGTTTTTAATTATTTCTAGCACTTTTATATTGATTGAGCCGAAATAGCTTAAAATAGCCTAGAAGACGTTTTAATAAATTGAAACTGCTTTAGTCCAGTTTTCAGAGATGAAGTTCATTTTAGTTCAGTGTAATAATGTAAATGTCACTGCTAAAAGTCCAAACACTGAAGAGCAACTTTAACAATGCGCAGCTCCACAAGTCCCAAACCAAGCAAGCCAGTTCTATCAAACATGTGCTGTTTAAGTTTAATAACTATTCATTAATTCATTTTCTTGTCGGCTTTGTTCCTTTATTAATCCGGGGTCACCACAGCGGAATGAACCACCAACTTATCCAGCACATTTTTATGCAGCGGATGCCCTTCCAGCCGCAATGCATCTCTGGGAAACATCCACACACACCTTCTTGCTGTGAGGCGACAGCACTACCTACTGCGCCACTGCGTCGGCCATTTAATGACAAACTACTACAAATATTTTTCTACTTCCTTTTAAGGTATGAAATTGACATATCAAGTCAAGTCGAGCTTTATTGTCATTCCGCTACATGTGTGGACATACAGAGAAATGAAATGTCATTTCCTGCAAGACAACGGTCAACGGAAAAATTAATCATAAATACAAACAAAATACTGGACATGAGCTATTTAAAAAAAAAATATGCATAACTAACATACTATAAAATACTTAACTATACACATAAAACAGACTACACAAGTACTTTTACATGATGACACTGAACAATGTTGTGCAGGATATTTTGCAAGAGGTATTTAAGGTGAAAATTGTGCAAAAGAGATATTTAAGGTTTAATATTGTGCAAGAGTTATTTAAGGTTGAAGCAATAAACGATGTAAGGGGTCACTTGGGCCCTATTTTATTTGAGTGAAGTTGGCTAATTCTTTAGTGCGTAGTTGGTTTTAGAAAGTGTCAGAGGTTGTTTACATTGTATTTAGTTTCGAGCAGTGAAGCTAATCACAGGCAGAGCTCAATAACCAATCAGAAGAGTTTAGATTAAAATCCACTCATTGCTGTCAACACGAGAAATTTTTGGTCAATGACGCATGAATTCTGCCAATGGAACAAAGTAAAGAAGATTTAGTGTGCATCAGATTTAGGTTTTAGTGATTATAAAGAGAGCACTCACGCTTTCCAGGATACAGCCTATGTAATGCATTTAGAGAAAAGTAGAGGCCTTTAGTTGTTGTTTTATGACCCTATACCTGGAACAATCACTAAGTTCACCTATGGTCAAATATTTAGACCAAAGTTTAATAGTAAAATCTACTTAATCACTAACATAGGCCTATTTAAACAACGTAAAAAAAAAAAAAAAAAATATATATATATATATATATATATATATATATATATATATATATATATATATATATATATATATATATATATATATATATATGCTGACTAATGTATATCCATTTACACTGGGCTATTAGAATACAATTTTTATTTTTTTTGTGTGGAAATTTATTATTCGTTCAGTCAGCTGAGAAAATATGTATGAAGCACAAGAGAGCAGAGCTTTTTGCCTGCCGCTGCTTTTAGGAGGACTGTGGTACTGGTGCTGATGCGGGATGAGTCAGGCTATATGATGCTTCTGCTGTCGCTTCCATTTCATCTGCACAAAACATCCAAACATTTCTCCATCTTCCAAACGTGGATCAAAACATGACAGGCGTAAATCATCTTCGACTTTAAGGCGACTTTGATCCAGGCAGGGGCCATTTCAGCAACACGCCGACTCATCTTCAGCCACACAGACCGCCTACGCGGCGCAGTTTGCTTTGCACCTGTTTGTTTTTCCTCCGTAGAGACGAATGTTTTGTTTATCATTCGGTGGGCTATATTATGTGAAGAGTTTATCTCCGTGATTTCATCCGTCGGATTCTAAAGAGACTTCAATCCTGTAAAGATTATGGAATCTGCCGTTTGGCAGCTTTGAACGGAGCAAACAAACAACACCAAAAAAAAAAACACACAAAAAAACAACGTAAGTAAAGAGCACTGAAGGAAAGACCCTCTACACAAATGCTACTACACAATGACAGCGATTGTTAAACAGCTGTAGGTTTAAAACCGGAAGCAGTCGTTAATGTGACAAGGCCAAGATACTGTAGCCCGGCTAATCTCAGCCATCACATTTTGTCAATAGGTCACGAGGATAACTGTTAAAGGCATTGTATTGAGACTATAAGGATCTACAAACCTAATTTGCATGAAAAAAAAAAGTCTAAAACAGAAAACATAATAATAAAAGTTTTATTGATGATTTCTGACAGATTTAATAGACTAACATATACACATTTAACTATGTAAGCTAGTAGGCTAAATGTGGCACTGAAGATTAACCATCTTTATTATTAAATGTATTCTTACATTATTTAAAGCCTTAAAATAGTTGGACGTTATACACAATTGTCAGTCACAATTTCCTTTGGCTAAGTCTCTTGTTTATCCGGTGTTGACAGCGGAATGAACCGCCAACTATTCTAGAATATATTTTGCGCAGTGAATGCCTTTGCTTCCGCAACCCAGTACTGGGAAAACTATAAGGTTTCATTATATGTATTTACTAAGATGAAAAAATGATGAACAATACTTGTAAAGCGTTTATTAATCACAGTTCAACATTTACTAATGCATTATTAACATTCAAATTTGAATTTTCATAACCGTAACAAACATGAACAAATACTGTCATAAATGTATTGTTCATTGTTTCTTCATGTTAGTAATTGCATTAACTAATATCAGCTACAATCTTATTGTACATTGTTACCGAATTGCCTTTAAAGATTACCCTATTTAGTCTGGATAAATGTATATACACTATATAAAATCGACATACGTTTATATAAACCACCAGTTTTCTGTGACAACTGATGGAAGAAATCAAAAAGCAAAGGTTTTGTGTGTCATCTACCTTATCAGAGCAAGCACAGTTGTCATACCCTGATCATGTAATTGCTGTAATATTTATAGAGGAGATTCCCAGAAGAGCTTGCCGATGAAGTGCAAAGCTTTAAAGAGAACTCCGCTCTATCTGGTACTTTTATTAGGTTTACTTAAAATGCGAGTAAAATAAAGAATGTGACTCTATTCTGTTGTGCTTTTCATGAACATGTTTTGTCAGCTCTACAAATTGTCAATTATTTGCATTTTGTTTTGACAGATCTGAACAGACATGGAGGCGATTTGGCTTTACCAGTTTCGGCTGATTGTGATTGGGGACTCAACTGTTGGAAAGTCGTGTTTAATTAGGCGATTTACAGAAGGCCGTTTCGCGCAGGTGTCGGACCCGACAGTCGGGGTCGATTTTTTCTCCCGCCTGGTGGAGATTGAACCCGGAAAACGCATTAAACTGCAGATCTGGGACACTGCAGGCCAGGAACGTTTCAGGTTTGGCCAATCTTTATCTTGGATTATGTTGCATTCATAAGACCTTTCTCATGATTCTGCTTCTCTGTGAAAAAATGTTCAATCGTTTACTGATGGTTCAGGGTGGAAGACTATACATGTTTTTAAAAGTTTCAGTGGTTTACCCTTTAAAAAACAAATCATGTATACCTACAGTTTCTTAAAGATGCGTGCGTATACACATATCACTGTGTTCAGTAGTCCAGAAAGAACTGCATGCTGATGGACACATTACTTTACATATTTAAAGGGATAATTCCCACAAAACTAAAACAAATAAATACATAAAAAGTCATTTATTCACATGAGTTTCTTTCTTCTGTAGAACACAAAAGAAGATATTTTGAAAAATGTTGGAAAGTGGTAACCATTGACATATTTGTTTTTTCTACTATGGAAGTCAATGTTCACCAAGTTTGAACATTTTTCAAAACAATTTTTTCACACAAAAAAGAAACTCATAAAAGTGGAACCACTTGAGGGTGATAAAATCATTATTGCATTTTCCTTTTTGGATAAATTATCCCTTTAATTACTGTAGTATCACACACGATCTCATAAAAGCTGTCGACAGTTGTACCTTTTAAAATAGTACACATTTGTATTTTATTTACGCCATAAGGTTGCAAATTGTTGACATATTTAGATGATATATGGACCAACCCATAAGTTACATTAAATGTCATTAAAAAAAAAAACTAACCAAAATGTTGGGATGGTCCATATCACTAATTTGGGTTAAAACAACCCAGGGTTTTTTTTAGATTCAACATATCAGAACCTTCAAAATTGTCCTGCTCAGTTTTTGTACTTGTTTTTCTGAGAAACAACCATACCTACTTTAAAGGGCCCCTATGATGAAAATCATCTTTTGGACAGAACTGTGCATAGGTATAGCGTGTCCACAGTCATATTGAGGTGATATATAGACAATAAGTCTCTTTTTTTTAATTTTGTGATGTTAAAATAGGATCCAAATCCCTTCCATTTTAGGGCCGACTGCAAAGTGATGTAGGAGTGTGGTTTCCCCGCCCACCTAATTGATTGACAGCTGCGTATTAAAGGGCCATGAAACCCCCTTGTTTCAGCAGGGCGTTTTCACACCTCTACTTTGGAAAAAGTCAGAAAAGTGGGCGTTTCCAGCTCTGTTTAGGGGGGAGTGTCGGAGGAAGAAAAGAGGCTTGGTGTGGGAGTGTCTATTTGGGCGCGCTGAATTTCAGAGTGACTGTGTTTACATGGACATCTGTAGTCGAATTATTTGCCAAATTATTAAATGGTGGACTTTAACTGCAGTTTTGCTCTTTCATTCAGGGAATTCATTCATGTCCCTCGCGACAAACGTGATATTTGATTCGAGGATCTGCTCTAAGCGTTTATTTTTCATGCAATCTTTGATACCGCACGGCGAATGAGAGAAAAAAAAAAACTCAGCATTTCCCGGAAACTTAGATGCACACGGCATGTTGTGTCAGAAAGCTACGTGTGTTATTCCGGTCACAAAATCCAACACGAGGTTATAGTTTGGTTGTAGTGCTAACTTGTTTACACTCGGTGCAATAGTTTGTTTGATACGAATAAAATACGAACTGAATAAACAAAGAGCACTGGTCGCTCACTTACCAAATCTGTAGAGACAGGACAATCCACAGCAACTAAAGTCGCGTCTTTATTTAGAAGAGACTAAAAGCGAATCCGGATCTCAGCGTTTGCAGATGAGAACAGCTCTCAGGTAAACAATAATCCTCCTTAGACACGTAAGTTATTGTTGTCGCGCGTCGCGTACACTGTTAATCCACACGTGACGCCAGCTGCGCTCTCACGGAGAGAAAATGAAAACAAAACTTAACGGCAGCAAACTATAAAAGCAACACTTCACGCTTGTTTTGCCAACACAACGTGGCGTCTCTGCCGTCTAAACACTGTGACAGTAATGAATATTAATGAAGTTGCACAATAGAGCGCGCTGATTGGTTTGAACCAAGCCTTTCTCATGCATTAATGCATCACACTGTAAGACGTAATAAGACTCACTCTGGCACAGACGCCCAGTCTGCACGCTGGAATACAACGCTATTATGTCATGGCCGTGACGCAGCTTCAAAAATTCGTTTCAAAACTGACACAGCCGCATGTCAGTACAATTATAAAAGAAGATACTTCAATTCGGGTTTGTTGACATTAAATCAGGTTTATTTTGTACATTAACACAATAGATATCCACATAGCAGTGGATATTAACGTGTGCCCTGTCACATTTGCCATGCAAAAACTGCAAATGTAAACGTGCGTGCTGTGTGTGTGTGTTTGTGTGAACTTTGTAACGACATTGTGTGTGACTCATTGCAACTCCACTACAAATACATAAAATAATCACTGATAAAGTTCTTACTGTAGTATTTTTCACAAACGTTACGTCAGATCTGCTTCCTTCATGTCTGTCACTGTGCTGTTTATCTGCCGCAGCCGAGGCAGAGATTGTGGCACACTCTGACAGCCACGTGGGAATGGTGGGTGGGGAGAACTAGCATTAAAGGCACAGGCCACAAAAACAGCTACAAGATGCTCAAAGCTGAAAATTCCAAACTTCAGAAAGGTATAATAAATAATCTGATGGGTGTTTTGAGCCAAAACTCTAAAGACACATTCTAGAGACACAAAACAGTTATCTTAAATCTTGAAAAGGGGGTCAAATATGTGCCCCTTAACTTAAATCATTGTGCATATCTGACCTGGAGTTATTATCCAAACACATAATTGGTGTTTCCAAGGTGTCCATGATGATCTAGTTCTCCCAGGCTTGATGGCATATTCACATGACACTGATACTTTTTTAACAGTGGGTGATTCATAGATACTAACTATATTTGTGAAGGAATGAATGCAGTCCACATACTTCTTCACCGAACAGAAGTTTTACCAGAACTCCTACAGGAACATAAAAAGATTTGATGAATCACTGGCATCCACAGTGTCACACACATCTAACTTAAAGTGATGTCAGGAACTCCAGAGGCCCTTCGGCATCCTTCACAGTTCAGTGTGTTCCCAACGGTGCTCCTGCAAGCACAGACCTCTTTGACAGTCTCACTCTGATGCTTTTTTACATCTCTTTTTTTCCTCCATCTACCTTGTTTCATCTCTGTCTTTGATTGCAGTTTTACATTTTCTGTTCTTTCTGTTCCTGTCATACACACAAATACCTTTCTCAGATTCATTTCCTAGATAGAGGGAAATTAATTCTTTCTTTCTTTCTTTCTTTCTTTCTTTCTTTCTTTCTGTCTGTCTGTCTGTCTAGTAGTAGTCTTGTCACACACAAGAGTCACCAAATCAAAATAAACTTTTGATTCTGGAAAATAATATTAGCATCCAATCACGATTACCTCTCAATTAACATGCATTAATGTATCATGTAATTACCAGAGTAGTGTTTAAAAGTGTTTGTTAGCCATAGAAAGACATTTTAAAAATTGCTGGTATGTTACCAAACATGTTTGCCGCGGAAAAGCCATTTGGTGTCCACAACTTGCTACCAAGGAAAAATGTTAAATAAATCTGTTCCGACACGGAAAAAACCTGATAGCAAATATATAATACAATACAGTAAATACTAGTGTTTTAGAACCATACTTTAGTAATGTATATTATACTGTACACAACTATTTATTTACAACACTTTGTTAATCAATGCTCAAGCAAACTCTAGTATTAAGTGAACTGATAAACTATAATAAATACTTAAGCATACTGTAGTAGCCTACTACAGTAAACTGTGATGTACTGTAGTATAACATATCATATAGTTGATTACCACAAGATTAATTTTAGTATGGTGCAAAAACACTATATTATGTTTACAATAAAGTACTATAGATTACTTTCATGTAGGTTTTTTTACTCTTTTTAATTGAAAGTTGACTTAAGATTATTATGCAAGCAGAAATGTGTTATAAAGGATGGGATTTATGCAGGCATGATGATCAAACATCTGGCATGCAGCTGTGAAGTCTGTCATTACACTGAAAGATCTAGTTAAACAAGTTTTGATTTATTTATTCAACGCATGAGTTGTTCAATCAGGATACATTTCGAAAGTGAGTTCAATGCTTCTTTATGTGATTCAATTGTAATTATGCATTCTCTACTAAAAGGAACACTATTTTTTACCTGGGTAGGGGGGTGGATTCATTTCGTTTTGCAACTCCCTTAGAATAAAACAGTTTTACCTTTTTTTTCTATTAAGCAGATTAGCTTAGCTTAGCATAAATCATTGAATTAGATTAGACCATTAGTATCTCAATCAAAAATGTCCAAAAAAGTTGACAATGTCCTTATTTAAAGGGCACCTAGGTTACCCCTTTTTTCAGATTTAATATAAGTCCTTTGTGTCTCTAGAATGTGTCTGTAAAGTTTCAGCTCAAAACACCCATTAGATTTATTATTATTATACCTTTTATAAGTTTCTATTTTATACCTTTTTGCATGAGGTAGTGGTTTTGTTGTACTGCGCCTTTAAGGCTAGTCCTCCTAGCCCACCGTTTCTACATGCCTTTCTGCATTCCTTAATCTCCTCCCTCGGCTTATTCAGACAACAAACAGACTTAAAGGAAGAAGATCTCATGTAAGGTTTGTGAGAAATACAGTAAGAACTTTACCAATGAGTATTTGATGTATTTGTTGTGGAGTTGCAACAATAAGTCACACACAATGTCCTTACAAAGTTCACGCGCACACACACACACGCGCACACACACACACACACACACACACACACACACACACACACACACACACACACACACACCGCACTTTAGTGCAAATGTGACAGGATACAGGTTAATATCCACAGCTGTATGGATATCTGTCATGTTAACGTACAAAATAACCTGATTTAACATCCACAAACCGGGACTGAAGGTCTTCTTTAATAACTGTTCAGACACGTGGCTGTGCTGATGAAGTAAAGCTGAAGTAAATCGCTGTAATTCATTACACACATGCACTGTTTTAAAACATTTGAAACTTGTGAAACTCACTCTTCTTGATCCCATCTGATGATGATTGATGACCCTAGCAAACTGAACAGACCTTTTATTCTCGGTTGCTTTGCGCACCACCTGTCTTGTTGATATGATTATACTCCTGACTCCCAGGACATGTTAATACGCAGCTATCAATCAATTCGGTGGGCGGGGGGACCACACTCCTACGTCATGTTGGGGTCGATCTGAAAACCCCTCCAATTGGTCCACTGTTTTTATGTTGTTAAATTGAAAACAAAAGGACTGTGTGCGTTTTTATCACCCAAATATGATTGTGTTTACACTATATCTACAAACTTCTGTCCAAATGTCTAGTCCACTTAAATTTGTAGCAACTAACAAGCTAACTTGATTCATTCATGTTGTCCCAACACAAATCGATTGAATATAGTTTTTTTTTTCGTGTACTAAGACAGAAAATGAGAAGTTGCTATTTTCTAGGTATACTCCCATTTCAGCGTTATAGTCAAATAATTTTGCTGCAAGACAATGACTGCAGCAGGAGCAATGATATTGAAAATAACACCCGAAAACAGTTCCCAGTGAGGTAACTAGGTAATAGCAAAGTTTCTTGATTATTACACCACTAGTATCTAGTCTTATCAAGTAAATAACATAATTTTTTGACAGCCTTAGAAGGTAATGTAACCACAGAATACTCAAGCTTTAAATATGAATATTATTGTAACCCTACTGAAAAAAACAGCTTAAACTAGCCTAGGCTGGTTGGCTGGTTTTAGCTGGTTGACCAGCCTGGTTTTAGAGGGGTTTTGGTTATTTCTAGTCTGGTCTTAGCTGGTCAGGCTGGAAAATGACCAGCTAAATCCAGCTAAAACCAGCTTGACCAGCCTAGTTTAACCTGGGCATAGCTTTTTTTGGCTGGGCTCCCAGCCTGGCTACGCTGGTCAAGCTGGTTTTAGCTGGTCATCTCTCAGCCTAACCAGCTAGGACCAGGCTGGAAATGGCCAAAACCCCTCTAAAACCAGGCTGGTCAACCAGGTAAAACCAGCCAACCAGCCTAGGCTGGTTTAAGCATTTTTTTTCAGTAGGGAACTCTTTGAAACTTTCATATGAGAGGTGCAAAATGGTCTAATCCAATTCAATGATCTATGCTAATCTAAGCTAAAAGTGCTTCTGGCCAGACCCGAAGATCAGCTGAATGAATGAATAAATAGTCAAACTCAACTGTTTAACTCTACTGAGTTTTAAAAAATGAGACTATTTACTCAAAAAAAAAAAAAGGAGAAAAAAGATGAGTGTTCCTTTACCCTCGATTTACATTCAGGAACATTATTTTATTGTGTCACAGGTCTATTACTCGAGCATACTACCGTAACTCTGTGGGCGGCCTGCTGCTCTTCGACATCACCAACCGCCGCTCTTTCCAGAACGTTCACGAGTGGCTAGAGGAGGCGCGCAGTCACGTGCAGCCCCACAGCATCGTCTTCCTGTTAGTCGGGCACAAATGTGATCTGGAACCACAGCGCCAGGTGAGCCAGCAAGAGGCCGAGAAGCTTGCAGCCGCATACGGTATGCGCTACGTGGAGACTTCGGCACGTGACGCCATAAACGTGGAGAGGGCTTTTACAGAGCTAACGCGGGATATATTTGAGCTGGTCAAGAATGGGGAGATTAGCATCCAGGAAGGCTGGGAGGGAGTGAAGAGCGGGTTCGTACCAAACGTGGTGCATTCGTCAGAAGAAGTGACAAAGGGTGATCGCCGGTGCTTCTGTTGAATCCGCAATCATCACCTTGGTATCAAAAGTTCAGGCCCTGATGGACAAATAAAAAAATAAACGCTTCCTCCAATTACAGGGTCAGTCTTCAGCTCCCTGAATATGTCATCATCACCCCTTTCCTGCCTGCTGAATGCCTAATCGAGTCCCATCATGCCCCGTTGCTTCACTTTTCTATACTACATTGCTTATTTCCCTATTCACTGAAATCTGACTGCTGAGAACGGACGGTTAGTAAATGACCAATTGCAGAACTGATACTGAAAAAAGCCCAGAACTGTATCTGCACTTTAATTGAATCTGCACATGATGTATTGAGCCACGAAAGATAAAACAAAGACGTTCTGACTTTGAGTGTCTCGCACTTGGGTGTACAATAAGAGAAAGAACTGAATAACCAGAGTTTTCTTACTGATTTCTGAGATTAATGCTGGGATAGCCATTTCTGTTGACTGAACAAGGAAGGGAGAAGATATACTGCAATATACTACATGAAGAATTTTCAAAAACACATGACCTGACATGTTTCTGACTGATTTCCAACTAGATTTTCAATTAACTGAAGTGGATGGAAAGGTGTCACTCAGATGACGGCTCACCGTGTCACCCAAAAGGTTCATTTGTATGATCGGATGCAAAGACTCATGAAGAACCACTGAAGGTACATCCGAGAGCCCCGGTGCATTGTTTTACAACCATCTCACTCATCACGCATTACCACAAGAGGCCTCTGGTGCTCGCCAGAATGATGAAGAAACCTTAATCTGTTGTACTTATGTACATCTTTTACACCTTTTATCCCAAAGAGTGTTTCTGATGTTACAGCTTGTGATTGTACTATCTAATGTGAAAAAAGCAAGCTCTTCCTGTAGAACCCTAATGAGGGCTCTCCTTGTACACATTCGCTCAAGACATCTGTATCAATAGAGCTTGCATCGCCATGTATTTAACCATTACTTTATTCATCTAAACCATCTTTCCTTTTCTAAAAGACTAGCTCCTCACTGTCATTCTCACCCCTAAATAAATAATCCCATAACCGCTTTCTCAAATACGAATGGAGAAGATGTGTCAGTACTGTCCATAACGTTGCACAATTAGCCATCTCTTTATTGGACAACATGAAATCATTTTAAAATATTGCTGAAACAGGGTCTCAGGGAAGGACCGCAAGATTTCGGATTGGGTTGGCCACTCACTCGCTCACTCTGTAAGCTTTTTTTGGCGCAGATGTGGATTTGCAAGGACTGGATGTACAAACACTACTGACTCTGTTTTAGTGAATTTGAGACACCTTGTACCTCTGTATCAAGGGAACTTGAAATGTAATAACGATTAAAGTAACATGTTAAAACTGTTTCGGTTGTATTTCGGTTGATCAACGTTCCACTCACTAGCGAAAGGAATTTAAAGTGATAGTTGATTCAATAGACAGTTGGTCTAAAAATTTAAATTCTGCTAATTTCTCACACTTCTGCTGTTCCAATCTCCTGAGGCTTTCACTCATCTTCGACACACAAATTAAATGATCTTAGAATGAAATTTGAGCTCCCTCATTCTCCTTAGAAAGCAATGATCCTGAGACCTTTTAGTCCAGAAAAAGAACCAAAACATTCCCTTTAACTTCATACTAAAATAATTCTTGCACCTGTTGTTCAATTCAGATCAGGATGCAAGTTAACACTGTCCAATATGCGTGCACGTTGCAGTGCTAAGTCTAATGGCAGCCTGATGGGAGAGAAGATATAGGTAAACAATCCTTTTTATGGTTTTTGGTGCACAAAAGTTTTCTTGGAGACTCCTATTAATAAAGGTGCTGTATGTAAGTTTTTGACTCTTCTAAAGCATAAAAATAGCATAATATGTTTGCAGGTATTTAATAAACATGTCAAGTGAACATTCTAGTTTCTCTGATAAACAATTCTAAAGTCAGATATTCTGCTTTGAAAATGTGCCTATACATGCCGAAATGCTGTTTTAGTTTTGGTTCTTTTAACTTGCCCAATGCCAGTTTGGTGGACGTGTATTTCATTCAGTCAGTCAGTCAGGAAGGCTCTCAAAGCATGTGGCCACGACCGAAAGTGCAACTTTGGTGAACAGTAACAGCCTTCAAAAAGAGACGCAAACTTAGAGTTCCATATGAGTTGGTGATTCATTAGCAAATTATATATATACACATGTATATTAATGTATATACATTATACATGTATATAAGACGTAAACATTAGGTGAGCAGGTTACATTGTAACCCCATGTCCAAACAAAACCCTATGTGACGAGATTCGCAGTGATAAGCAATTTGGCTGTTTGCACCAGACAAAAACATGACAGAAATGTAAATACAGCCATTCAGAAGCACAGAATAGTGCACTCACTGCACTACAGTGAATTTGTAAGGCTTATAATCTAATTAATACATATTTAACCTCTTTTACATTATTAAATGTGCATGCTAAATCACTAATATGTGTTGGTTTGCACTGCTTTACAGTTTTAATGGTGAACTATCTGCTGCTGCTGCTTTCAGTAGTATGGCAATAATTGTCATGTAAAAGGGTATTCAATCTCACATTATTAGCATTTAACACTGAATAAAGCACATGAGCTGTACCTGAGGTGATCGTTGTTCACCTGTGAGAAATAGAAGCCGTTTCTAAAATAGAAATTTCAGGTAGTATGGAAAATAGTATGGAAAATATTCCTTCTATCGCGTGACGTTGCTTTTAGTTAGAAAACTGTTTAAATCAGTCTTAAATTGGTCTTTAGGCTTGACAGTCAGGCGCACTCATGTCAATCTGGCAACCTGCACTTGCGTGGTCTCGTCAGAGGAAGGGGCGAAGTGAAAATGTGTTTTGATCCAAGTGTGCAATACCTAGTTCAACCACTGGGTGTCAAACTTACTGTTTTTGACAATATTTTCATTCCTTTTCTGAACTGTAACATTTTATGATTGTTGTGGACTATGGAGGAAGCTCTCAGATTTCATCCAAAATATCTTAATTTGTGTTCTGAAGATGAATGAAAAGCTCAAAGTAATGCAACAACAAGATGATTATATATATATATATATATATATATATATATATATATATATAAATTTATAAACAAATATAATCAAAAATAATTTTCATTTTTTGGAGAAGTATCACATTAAATTTCTCACCCTGAAGTTACCAAAAGTATAGATCCTTTGTTGTTTACAAAATTAAAGTCAGCCGTCTTTAGTGTGTGCAAGAAACTGAACATTGTTACCTTTATTTCACAACTTTGTAAAAACGATCCCACACATATTCATGACACTCATCCTGAATAATGATTTAGGCAGGGATGCAAACTCACATGCGAGCGGATTCTGTGTTTACAATGAGTCCATGTATGTTGTATTGTTCAATAGGGTACTGGCTTTTGATTATTATCTATGCTAGAGCATTTTGTTTCAAAGCATCTCAATATTCAAGAAATTAATTTGACAGATTTCTGATGTTAATTATTCATCATATGACAGGATGCTTGAGCTCCAGTGTTAGGACCATTTTCAAAGGCTGTGGATAAAACCTTTATAAGTCGCTTAGTAGAAGAAGAAAAAACTCATTGAAAATGACCTTGAGTGTTATAAATGGTAATACAAGACGTTTAAACTCTTCTGACTTTAAAACAAGTATATTGTAACGGTTAAAGGTGAATGTTCAGTGTCTTGCATACAACCATCCTGCTTTATAAGACCTCATTGTATCATCAAGAGCCACCAGTAATTATTTTGTTTTTCTTTTAAAGTGCTGCCAGCAATTATACTTTGTTTTATGTTTTTTGTTTGTGTGACTGGCCAAGGACAACAGTCTCAATTAAACAAGTTCTATAATGTTCTACTGAAAAATATTTCCACATATATCTTGAATGGTTAGAAGGTAAGTAAAATAATGATTTTTTTTAGGTTCTTCATACCATAAAGGTCTATTTGCAGTTCAATGCTGCTATTATAAGTTCAGCTGTTGCTCTGCTAAAGAAGAACTGAAAGCAGAATTTAAAGAGAAAAGTAGCAGTTTCAGCACAAGCGATTGAAAGAAAGGGCCGAAATTGCAGGCACGTATTTAATTAGTTGTACTCATCAAAGGGTATTCATCTCGCTCACTGCCAAACCCACACTCAGCGACGATGAATTATAAAAAGCTATGCAGATTAAAAACACAGACCATATCATATGCTTTGTGCCTTTTCCCAAATCACTTCATTATTAGTTCCTTGTTCAGCGTTTAATGGCTACAGTGTGAGAAATGAGTACAGATGAAAAACATATGAGAGGAGTAAAAGTTCAGAAAAGGCTGGAGGAAGAAAGGAGGATAAATGAAATGACATCCCCCTGACAATCTGCTGCAGTTTTTTTTACAGAGTCTTACCAAGATATGGTAAGATTTTAAACAGTTTAGCTTTAACAGATCTGAAAGAAGAAAAAGGGCACAGAGGAAGACGATGTATAGACCCTGTGAAGAGATGCCCTATCTGAAACAAACTTAGAAATCATTATAAAAAACAAAACAAGAAAACTACCGTTATTACTTTTGTTTGATTTTTTTCTTCACCTTTTTACTTGAAAAAATAGTTTAAAAAGTAATAAATCAATAGATAACAGTTGATGTTGGTGCAAACAGATACATGGGGGTGAATCTTCTGATGGGGAAGGGATGGATCACACTAGGACCGCTCAGCAGATTTGAGGAGGTTGTCTTTGCTCCTTCTCTTGACATCCCAATTGTAAACACGTGCCATATCTGAGAGAGCATCGGTTAAGGTGGATCTGAAAAATCTAAAAATTGTCTCTGCTTTTTTCCTTGTTACTTCACCACTTGGAAGAACAGATTGTAAATATTTGAGAGAAGACTTTTCAACAAAGCTCCCTCTTAACAGTTTACAACAGATGGTGAGAACAGGTGACAAACAGTCTGTGTTTTCCTCAGAGAAATTTACAGATGTACTACAAATACCTGACTAACTATTAAAAACCTGATCTTGTTCCAAACCTGTTTGAGCCATTTACTATTATAATTTTTTATTACTATTGTTTTCCTTTTGTGTTGAACAGAAAAAACAGATTTGTAAAGGTTTAAAACCATTTAAGTGCAAGTAAATTTCCATTTCCATCTTTGGGCTAACTATCCGTTTAATGTGCTCTCTATAATTTCAGCAAGGCCTGTGACAATAGAACCAATAGAATTGTCTTTAGAACATTTCACTTATTAATACTGTACAATAACATCTGTTCAAACAATGTTTTAGTGGGCATGTAGAATAAACCAGTTTGGTCATGAGTATCATTACCAAGAACAGGGTGACATCATTTTCTGTAACCCTCAATGCTAAATCTTCTTGATTCACTTTTAATGGTTGATGGCTTATGAACACTCTCCAGGGTCTTGTTAAGAAATGTTGTTGTATGCACAAAATGGCCGGAAATGGCCGTACACCAATTCCTATGCTACAATTTGTGAACTGTTACAAAAAAACTTGATGGGAGAATGTGCGCAGCTGTAAGTAAACTCTAAGTCAGGGCTGCTCAACCCTGTTCCTGGAGATCTACGTTCCTACGGAGTTTAGCTCCAACCCCGATCAAACACACCTGAACCAATTAATTAGGACCTGAACAGCACTTGATAATTACAAACAGGTGTGTTGGATAAGGGTTGCAACTGAAATCTGCAGGAAGGTAGATCTCTAGGAACAGGGTTGAGCACCCCTGCTCTAAATAAACATATTTAACCTAAATAATGACTTAATTGAACTTCTTTAAAACATTTCAGGGAGGTTTCTAGGCAGATGTTATAAATCAGACCCCTACAAATCAAATACTGCTTTAAAATGTCAATTCCAAATAGTTTACCCTTTATTGTCTTACAGAAAATAAAAATTGTCTTACATTGTATTAGATTATTATTTCTTTATATATATCAAAACAAAGAAATTGTTATTTACGGTTAATTTTTTAGAAAAATTACTATTTTGCCATTATTTTAATTAATTTGTTAGCATAAGGCTCTATTTTAAAAAAAATTAAAATATATTTCCGACCTAGACTTTTAAACAGCTTTGACAAACTGTTGTAGGATCGGGAATCTTAATCTCACAAGTTATAATTTTAAAGGTATTATTTTAAACAATGTATGTCATTGAAAGACTGATCAAATGAAAGGTGCACATCACCATAAAAATAACAATACAATACCTGCAATAGTTTAAGGATACTGACTTCAGTGGTTGTGAACTGATCTCTAAGGAAGTCCAGATCCTCTTCCAGAGAGTCCAGATTCCGGGACGCTGTGGCCAAGTTTTTCTCCAACAGCGCCTGGGCCGCATCAATGTCATACTCCAACATGACATTAGCCTAGCACACAAAAACACCAACCATGGCTATACACAAGATTTCAAAGTCAAGCTAAACAATTCTGGGTTAAAATATTATATCCAAGCAACTGGGTGTACATTTCACTAAACAGACAGTCCCAAAGGTAGAGTGCCTTGTTCAACAGTGCAAAAAAGTAATCAAGTTTAATGTAATTCCCTGACTTTTACTGACTAGAAAGCTTGATTTCCATGACATCTAATATATGCAAAAACAGGCAGCTCTTGTATATATTAGATTATTGATGTGTTAAAATATTAATATTAAAATATTTTCATTTAGCATCATCATTTACCTGCTTTTTTAAAAACATTACATTACATTAAGCTTTTCTTTTATCTACTTTTTAACCACCCAGTGTTTGAAATAACCCAGTGGTTATTTTGGAGCCAAAGTTCTTAAATTGTATATTATCCTGGTATGTTATTCTTGGTTAAGGATACAGTCTGGAGACCGGTTTATAAGAATGAAAGAATTCATATGGAGCTAAAACTGCCTAATCGTAATAATGCATTATCCAATGGAATAATCTAAATCGCTGATATTTCATGAGCTGGACAAAAAATTATAATAATAATCTCCTGACAATTAGGGGTGTAATGATACACCAAAGGCACGGTTCGGTTAACGGTTTTGGAGCCACGGTTTGGTTTGGTACGGTTCGGTTCGGTTTCTGTTTGCTGTGGAGTTAGGGTTGATGTCATGTTAACGGCAATGCTAAGGTACAATAGATTCACTTACTAACAAGAACATCTTAACTTTTTCATTATTAAGTTTGTCATCACATTTTTAGTACAGTCAGAATACCAGAGTAAACAACTAAAATTAACTAAACACCTCCAATATAGACTAGTCAGAAAAAACTATTCTCTTTAGTGCAGCCATCTTAACTAAGTAAACTAAAATTAAATAAATAACTGCAGTGTAGACTAGTGAAAGATCTTCAAAAACACCATAATATCCACATTCTCAGGTGAGAGTCTTGATCTCTGTACAGACACAGACATGATGCTCATTTTTCATTATCTAAGGTTTCAGTTAGATAGATAGCTTTCCGTTTAAATTAATGAAAAAATATATACATATAATGTGTTTGTAAAGTGTTTTTACATGATATATTCACCAGTACAATACATTGCAGTTGTGTCTGAAACTAATGTTAGAGTTGTAGTCGGCTGTATTTTTGCCTCCCGTTTTCTCTCTCCTGCTCCCTCCATGCTGGTCATTTCTGTAGGTCCGCCTTTATGACAGCTGATTGGTCAGGAGACCGATCTATCATCATTTGGAGACAAAGCGCGGGAATATAAAAAGCATGTCGGGAAGAGCGGGAGAGAGCGATTTTTCCTTTGATCTCGTTTTTCGTGCATTTTCTGACATGATTATGATTTTTGTTGTTTTTGCTTAACTTTCGTTTGGGTAAAATTATTTTGCATTACTTTTGCCCACTTTGAGAAATTTTGTGAGGTTTTTATATTTTTATTTCAATTGATTTGTATGTTATTTTTTGCCTTGGCTCCTTCCCAACAATACTGAGGTTTACCTCCTCAAGTTCACTCTTTTCTCAGAGTAAGGTGGATAGGGAAGATGTCATACGATTTCCATTTTGCAAACACGTTGAAAATGTATTGTTAAAGACATCAGGTAAGAGGTAAAGATCATCTTTGTATTTATTTTATTCTACAGTACAGTATAGGGAAGACTGCGGCGCACGGCGCTGAAGACCTTTTTATCTTTTCATCAGTTTTAGCAAGTTAAGAGGGGTTATTCATGAGTTAAAATTGTTTTGTTATATTTCTTTCTTTTGCTTGGCTTCACAATTGTCCCCTTACTCGAGTTTAACTCATTTTTGTTTGATCCTTTGTTTGAATTTGCTACTTTATTATATTATTTTTATTAGTGTAAATATTTCTTTTTTGTATATATTTGGGCATTATTCTGGTTTCACTTTTGTACATTAAATCACTTTAGTTGGCAGTTCTGTTGCTTACACCCTCACATTGTGAGGTTTTGTGTAAGTTGTGAAACAGTTACGATAGATAGGCGTGAGCTTTGTCTACGACACAAATTCCATTCCAGTACTCCACTGGAAAACCAAAATGTTCCCACACAGATGACTTAAATGTGTCTGGGGGATCTGCAATCTCAGTACTGTGTGAAGCAGCCATCCTGCATACAGTAGTAACTGAGTGTGATGCTTTCTTAAGTCACATCACATGACATGCACTTGGAAAATACTAACTTAAGAATATAATATTTAAAACAAAAGCTCATCATTGCTAAAACAATTTAATCAAATGTGATAAATATGTTTAAATTGGTTCAATTAGTTAGAGACAAGTGATGTCAACCTCAACAATGGGCAGCAGGGGGCATAAGAGTATCGCGGTATGCCACGAGTTTCAAGATACGTATCGTGGTTGGTGTATTGTGATATTTCGGGTCGGTTTTAATATCGTTACATCCCTACTGACAATATCTGGAATAAACATTATAAAATTCTAGTAATTTTAAGACATGTGGGAACCCGGTACGCTAAAAGTGATGAAGAGGTTTCATGAGTTCATAAGCAGTACAAAAGAGCAAAACAAAGGCAATGATCGTCAACACTTTCACACATGCTGTTAAAAGCAGTTGTTTTAGTCAACACAACCAGGATTTCACAGCTCATAATGTAATGCAGTGACACAGGGTAGTAAAAAAACAAAAATCAGTACCACACTTGGTCTTATAATCAACCATTAAATTAAAAGATTATTATCTTGATAGATAATAATTATTTTGATTTCATGCTCACATCAAATGCATCAGGACTCAACATTCAACACTTACCCCAAGCCACAAGCACACTTTATCTGTAGGTGGAACAGAGGCCTTGCAGTAGACGTTATCAGCCAACAGAAAATGTGTCTCCATGGGATCTGTGGTGTCCTTTGATTTGATATGCATAAATAAAAATAAATAAAGATGAATTTTGGTGAAGCAGAACAATACACTTGCTGCATCTCAAAAATTTATCATTTAAAATGTAATTTTAGGGCGAATTTCATAACTATCTTACTGTGTTGTAATAATTTGTTTTTGATTATAATATTAAAAAAACCTCTGTAATATTATAATATTAAAAAACAAAATCACCTTAATTATGCTTATATGATTTATTGTATTGAGATAATTTGTTTACAAAGATGAAAAATAAAATATTGAAATGTTCATTTTTCCCCTCAATTACACAGCCCTAGAAGCAAAAGAGCACAAAAAGATCTATAACATGTATAGAGAAAAAGACTGACTTTAAATGACAGGCTGATTGACAGGCCAGTTTATGATGAATAGACACATTTATGTGTATGTTAAAGACACAATTATGACACGTGATCTAATATGTGACTGCTCTTCTGCAACACACTACAAAAAAAAATTATGAAAAAAAAATATTTATATATATTTATTAAAAAAAGTATATATATATATATATATATATATATATATATATATATATATATATATATATATATTTCTCACAAGGAGTACATGAAAGAAATCCTAAAAGCAGTAAATAACTTTGAGAAATCATTTTAAGTAATTTTCGACTGAACTTTGATTTGTTTCTGTGAAGCAATTTTGAGACAAATTTTCTTTTTAAATCACCATTAATTAAGAAATGAGCTTACCTTCTTTTTCTGCATGTGCCGTAGGATTTCTAATGTCTGTTTGATTTGTGGAATTTGGCTTTTCAACCTGAAACAGAGGGAAAAAATGTCAACAATTATAGTCTGCAAAAACAACTTGTAGCCACATATACGCATGCTATCCAGAGCACTTTACAGTAAGGTTTTATTAGTTAATGCATATACTAACATAACCAAACAATGAAACATACATTTATGACAGTATTAGATGTGCGTTAACACTAGTTCATGAAAATACAGTTGTCCATTGTTAGTTCATGTTAACTCACGATACATTAACTAATATTAAGCATAAATTTGGATGTTATCGATGCATTAGTACATTTATGTAGAACTATGATCAATAAATGCTGTGCAAGTGTTGTTAATCATTGGTTGTGTCAGTAAATACATTACCCAATGAAATCTTATTGTAATTTGTGACTGAAAGATTGACTACTTTTTACAGCACAGTGTAGAACAGATCAAAACCAAACCTGAGTTTCTTCTGCCCCAGATTGAGCTCCATGTATTTATATTTCTGATATTGTTCATCCAGCTTCCTCAGCACGGCGTCTGCTGTGTCATTGCCCGGCTGCTTCATGAAGGCGTCCACATCTTCCTACAGAACACACAATGTGTTTCACATCTGGTTAATTAAGGCTTATAATTAACAAAGCGGTTTTTGAGAGCCAGTTATTCACATGTTCTCTGTCACTCAAAGCTCACATTCAAGACATGAGCATGCAATGCCTGCACCCTTATAAGGAGAAGAACAAGGCGCTTTCTTACTTAAAGCCGTTTAAAGACGAACAAACCAACACAGACAGAAACATGTCGACAGCACGGACATGAAAATTAACTATATATCCCTTTCGCACTGACCACAAATATTGCTTCAGGGATTCCGAGGTGTTTTTTCTTATTTGCAGCTCCTGCATTGCCACTTTCTATGGTCGTCGCCATTTTGGAGAGACTTACGACTCTTCCTCTTTGACGCACGCGCACGCTGTTCTTACGCACGGGCGCCGCGTGCATAATAAAAGTGACTTTCTTCTTCTTATAACAATGAGCAGGTGATGATTTCATCTGGCCATTTTGTCATTAATTTCTTTTTATATCATATTTAAATTCAAATGTAGTCCATCTGTCTTTGTTAACGTATGTTTTTTAATAATATCCAAGTGGTGCTCGCTGCAGAGCCATTTGAGGAGAGGTGAGCTCCAGAGAGGGGGAGCTTAAGCTTGAGCTCCACCTTTTTTGCACTTCTTCTACGAGTGATGTCACTGGGGGTAGGGTTAGGGGTGGGGTTGGTGTACGCATTAAAACAGCTTACAGGAGGAGGAGCGACAGCTCATGCTCCCCCTCTCTGGAGCTCACCTCTCCTCAAATGGCTCTGCAGCGAGCACCCTCTCATAATATCCGACATTTATCAAACCGACCGGCAGATGTCAGTGTTGCCTGATTGACATGAGAAATAGCACGAGGCGCTGGCCGTGACGACAGCAGTTGGTGGCAAGCCAGAGGTTTGATCCAATACATTTGGGGTGAAATGAAAAAATAGATAAATACATTTGCTCTTAGTCTTCAGTTTGATTTTTCATAATATTATTATTGAGTCTGTCTGTCCTGCTTACTAATGTTACTGTCAGCTTCAGTACAGGCTTTCTTTGTCTGCATGTGGATCTTTAGGTGAAAGTAAGTAGCAGGGCAAGAATAGCACCTTATTAGATGTGTTTTATTAAATAGGCCTATATATGCACTTATATCACACATACAGTGTCACATTATAATTCATATTTAAAAATGATTGTAAATAAAAGCAGAAGAGTAACAAATATAAGCCTAAGGCAAGGGCGACACGGTGGCTCAGTGGTTAGCACTGTCTAAGAGCAAGAAGGTCACTGGTCCGAATTCCGGCTGGGATTTCTGTGTGGAGTTTGCATGTTCTGCCTGTGTTTGTGTGGGTTTCCTCCGGGTGCTCCGGTTTCCCCCAAACAGTTCAAAGACATGTGCTATAAGTGAATTGAATAAACTAAATTGGCCGTAGTGTATGTGTGTGAATGAATGTGTATGGATGTTTCCCAGTTGCCTACTGGGTTGCAGCTGGAAGGGCATCCGCTGTGTGAAATATATGCTGGATAAGTTGGCTGTTCATTCTGCTGGGGTGACCACTGATTGATTTAGGACTAAGCTGTAAGAAAATTAGTCAGTGAATGAATGAGCCTAAGTCAAAAATGCAGTAAATTTAAGTTAAATTGCATTAAAGAATGTGGAATTTAGCCAAAATACATGCAGATTAATTAAACAGAAGCACATTCCATTCTCTTTTAAACAGAGGGTGAAACCAGCTTATTTTAAAAAGATAATAATTCATATTTTTATTGGTAATTTTCAGTTTCTTACAGTAAAACAAAATATGTGAATACTGAAATGTGCAGCATATACTTTGGTTTGTGTTTATGTGTGTGTTATTTTTAAAAAAAAAAAACAAGTCAAAAGAATACTCCAATGTTCATTCATTCATTTTTGGCTTAGTCCTTTTATTAATTAGGGGTCGCCACAGTGGAATGAACCGCCAACCTATTCAGCATATGTTTTTTTCATTTTTCCACTTCGGATAACAGAATAAGGTAAAGTGGCAAACTATGTCAGGCCTGTAGCCATGGGGGGTGCAGGTGGTTCAGAAGACCCACCCCTCTCTGACAGAGGTCTAGTATTGAGCCCATACATGAGCTCGGTTGTCCTATTTTGACTGCTATGTCATCATAAATAGTGAAAATAACCCATATAAAAAAAAACTTAAGACCAAACGGAATCCTCTGTTGGCTCTGTTGCCAATTCGGTGTGTAATCCGTTTTGGTCAACGCTAACAAAAATGTTCATTTTACAATCTGCTGTAAGAGAAGTCATCTTTCACTACTGCATTTGTTTTTAAATGGAGAACATTTTTTTATTCTAAATCTTGGATCTTATTCTTGAAACAAAAATTAGCAATAAAATGTGTGAAGAAACAAAAGCTAAACATATTGAAATTGATTTGAATACTATTTTGGCTTATGTTGTTATTCATAAATTTTCGAATGTACCTTTTACAAGAGAAGATTTTTGAAGAAATTGTGAAGCTCTACATTAATAATAATAATAGTAATAATAATATGATTACTTTTATTATTGATATTATTATTATTTATTCATTCATTTTCTTTTCGGCTTAGTCCCTTTATTAGTCTGGGGTCGCCACAGTGGAATGAACCACCAACTTATCCAGCATATGTCTTACGCAGCAGATGCTCTTCCAGCTGCAACCCATCACTGGGGAACACTCATAAACTGTCATTCACACTTATATGCTACAGACAATTTTAGCTTACCCAATTCATCTGCACCGCATGTCTTTGGACTGTAGGGGAAACCAGAGCACCTGGTACATACAAACTCCACACAGAAATGCCAACTGACCCATTCAAAGCTCGAACCAGCAACCTTCTTGCTGTGAGGTGACAGCACTACCTACTGCGCCACCACGGCGCCATTATTATTATTATTATTATTATTGTTGTTGTTGATATTATTATTATGTTTTATTTTTTATTCAAATGGCAAAATTCTGACTGAGGCAAGTTGAATTTCAGTTTTTTATTTACCTAATAAATGGCAACAGACTACAGTTTTTAAATAAAAACTTTAACAAATTTTTATTTGTTTCTAATCACAAATGATGTAATTATTATTTTACATTGCTTCATTCTAACTCTTTAAGAAATATTTTGGTATATCAAAAAATGTTGTTATGATGATG
This sequence comes from Danio rerio, assembly GCF_052040795.2. Taxonomy (NCBI): domain Eukaryota; kingdom Metazoa; phylum Chordata; class Actinopteri; order Cypriniformes; family Danionidae; genus Danio; species Danio rerio. The sequence continues at coordinate 23,911,975 of NC_141027.1, forward strand.
ATCAGACAAGCTAATTCATCTTAAAATGTCACTAAAGTGCAATATTTTATTCTCATAATTAAATAGAAAATGAAGCATAGAACTACAAAAAGAAACACTTTTTAAGAAAAAAAAAACCTCCCCTTCAACCAGACTGGATATGGGACTGTATGTACCAGGGATGAGTGTATTAGACCGCAGCATGCCTGCCTCAAATGCTAACTCTGTAGGCTTTAAGAAAATCTACATCCATCTGCAGTCAGTGACATTTAAAAATAGTCTATGTTCTTTATTTGCACCAGATCTCAAACTTTTTTTATTCCAATGTTCCTGATTGTCTATTTTAGATACAGTAGTAGATTATGGGATATTTCCCTGGATACATGCTGGGATGAAAAAAACTTGAATTAGCTTTTATTATATATTTTTATGAAAAGAAACATGAAGTCAATTATTAAAATGAATAAAATTCCAGATGTTAATAAACCTAATAAAAGGTTGAATATTGTATTGTGTGGTGTATTATTTCAGTTTGATTAGAATTTTCTATGCTTTAATATTATGGTAACACCTCAAAGCAAGATAAGTTAAGTCGGCTATAAATTATTTTAAGTTAAAAAAAAAACACTAAAGCAATTAATGACCTGCCGTTTCAACATCTACACCACATCTTTAAAATTAAAAGTTGTATTTATGGCATTTAAAGGGATAGTTCACACAAGAATGGAAAGTCCTCTCAATGTACTGGCACTCAAGTGATGTGATGAATTTTACAAAACAAAATATTGTGAAGAATATTGGGAGAAAAAAGCCACTCACATCTTTAGTAGGATCAAAATACTATGGATCTCAGTGTTTCGCCAACATTCTTCAGTATATCTTCCATTTTGTTCAACTATTCCTTTAAGTCATCTTATACTGGTCATGATGAGGTATGTTTTTGCTGATTCTTATTTAAATACATTTGAGAAGACTGCAGTTTATATACATTATACAGACACACTATGTTGAAATAAAAATTCAAAGTAATGAATAAAGCACTGAGAGTGACACCAAAAGCACATTTATATTGATGAACATAAATAGCCGGCTCAACAGATGTTAAACAGAGTGAGGCATGAAAAGATAAAAAATATTTAGCGTATATGAATAATATTCATCCAGGCAGACTGCTCTATTATCCATGTCATTATGATCAAATGTCACAACAGACATTAGTTCATTTATTACTGACTGCAACCAGTATTATGGGTCTGTTCTCAGTCAATTGCTCTGTACTTTAGCAAATTAAATAAGGTGCCAATGAAGTTCAGTACCTCCCGTTAATAGACTACAGAAAGAGTACATTTCACCAGTACTTGTTCTGACACTTTTGAAAACACATAGTCATAAACCTTTGCTGATCACACAAGTAACCGGCATGTTGTGTTTGGTATCAGTGTGCAGGATATTGTGGTTTAAAAAAAACAATTATTGCATACAATCACCAGCCATTTTATTAGGTACACCTGTCCAACTGCTCGTTAACGCAAATTTCTAATCGCCAATCCCATGGCAGCAGCTCAATGCATTTAGGCATGTAGACATGGTCAAGATGATCTGCTACAGTTCAAACCGAGCAGCAGAATGGGGAAAAAAGGTGATTTAAAGGATTTTGAATGTGGCATGGTTGTTGGTGACAGACGGGCTTGTCTGAGCATTTCTGATCTACTGGGATTTTCACGCACAACCATCTCTAGGGTTTACAGAGAATGGTTCGAAAAAGAGAAAATATCCAGTGAGCGGCAGTTCTGTAAGCGCAAATGCCAGAGATCAGAGGGGAATGACCAGACTGGTTCAAGCTGATTGAAAGGCAACAGTAACTCAAATAACCACTCGTTTCAACTGAGACATGCAGAAGAGCATCTTTAAACGCACAACACATCAAACCTTGAAGCGAATAGGCTACAGCAGCAGAAGACCACACCAGGTGCCTCTCCTGTCAGCTAAGAACAGGAAACTGAGGCTACGATTCACACAGGCTCACCAAAATTGGACAATAGAAGATTGGAAAAACGTTGCCTGGTCTGATGAGTCTGCGACATAATGCTGCGACATTCAGATAGGGTCAGAATTTGGCATCAACAGCATGAAAGCAAGGATCCATCCTGCCTTGTGGTTCTGGCTGGTGGTGGTGTAATGGTGTGGGGGATATTTTCTTGGCACACCATTGGTACCAACTGATGATCATGTCAACTCCACAGCCTACCTGATTGTTTCTGACCATGTCCATCCCTTTATGACCACAGTGTACCCATCTTCTGTTGGCTTTTTCCAGTATGATAACGCGCCATGTCATAAAGTGCATCTCAGACTGGTTTCTTGAACATGACAATGAGTTTACTGTGCTCAAGTGGCCTCCACAGTCACCAGATCTCAATCCAATAGAGCACCTTTGGGATGTGGTGGAACGAGAGATTCGCTTCATGGATGTGCAGCTCACAAATCTGCAGCAACTGCTTGTTATCATGTCAATATGGACCAAAATCAATGAGGAATATTTTCAGTACTTTGTTGAATCTATGCCACGAAGGAATAAGGCAGTTCTGAAGGCAAAAAGCGGTCCACTAGTAAGGTGTACCTAATAAAGTGGCCAGTGAGTGTATTTAAGCAATTCATTTGAACAGCTAAGAATAACATTGGATGACATTGTGAGTACAAAGATAAAAGTAAAGACAAAACACTGTAAAAATATGCTGAGTTCTAGGAATCTACAATTCCTCCATGTTGTTACAACACAAATCAATTAAGTTAACTTAGTGTTTACAAATTTAAGTGGATTGAAGATAAAACAACTAAGTTGTCAAAAAATAAAGAATTGTGTTGTTTGTACTCATTTTATTTATTTATTTAACAAATATAAAATGTTTATATTAAAGTTCACTCTTCATCCGCGGAATAATAGTCCTCCTGACCGGATGAGCAGTGCAGGTGTGGTGGTAGCCCCTGCTCCTCCTCCAGATGCTCCAGCGCACGGATCTCCTCCAGTATGTCTGCCGGTAAGCTGATCTCCAGCGGCCGCTCCATCAGCAGCAGTTTCCGGCAGTAGTGTCTCTCTGTGCGGTCTACGGGCTTCGGAGGGAAAAGCTCGGTGCTCAGCAGGGCTTTGATCGGCCGGTCCTGGAGGTTTATCCGCAACACGCGGTGCGGTCTCCCGGGCACCCGCGGAGGCCGAAAGTCCCACCAGTTCTGCTCGGTTTCCCGCAGGAATTGCTGCAGGTTCCGCAGCTTCAGCAGGCTCCGGGGCCCGCGGGTGGGGAAGCGCAGCTCGTGCTCGAGCTCGAAGTCTTCTATCCAGTCCCAGTGCTTGGGTCTGGTCCTCCGTTTGACTTGTCGGCGGAAGGCCTGCAGCTGCTGGTATTTGCTGTGGATGTAGGAGCAGCACTCGTTTATCTGGGCCGCGATGGACCTCGCAGTTCTCGCAATCGTCTTCGCCATCGCGCGCTGGGAAACAGTGAAAACAGCAGTAAAGTGGAATGTAAGTTTGATAATCCGACAGAGAAATGACGGTTTAAAAGAACCCGCGCGTGTTCCGAGAGTGACGTCAGAGCCAGCAGCACGCGCCTTCCAAAAATGACGTCAATCCCAGCAGCCAGCAGTTGTTGTTACAAGTGATTATTTTCTGTACTTGATGATTTGGGGAACTTACTGTGTTATGAACGCTTTATGACTGTTCGTGACTTTCCTACTCACTTCAGAGATTATAATACTGTTCGTAGAGATATCCCCACTGGTGTAATGCATCTGGGCAATAGTCATATACAATACATTAAAATAATAAACATAATCATTTATGCATCACGGTGGCACAGTGGGTAGCACAATCACCTCACAGCAAGAAGGTCACTGATTCAAGTCCCGGCTGGGTCACAGTCCAATCACATGCGCTTTAGGGGAATTGATCAACTAAACTGGCCGTAGTGTACGAGTGTGTGTGTGTGTAAATGAGAATGTATGCATGTTTCCCAGTAATAGGTTGCAGCTGGAAGGGCATCCGCTGAGTAAAACATTCTGGATAAGTTGGCGGTTCATTCCACTGTGGCGACCCCTGATTAATAAAGGGAATAAATCGAAAAGGAAATGAATGAATGAACAGATCCATTTAATTCCTCAGCAAAGTCATCGTATTGTTCTGTGAGGCAGATTCTGTTGGGTTGCATTAGTTAATAATGTAGACTGGAGAAAAGCTTGGTTGTTGCCTTATAAATACTTTCTTCCTAATAAAAATAAAGGCATTTTAAAATACTGCAATAAAAATCTCATTTATTTACAAATATGTTGATATTCCGAGTCGTTCTCCAGTTTGTGGTAAGGATGATGAAACTGTAAAACTTTTATTTTGTATGTGTGAATGTGTGAAGTTTTGGTTTGACTTGCATTATTATTTAAACACTCCTCCTATCTTTAAGTTTAAAATAAATTATTTATTATTACATAGATTTTGCACATGAATCTGAAGACTTTATCTTTTTTATTTTGTTAGGAATTTTTGTTTTCCACATTTTCTGATTGAAGTTGACTGCTTAAATCCTTCTGTATGTGCAACAACAAAAAATGTGTCCAATTTTTGTTATTACAGTTGAAGTCAGAATTTTTAGCCCCCCTGTTTATTTTTCCCGTTTATTTACAGGTGACATTACCTGCCGTTAATGTCACTTGTATTTTCCCTCTCTTGTATCTCTCTTATATTGATCTCCTGATTGTAATTGTATATTTTCATTCATGAATTTAAGAAAATAATTGAAAACATTTTTGCAACAAGCGATACAAGTGAACCATTCTATCTTTCGGATGAGACGTTAAACCGAGGTCCCGACTCTCTGTGCTCGTTAAAAATCCCAGGATATCCTTGGAAAAAGAGTAGGGGTTTAACCCTGGCATCCTGGCCAAATCTGCCCAATGGCCTCTGGCCATCCCCATATCATCACTGTCTTCATCACTCTGTCTCCTCTCCACCAATCAGCTGGTGTGCAGTCTGGTGCAGTATGGCTGCCGTCGCCTAATCCAAGTGGATGCTGCACACTGGTGGAGGATGAGGAGATTCCCCTCAATGTGTGTAAAGCGCTTTGAGTGCCCAGAAAAGCGCTTTATAGATGTGAGGAATTAATATTATTGTTATCATATAGTTTAGATTATGTATTACAATACCCATAAAATTTGAATGAAATACATTTTATTAACATCTACCCCAACCTTCACAGTGTAAAAGCAGTAATATACTCGTATCATTTATTAAATTACCCAGTAAACAGTATTTTATTAAGGTCTACCCCAAACTTAAGCCCAACCCTCACAGTACGGTAAATATATACATATAATTGTTGAACAATGTCACAAAAATGATGCTATATTTATGCAAGTAGGCTCAGTGGTTAGCATTGTGGCCCTGGAAGGTTGCTGGTTTGAGTCTCGGCTGGGTCAGTTGGTGTTTCTGTTTGGAGTTTGCACGTTCTCCCCATGTTGGCATGGGTTTCCTCCAGGTGCGATAGGGGAATTGATGAACTAAATTGGCCATAGTATATAAGTGTGTATGGGTGTCTCCCAGTACTGGGTTGCAGCTGGAAGGGCATCCACTGTGTAAAACATATGCCAGAGTAGTTGGTGGCTCATTTCGCTGTGGCAACCCCTGATAAATGAAGGACTAAGCTGAAGGAAAATGAATGAATGATGCGAGTATCTGCAGCTGTATCCCTTCTAAACTTTACCCATTAAAACTGAGCGTGTGTGTGTGTGTGTTTGTGTGTGTGTGTGGATCCTCATGGGGGTTTGAGGTGTCCAACTGATGCCTGTTGTGTACACAGTACAGTACATTTTCATATGTACTACAACATTGAAATAAAAAAAATAAAGTGCCTCTGATCTCAGCATTTGACATAACAAAACAAACTTTGCCCCATATATACAAAAGCAAATCAAATGCCCATATTTGCTGCAGACTTATCCAGAAACTGAAGAAGTCGGTGCGTGACTACCACATTGTTCCAAGTCAAACTGTCCATTGAACAAAAGTGATGAAGCAAAGAAACAGAACCTCTGAGCGGCAACTAAATAACTAATTCAGAAGTTTTTGTGTCATGAATCAGGAGGAAGACTTTGGACGCAGTGTGTCAAGTCCCACAAAATGTCTTTGAAACACCTGAAATGTTTTGCTGAGTTGTGGTGGATACTGCAAGTTCATAGCCCTGGCGTGGTTTCCAAGATGAGTAAGCACAGGGATGCCCTCAATGATGATGCCCACCACATCTGGAACACGGCAGACATATATCTGCATATTGCGCATTTCCAAGTCTTCATAGACACTGCTCTCTGTTTTTCCCTGTATGAGAATAAACAGAACAATAAGTGGCAAAACTGAAAAAGCCATTCTGACAGTTATATTGTCAGATGATTATGATTTTTGCATAATGTAAAACAAGGATTTTACTTTTGTGAAACTGTAGTTAAAAATGACATTATTTTTTAGTCTACAAGCAACTAAAAGTCCAAAAGGTTAACTTGGGACCCTGGTTCCTGCATAATCATTTAGGTGTTTGTAGGCGTGTTTCGAATGTTTGACAGAGCTCCATCTTTGTACTATAATTCAGTCAGACATAAGATTGATATCTGAGGAATGTGTGCCTCTCCCAAAAAAGTCAAACTATGCTTTTTAAACAATACTTACATAGTAGTCAGAGATCAGCTTTTGCCCACTCTCTCCCATGTATTCAATGAGGCATCTCAGAGCCACGTCTCTGTTCCTCACCACAGAGGTACTTGAATCCTATAGTTGGTAAGTGAATAATGAAAAATATGAATATTGCAGGCAATATAACTACAAACGTAAAATGTCATTATCAGTGTGGTTCTGTACAACCTATTCAACAGAGTTCAACTCTATCTATCTATCTATCTATCTATCTATCTATCTATCTATCTATCTATCTATCTATCTATCTATCTATCTATCTATCTAATATATATATATATATATATATATATATATATATATATATATATATATATATATATATATATATATATACAGTTGAAGTCAGAATTATTAGCCCCCTTCAAATTTTTTTCTTCTTTTTTTAATATTTCCCAAATTATGTTTAACAGAGCAAGGACATTTTCACAGTATGTCTGATAATATTTTTTCTTCTGAAAAAAATCTAATTTGTTTTATTTTGGCTAAAATAAAAGCAGTTTTAAATTTTTTAAACACCATTTTAGGGACAAAATTATTAGCCTCTTTAAGCTATATTTTTTCTCGATAGTTTACAAAACAAACCATTGTTATACAATAACTTGCCTAATTACCCTAACCTGCCTCGTTAACCAAATTACCTTAGTTAAGCAATTAAGTGTCACTTTAAGCTGCATAGAAGTGTCTTGAAAAATATCTAGTAAAATATTATTTACAGTCATTATGGCAAAGATAAAATAAATCAGTTATTAGAGATGAGTTATTAAAATTATTATGCTTAGAAATGTGCTGAAAAAACCTCTCCATTAAACAGAAATTAGGGAAAAAATAAACAAGCGGTCTAATAATTCAGGGGGGCTAATAATTCTGACTTCAACTATATATATATATATATATATATATATATATATATATATATATATATATATATATATATATATATATATATATATATATACACACACACACACACACACATACATACATATATACACACACACACACAGACACGCACATATACATATATACACAAATAACACATATATACATATATATATATATATATATATATATATATATATATATATATATATATATATATATATATACACACATACGCACATACATATACACAGAGACACACACACACACGCTTTTTTTTATATTTACCCTTAAAATTAATGACTTTGTTTTGCACTATTTACCTATTAGGCAAGATGAGTAAATAAAGTACTTATTGCATAAACATGCATCAGCCACATTGTTACCATGTTTGCCTTACCTGTATCAGTTCCAATAACTCCAATTGATGTTTTCACCAGTCGCTGCACCCTTCGCACTAAACAGGTCAAGAAGTTTTGGAGTGTATTTGTCCAGCTGGGAAATAAAAACCGATTCTTGTGGAACACCAGTACACCTTTGGAATTCTTCATTTCTCTGTAATACATCAATTGTTTGTCTGTTATTTGGAACCACATGTGTAAAGAATTGGCAACCTTTTATTCCTATGTAATGAAATCCTCCATAAAACATGTGAGGTAAAATTTTCAGTATGTGTTCAGCAAAAAGTGTGTCTAGCATCACATAAACATCTTTGTTCACCATTATTTGCCAAGCAGCATGTCATTGATAAATCATTTACCTGGGCAGGCCATCTTTCTTTAATTTTTGCACATCTGGGCTCTGGACAACCAATCCATTCTCCCCCAGCTATATGTCCTAGCCATCATGTCATTTATGCTTCTGACATCTCTCTAAAAAAGCAACACAAATTAAAAGAAGAGTTTAGGTAAACATCAGATTCATTGATAATATTGCAATGCAAATAAACATTTAATCTTTTAAATTGAACAAATGATTTAAGGTAAATTAAAATATTTCAAACAAATTATCAAAAGATAAAGTTAAACCTTTAATAAATTTTATGATACATTGCAGAGATAGGTGGTAAAAATATAATGTCCTCATCTTTTTCAATCAAGCAGGAAATACATTTGTGACTACAAACTTAGCCGTTAACTTATAACTGACACATGTACGAGTAAGATAGCCCATGCTAGTGGTGTTCTGCTAGCTAATTCGGAAAGAGGCATAACATTTAAGACGAATGATTTGAGACAGAATAATTCACATTCACCAAAGCTATACTAGACAAACAAAATGACAATGTTTTTTTTGTAAAAGTACACAAAACAAAGTAGAAACATAATCTGGCAATATATCTAACATATTTCGATCCTACGTTTGCGATAGTTGTTTTAAGATTAATGTTAAATTCCGTACTTTCGGTAAGGCCGCATGGCGCTTGCAAAACTGATAAACTTAACCGTTACTTTCATGAAAGGCGACTTGTTTACATTTTACAGTGCAATAAATGCGTGCTCAGTCGGCTAAAACCTAACTTTATGCAATGCAAATAGTTACTTACATGTGTTGCACGTTGTATAAAGCCCTCAAAAACTCCACAGAACGTCGAAACTTGTCCGGTACAGGTATGAGCAACGGTGTCGTTGCTCTGCATGCCTGCTGCGTCATGTGGGCGGGTCGTGAAGTTTTACTTTGGATATAAACACTTAAATAGAGTTTTGTAGAAGCAATTTATTTTGAAGGTCAGTAAAACACAATTTTTTGATGGGTAATAATAAGTTACAAAAACAATCGCAATTTTTACTTATGTAAAACTTAAATTAATTCAAAATGGAAAGGTAATCGATTTATTGGAAGAAATATACTTTTTAAAATTAATTCCTATGGACAACACCCTTGAAGAACTTTTTACAGTGTATTTTATTTATAGGATTTGTTTAATATATTTGCTCAAAAAAGAAAAACAGTCAAAACAAAAAACATCCTCGCCATTAGTTTCCCTTTTGTGGCTTTAACAGGAGAGACACAAAGCTAACAGTCGGCAAACATCTAAGTCCTTAAGTGCCATACAAATGTACAGAAAGTGTATGTATAAGGGGCATAAACACCACCAATACAGTAACAAACAAATAAATAAAAATGTAAGAATAAAAATACAAAAAGATCTGTGATAAACAAGTAGTCCACTTTAAATACTTTAAATAAGTAGTCCAAACAAGCAGCAAACTTAATTTTTGGATTGTAAGAAATACAGAAAAATCTGAAATTAAAATGATTTCAGAAGCAAAATTGTATACATAAAGAGATCATTTGTAAAGATTCACTTTTTGTTGTAAGCATTTTGTAATATAATTATTTAATTTAAATCACAAAGTGCAATATTAAAGAAAACTTACATTTATGAATAGGATATTTACCCAATAAAAGAAATAAATTGGCTATATAATCTATGCAGGGTAGTGATTTCAGGCAGTGCGTTCGTCAGATCTGCGTCAGAAAAGATGATCTCACAGGAGGGCGTGGTCTGCTGAGGCGTCTCTTGTCAGACGCACTCATAGCGCACTGAGTATCAGCACTGGGCGGGTGTGAGGAAACCTCTGGGAAAGAGGGAACGTCTTGCTTTATTTTGTTTTGGAGCGACAATAAACAGGCGTACATTTTTAATCTACTACAAGCATTAAATTATTCAGTCTTGTGTCTCTCTCGACGTGCGGTGAGGAATCGTGAGCGGCAGCATCTTTTCAGGACCTTGGACAGAGCGCGCGTACACAATGGCACCAGTGACGACAGAAGAAGCACATTTTGGTGTGTAAATCCTTGTTATTTATCACTAATAAAAATCATATTTGTGCATGTTTATAGAATTGATGCATATATATTTTTTTAGAAACAAGGTTTAATAATTAGCCTACTGTAACGCAGCTTCTCCCTGATGCGCGGGCACAGCCATAAACAGGCGCGTGCTCTAGTAATCTATGACATCACTAATGTAAAATGTGAAAATGTATTTAAAACGCGCTGAAATGTTTGTCCGAAGCTTGGAGTTATCACTCAATAGTCATGTGAAGTGGTTTTCTGGGGGAAAAGTGTGATTGAGCACTTTCGCTAATTCGAGGTGTTGCACCCACCGTGAAAACGGAAATTTCCAGATTCCCAGACACTACTGCACTACCACATGATTGGCTTGATAAGCTTATGTAGCCAAATTAAGTTATCGGTCATTTTTAAATTATTGATTTGTGATTTAAGAGACTCCTGAGATGTTTAGTTAGAAAAAGTGGTTTTATTGTTCTTCGAAGTGTTAGAAATGTCATTGTCTGAAACAAATGCCAGTGTTCGTGTAAGTAATCCTGACTCTGGTTTACGTGTTAAAGGTGTTTAAATAATGCAGAGAGACAATATAACTACATACAGCTGTAAAAAAAACCACTTTATTTATTTTATTTATTTATATATTGGTTAGAAAACGTTGTTCTATTTTTTTTTACTATTTTCTAATTTGTCAGAAATGCCAGTGTTAGTAACAAATGCCAGTGTTTTGTGTCAGTAATTCTGACTTTGATTTAATTCTGACTCTGACTGATGTTAAAGGTGTTTTAATATTGCAGAGAGACAATATAACACTTAAACACTTTTTAAAAATCTTAATTCATATGATTTATAGTTACGTGTTTGGATAAAATTTTTTTACTTTATTGTGCAAACTAATGATGACATTTATATCAAGTTCAAAGCAAAAATGTTCTCATTTAGAGCTTTATTTGGCATAAATAACAAATGTATGTCATGTATATATTCATTTTTAAACAACCATGTACCAGAAATCAATATACAAAATAACCATAATTATCAGTTACAACAAATAAAGACATATCTTTCTTTAATTGTCCAAAAATGCCCCAGATAATTATTTTTATTTGAAATATGGACAAAATGGCATCAGCTCTTTATAGAATAAAAATATGAACACATTTTCCATAGCCATATATCTATAAAATAACAAATAAATAAGTGTTTTATGTTATCTTTTCAATTCTACATATATAGCGGAGGTTCCTGTGAGCGTGGCAGTGGTCAGTGTGTTTGGTCTGGTCTTCAGTGTTTCCATCTTTGCATGGATTTGCTGTCAACGCAAAGCCAACAAGAGCAGCAACAAGACCCCACCCTACAAGTTCGTCCACATGCTGAAGGGGGTTGACATCTACCCTGAAAGCCTGAGTGGAAAGAAGAAGTTTGGAGGAGAAAAGACACCAGAAGCCCATGGAAAACAAACCCTCAGTCCTACTGGGGGACGGCCAGACCTCCATCTAGACCTGGAGAAACGAGACCTAAATGGAAACTTCACCACAAAGCCACCGACACTCCAACTGAAGGTGCGTAGTTCTCCAGATATTGACATCCCAGCTCTTCAGGGAGGATTTGCGAACCAGGAGGCTGGTACTCCAGAAAGCGTGGTATCCAGTCATACACCAACACCAGCCGTGGAGAAATCCCAGGACAAGGAAGGTGGTCTGGGAACGCTCTTCTTTTCGGTTGAGTACAACTTTGAGAAGAAGGCTTTCATGGTTCACATAAAGGAGGCACATGGTCTGTCGCCCACAGATGAACAGTCGCTGACCTCTGACCCCTATATTAAGCTGACCCTGCTGCCTGAGAAGAAGCACAAGGTGAAGACACGTGTTTTGAGGAAGACTCTGGACCCGGCCTTTGACGAGACCTTCAGCTTCTATGGAATCCCATTTGCACGAGTTTCCCAGCTGGCTCTGCACTTCATGGTGCTGAGTTTCGACCGATTTTCACGAGATGAGGTCATTGGAGAAACCCTTGTTCCCCTGGCTGATATTGACCTGTCTGAGGGGCGCGTCCTCATGAGCCGAGACATTATTAAGAAAAATATCAGGGTAAGAAAAGCTTTAATTACACCTTCTGTGTGTGTTTGTGTACAGTGCTCAGCATAATTGAGTTCACCCAATTTTAAAAATGAATATTTTGATCCATTTCTCAGTGAATATAGGCAATGTATTTTGGTGCATTTAAACAAAACAGATATATTAAACAGATATAGTTATTAAAATAATAATTTAGTCATCTAACCCGTTTAAAAATTAAAACATAATACAATTAAAATTGCAAGCAAAATATTGCAAAAAAATAAATGACAACCTACAAAATTTCAACTAAATCTTTTTAAATTTTTTGCTTCTCTTGATGTTTCCTATTTTTAAATTTTGTATTTAATATTTTTCTTTAACATATTTTGGCTGTACTAGTTTTTGGACTGTTATCGTAAGTTGCTTTGTTATATAAGCTCCAGATTTGGCTTCAGTACTGACTAATGTAATGTATATGCACAAATATATATTGTACAGCTTCCTATTCAAATATGAATTTAAAAGAGAGATTTGTGAGGGGTGTACTTACATATGCTAAGCACTGTATATCAGTTTTTATGGATGTACCCAATGTACTTGAGCCAGATATGGACAAACCCAACAGTTGATTTAAAAAAAGTCATTTAGATTTATTAAGAAAACCATAACGCAACATTGAGATTGGTCATATTTGACCCACAGCTGGGTTAAAACAACCCAGCATTTTGTAGAGTGCACCATTATTCAGTTTTGTTTCTATAACCTGCTGGTGGCATTTCTACCAGTTTTAAAATAAAAATGTTTCCATTTAGTGCATTTTTGTTCAGTAAAATAATAAAAATTAAAATTAATAATAATTTTTTTTTAAATCAAATGTTTACTTTAAAGTTTTGATAAAACAATATCAAACATCTTCAAAACCATTATTTTGCACACACACACTGACACCAAAGTCCCTTTAAGGCAAGTAATTTCACTCGGTGGCCATCTTTGAAACGCCTCTCGGGCAGTATGCTCGGGCATTCTGTCTGAATGGAGAAACATCAAATTCTCCACAACTGTTAGCCATTTCTTTAATTGAATTTAATTTCTAAACGTCCAAATCACACAAAATCTGCAGAAGCTCACGTCTGGTCTGAGTCAGTCTATAGCAGGGGTGGGCAAACTCGGTCCTGGAGGGCCGGTGTCCTGCACAGTTTAGCTCCAACTCTAATCAAACACACCTGCTTATAGATTTCTAGTGATCTTGAAGACACTGATTAGCTTGTTCAGGTGTAATTGATTATTGTTGGAGCTAAACTGTGTAGGACACCAGCCCTCCAGGACCGAGTTTGCCCACCCCTGGTTTATAGCGATAGATGATTGGCTCCTGTACTGAAAGGCGGGCTTTATTAACCATATAGCAAACGATGATTGGCTTCTGTACTAGAGGGCCGGCTTTATTCGCCATACAAAGGTCAATGATTGGCTCCTGTACCGAAAGACGGGCTTGTTCGCCATATATTGATCAATGGTTGGCTCCTGTACTAGAAGGGTACTAGGCTTAATTCGTGTAGCCAGATTAGGCGGTTTTGAATTTGATTGTGCTGGTAAAAATGACATAGTCTGGTAGAGAAAATTTGGGCGGTTTTGCAATGGTGTGCACCGGTTGCATATCTCCACACCCCACCGGCCCCCCTGATCCTAAACCTTATAAACGCTTATGATAGCCTCCAAATTTCTGGGCAGTTGTTTTTGCATTTTCTGCGGGTTTTGGATAGTTTTTAGGCTGGAATCAGTCAGCTAAATCTGGCAACCCTGTACAAGTGACATGTCTTCTGTGTATTCTATAATCTTTGCCGACACACTCAATATTCACACACACACAAACAGATATTCCAACTTTTGTGCAAATAAACACCCTAAATGTTATGCTTTTCAGGAAGATGAAACCAAATTTGGTCATTTTTAAGGATCTTAGCACACCAGTTCCAGATCATTTTACATTAAAAGACAGTTAATAATAAGTCTTGCCTAATGTGGACAGTCAATGACACACCCAGGCCTGGAAAAAATGATGTCTGTTTGTCTATTTGGATCAATAAATAGTCTTTGTCATCAATCTTAAAGCCCACACATTGTACATTTTTAATTGCCTAATAAACTGACCAGTCCATTTCCTCTGCCTTTACAGAGAGAATAATGTATGTAGGTGGTTAATAAATGCACTACTCACCAAGCGCCACACTAGTTGTGATCACGCTTTAATGCACTCTTGAATTCCTGAAAGTCTTAGCTGGGCACTGAAAGAACACATACCTGATTGAAACAATAGTGAACAGGGCAGAAGTCAACATCTTTGACAAAACCTTGTTTTGGCAACACAATCTTTACTGTTATGCACGTGTGAATTCACTCATTTGAGCTGAAAGGAAAGCTATTGTCTTCCACTGGTGACTGTGGCCTCATACAGTTAAACACATATAATTATGTTTCATTGGCTGAGAGACATTCCAAGTCATCGGCGTGGCAGAGCCCTGCTGATGTGTTGCCAAGGCAACATGCTGCCGTGTTCACACATAATTGGAGTCATGCATTGGTGTTGTGCCAAGGGAATGATTCACACTCCGTTTCTCGTAACATCAGCGCTCTGTTTTGGAAGTTGTCTCTCTAACCACCCCATGTTTAACTGCCAAAACGTGATGTTATAAGATATATTTTAGGGTTTGTGATGCTGATTGTGTCCACACCACAATGTAATGTGTTAATAAACATCAATCCTCTTTCTCCTGATCTATAGAGGAGTGCTGGACGAGGAGAGCTGCTTCTGTCCCTGTGTTATCAGTCGACAACCAGCACTCTGACTGTAGTGGTGCTGAAAGCCCGTCATTTGCCCAAAGCTGACTCCAGCGGACCCTCAGGTGAGGACAGTCCTTGATTATCAGAGTTAATTAGTGGCATACTTAATATATCTGATTAGTGGAATACCTAATATACATGTCTTTTTGGTAAAGAGCTCAGCATATATAAGTACACCCCTCACAAATCCATCTTTTACATTCATATTTTAAAAGGAAGCTTACAATATTATATTTGTGCATATACATTAGATTAGTAAGAATTGGAGCCAAATATAGAGCTCATCTAACAAAATAACTTATGATAACGGTCCAAAAACTAGTACAGCCAAATTTATATGTTACAGAAAAATGTTAAATATAAATTTTGCAATATTTTGCTTGCATTTAATTGGATTATCTTTCCATTTCTAAATATGTTTGGCGACTAAAATATTATTTTAATAAATATATGTTTAATAAATAAATTTAATTAATTGTTAAATAAAAAAATTTTTAAATAAATTTGTTTAAATGCACCAAAATACATGTGGAGAAACATGTATTTACAAATAAAAATGGAGAAACATATTCATTTTTAAAATGGGGTGTACTCAATTATGCTGAGCACTGTATAAGCCTAATGCAAGGACTTTAGAATGAGCATTTACTAATTATGCGTAATTGAACGTTAAATGATTTAGTTTATATTCTGATCATATAGAAATTGTAATCTCGATATAGTAGGTCAATTAAAAACATCCTTTTGTAAACTCTGAAATTTCAACAAAGTCTCCAAATAGTACATAGAACATAATCATAATCATAACATAATCATAATCTGGCTCTCCCCCAGCACCACCTGTCTAGATCTGCGTTCATGTGTGGCTGTTTATGCAGCAGCAGTATACCATACATGCTCACACCAGCATTTCTGTGAATTTCTTAGAGGTAGCAAGTCAATGGTTCAACAAGAAATAATCGACAGCCGCAACAGCCTGGCAGATTTAGTCCACCAAGATCAAATGCAAAGTCGATCGCAAACAAAATAGCAAACATTGGATAGAATGGAATATGGGATAAGTATTGTTAGAAGAGCATTAGATAAAATAGAACATCTACATTAGATAAAATAGAAAATAGCAGCTGCTTCAGATGTTTTCACTCGATTGAATGGGAGTTGTCAGTGGTTATCAGCTGACATATATGGGCGAGTAGGGGCCTTCTGTGCCTACTGGTAGGCTAAGAAGGTTGTTATCCTACATCTACATGGTTAATCAGCTATACTAATAAAGAAGACTCCAGATCCAGATCTGTTTTACATTACTGTGATGGTTGGGTTTAGGGTTGGAGTAGGGGTAGACCTTAATAAAATACAATTAATAAGATGTTAATAAAATTTAATAAATCATTCAAATGATTCTCATGTTTAACCAGCTGTACTAATAGAGAAGACTCCAGATCCAGATCTGTTTCTACATTACTATGACGTGTTTAGGGTTGGGGTAGACGTTAATTAAATACAATTAATAGGAAATGTGATAAATAATAAAAATTATTCTTGTTATCTTCTGACCGCAGATCTATGTGATCTATAACAGGTAAACCACGTGGATGGATGATAACAGGCTTCTGAGCCTACCAGTAGGCGCAGAAGGTCCCTACTGGCTCATATCTATCAGACATATCAGACAGAATCGACTGAAATAGAATAGATAGTGTTATAAAGTCAGAAAGTTTTATAAAGTCAGAGCACTTTGACGTAAGTTGATAGAGTAAAAAAACAACACAGAGTGATCGAAAATGACAAACCTTTAGCTGTATTCTTGAGAAACTAAACTATATTAGTACAAGAAATATAAATACAACAAACTACATACAAATATCCCTTGCCAACTAGCTGAAAGATTAGTTGTTTGTACTTTATTGAATCATTACATCATTTATTAATGAGTTTTAAGGTTTAATTAGTACATCACAGCACCTCTCAAGCTGTGTCAGCCACTTATAAAACCCGTTGTACAGCAGAGATGTGATCTCCCAGAGCACAAACTATCATTTCCCACGAATCGACGGAGGTATTGATTTCTGTCTCACTCCATTCATTTCTCTTTCCCCCGTCTTTTGCAGACCCTTACGTGAAGGTGAACCTGTTCCAGGGGAAGAAGCGTGTATGCAAGAAGAAGACGCATGTGAAAAAGTGTGCCCCCAACCCAGTCTTCAACGAGCTCTTCGTCTTCGACCTGCCCTCAGAAGACGGCCTGCGAGACACCAGCGTGGAGCTTCTTCTGCTGGACTCCGACAGGACGTCTCGTACGCCTGTCATTGGCCGGCTTGTTCTGGGAACCTCCTCTCCTGGCACCGCAGGCGAGCACTGGCGCGAGATCTGTGACCACCCGCGGCGACAGATCGCCAAGTGGCATGCGCTTTCCGAAGACTAGCCAACCAAGAACTGTCGTTGGATATCATGGTTGAGTGGGCAGGATTTGAACTGTGGACTTATGTCGCGAGTAATGTCCTCTTGTCAATCAACTGATCTCAGTCATATCATTGGGGCGGGGCTTCTTCTAAAGGGGGAGGCGCCAGCCAAACCCGACCAATTAATGATTCCAAAGACGCTCTCAGATGCCCGATGCCGCTTTTTTCTTCATGCTTCATTCGAAATCCCGATCGATCACCACCTTGTGCAGTACCGAATGTCATGTTGCTATTGCTGTTCTTCTCTACTCACTGTTAGTATACAGTTCAATACTCCATCATGCGATACAATTAAAGAAAATCCTGTTAATGTGATTATGATGATGATGATGTAAATTAACTCAATGATCTGTTTATTTTTTAAGAGATGCTTTTATTCTTGTTTATTCAGATGTCGAAATTCATTCGCTCTCTTCTTTTTATACTTGATTTCTCGGTTTGGTTTGTGTTTCTGCCTGACGTCTTTTGTAAGTGAACACGGTGTGGAAGCAGCCTAAATTAGGCACAACAAGCAGAGACTGATGGAGCAGGACGACTGCACAAACTGAACAGGACTGCATGCGGCGAGCGTGTACTTGTGTGAATGCGAGTGTGTGTGTGTGTGTAAATGTGTGTGTTAGTTCGGTTCCAGTGAGACAGAGTGTCGTTCTCTTCACTGTGAGCACAACGGTGGAAGTGATGTATATTTGTGTATTACTATAAAACATCCAGTTCTGAGAAAGATCATTACGTCTCCTATTTTATTTAGTTAATCTGCTCTCGTTCCTCCTGATGGAGCAATATTCATTTGAATGTTATTTACTGTGATGACTGGGAAGTCTGAGTCAGTGCTTTTGCGTCACAGGCAAATCAATTAGGGGGATTAGCATTAGTGAGGAAGGAGTAGAGAGAAAGGAGAGGACGTAATGTGCATGTATTCATTAAATTTATCTTCAATTCTTAGCGCTTTTACAATGTAGCTTGTGTCAAAGCAGCTTAACATAGAAGTTCTAGTCAATTGAAACAGTGTCAGTCCAGTTTTTAGAGTTGAAGTTCAGTTTAGTTCAGTTCTGTGTCGTTTAATTTTCACGGCTGAAAGTCCAAACACTGAAGAGCAAATCCATTGCGGTGCAGCTCCACAAGTCCCAACCAAGCAAGCCAGTCGCGACATCAGCGAGGAACAAACTTCACCAACTGACGAAAGTGAAGGTAAAAAAATGCTCTCCGCTCATGACCGCCACAGCATATGCTCAGGATACGGCCAGGTCCAGTTTTATGGACACCTTTGGCATCCTCTCTTCAAAGGTCTTGGATCGCATTAACGGCGCTGCATCTCTTGAGTAGGGGTCTTAAACCACCAACCCTGCCCTTCTTCTCCATCCGGCCCACAACTAAAAACCCCACCCACTTCTCTTTAATTTGCGTGAGTATAAGCATCCACCCCCCCTCGGTCTTCACTTGATGCGATCATAAGCATCACCCCCCCACCCACCTCCTTACCACCACACTTCACATGATCATAAGCATCATCTTCTCCCCCCATCTCCCCACCCCGCTCTTCACTTTACGTGATAATAAGCGTCATCTACATCTACACAGAGAGAGTGTCTGAGCCTCTGACATTATCAAGCAGGCTATTCCTGAGTTTAGGAGCCATACATGAGGAGAATCAACCTCTTTTAGTAGACTTTGCTATTCTAGGTACTACCAGAAGCCCTGAGTTTTGAGATCTTAAAGAGCAAGTTGGGTTGTAGCTATACAGAAGGTTGGTTATAGAGAAACAGGAGCTAGATTATTTAAAGTGTTATATATATATATATATATATATATATATATATATATATATATATATATATATATATATATATATATATATATATATATATATATATACATATATATATATATATATATATACTGCTCAAAAAATAATTGGAGTAACAATGTGCTTTTTAAGTGTTACCTGTATATTTTTAAACAATATATTTTATGTGCATTAAATGTTCTGAAGAATAAAGCTGCAAATTTACCCTTTTTAATAATTTTTCTTTAGTTAAGGATGCAATAAAATGATCAGAAGAGACATTCTGTTTCAGACAAAAGCTTTTTTTTTTCATTAAAATAATCCATCAAAGGTTTCCACAAAAAAATTAAGCTTAATATTGAGCACTTACTTTTAAATATTATGTCAGGAATATTTCATGATGACCAAATTAATTAAAAAGATTTCTGAAAGATTGTGTGATACAAAATACTACGGAAACTACTGTTACATTTTCAATCAAAATAAATTTAATTTTAAAATCAATATTTCACAACAACACAGTATTTTTGATGACAGAAATGTAGCCTTGGTGAGCTTCTGTTCTTTTTCGCCCTCCCTTATTTTTCCTTTTTTTGTTTGCAGTCAAGGCAGTCAGCAGGACTTAAACTCATTGACGTATAACATCAGGAACACCTCTTATCCTCACAAAAGCTGTAAGCTGGTTGCCAAGGCTTGAAAACATCAGGAAGGGCCAGAATGTTCTGTTTCTCTTGGATCTGTGACAAAATGAGCTAAAGCTCTATTCCTAGCCATCAGCATCAGTCCACTGAGTACTGTGGTGTTGCATCAGTGCTGCAGGTTGCTAAAAACACGTGTTAGCAAACGCGCAAGCTCCTATCCTAGCCATAAATACCCAATGACCTCATAAGAGCTTCACACACCCTCATGAGACTCAATCTCTCTTAACTTGACAACAAATGTCGTCAGTAACTTAAAAATGGCACATATGCTGAGATTAAAATGCAAACAGTCAAACTTTCTTGAAGATTAAAAATGTATTGACTGAACATTGGAGAGCAAAGGGAGAAAGAAATCGCACATGCATAAAGATGTGAGGACAGAAATGTCAAGAGTGAGAGGAAAGGTGGAGAGAGGGAAATCATCAGCTGACAGGAGCTGTGAAAGGTATGTCTGTGTTCTGTGCATGCAGGTGCTATAAATGAAGAAGGAACGTCAGAGACTGGAGTTCTGACGTAAGGTCATATACGATGATGCATCAGCTGGCATCTCTCCAGGTGTACATCAGTGAAGAGGTCATCAGAAAGAGCACTGGGCAACGGTTAAACCACACACACAGACAAGCACATACTTGTATATGGTTTACAAGGACTCTTCATAGGCGCTTCTTTTTACCTAAGCCCATCCCTGTGAAACCTGTGGCAAATTTGAATGTCAAAAGGTCTAAGTTTGATTTGAAAACCTTGTCCTTGTAAACCATCTTAATAGAGTCAATATACTATTTTGTGTCCTCATGAACTACATAAACAAGACACACACACACACACACATCTGACATATCTACCTTCACACCTGTCTGAACAAAGGAATGGAGAGAAAGTCAAAGAGCTCAGAGTCTGTTGTGAGTTTCTGCACATATGAGGAACTGATCTTGTCAGTCACTGATCAGCTTTACTGCTGTCTATAGATCTATCGATGAATCTAAATCCAATATATTGGGATTAGCCTGTGGAATTTAAACAGAAAACTCTAATTTTTCATATTTCATTACTCAAGAAAATAATAAATACAAAATTGATGAAAACATGGGTATCGCTGTCACAGCAGGAAAGACGCTGACTTGAGCCTCGGCTGGGCCAGTTGGCATTTCTGTGTGAAGTTTGCATGTTCTCCCCGTTTTTGTATGGGTTTCCTCCGGGTGCTCTGGTTCCCCCCACAATTCAAAAAAATCAACTATGGGTAAATTGCATAAGCTAAATCAGCCGTAGTCTGTGTGTGTGAATGAGAGTGTATGTTTTTTCCCCAATACTGGGTTGCAGCTGGAAGGGCATCCTCTGTGTAAAATATATGCTGAAAATAAAGTTGGCGGTTCATTCCGCTGTGGCAAGCCCTGATATATAAAGGAACTAAGCCGAAGGAAAATGAGTGAACGGTTTGTAGAACCATCTTTCGCCACACTCATACCAAGTCTGGCACTGTTCGCAGTGAGCTACTGACCAAACCAGTCATGCCAGAAAGTCCATCATATGGAGGTAAGCAGTCAGCGGGACCACCCTGTAGCGTTTGTTTTACACACAAAATGCAGCCATATGTACCAGCAAGCACATATTTCTCGCTTCTCAAAAATGTAACCCAGGGCACATTTTCCAAATGAGCCTCTGTTGGAATATTGGGACTGAAGACGTCAAACTGACATCATCAGAGAAAGACCACAACTTCAAATGCAGAAACAACTGGTCAGAGCATACCTGCCAACACTCTCGTTTTTCCCGGGGGTCTCTCGTATTTCAGACCCATCTCCGGACCTTCTCCCGTACTGTTCTGTCTCTCGGAAATCTCCTGGAATTCCGAATGTTGGCAGGTAAAGGTAGACTTTGATTGAAGATTACCAAAAATCTCTCTTTTTTTTGTTTCAGTGGATTTACTTGCAGGGATTAATTGTTCACCTGAAGATTATAAGTGTGTACTAGCAAAATAAACATTGTAAATTTTGATTTCACATGGCGGGATGGTTTTACAGGTTTAAAGGCAGAATAAATTATATGGATGGATGGAAGGATTGATGGATTAATGGTTGGATGGATAACAGTACAAGAATGACCCCAACAACTCCTCTACACCAAGTACATTATGTGTAATTTAAGTGTTTATTTGTTGCAACATTGAATGATTATTTCTGTCATTGTGACTGATAACAAATGTTACTCTATATATGCTCCAGTAAACACCAAACATTATAAGTGAAGGGAGAACAAACGATTTTCTGAAATAAAGTAACTGTGTGAAAACAAAACTGGAAAGAACAGTGAGGATTAAGGGAGTGTTAGCTCTTCCAAGTGAATTATTCATTGGATTTATCCTATGAAAAATGTGCAGTATGTTTTTCATTCTGTTCCAGCGGAATACAAAGAAAACAAGAGAACAATAAGGAAGAAAAGAATGCAGCAGAAAGAAAAGAGCTCTCGCTCATCACAATCATTCTTCTTCTACAATGTCACATTTAAGAACCAGGCATTATGTTTTTCTTCTAACATCAGAAAACAGAACATTAAGGAAAACTTTACAGCTTGTTCTGGCTGAATGCGAAGGATCAGACGCAGCATAAGTTGTAAGCATTATGATTCAAATTTTTTTGTTTCATACATCCCATTTTGTCTTTTTATTATTATTTTATGCCATTTTAAGAATAGTGTAAGTAGTCCGCAATGAGAAAAAAAAGTGCACTTAAAATTTCCAGATACACTTAACAAAATGTGTAATGTTGGACACTTTAGACATGGACATGACATGAGCGTTAGAAAAAACTGATACACTATTTATTCTGAGGGAAATTTATGCTTTAAAATGCTATGTCGGCACCTCGCTAGTTATCTTTAAAGACCAGCCACGTCCACATCAGAGACCACCTCCTGCAGTCAGACACAAATACACAGCCTGTCCAGTTCAGCTCTGCAGGGACTGTGTGATCAAGCTGTGAATCAACTCAGACTGTGTGTGTGTGTTTGTGTGTGTGTACGTGTTCTATGATTTTTTATAGAGCTCAGATGCAATGGAAATGCATTTTAAATGCTGCAGTATGTCATGAAATGACAAATGAGTGATTGCTGTCTTCTGGCTGAAACAGAGAGAGCGAACGAACAACAAGGCATGGAGGTTATTGTGTAAACAGCTCCATCTTTGGCAATACACAAGTGCTGTCATTTGTCTTGCCAATAAAGCTCAATGTGAAACTGGGGAGTGAGAAACAACCAATAGATGGAGGGAAATAAAGTGCAAGTGAAGGGTTTTCTGACGATAGAATGATTTGAACCGAAATAGAAGTAAATAATCCATAGAAAAGGTGTATACATGTAGTTGTGATCATATAAATTATGATCACAACATAAAATGATTTGGCAATATAAAATTATTTGGCAGGTGATGCTGTTTTCAGTTGAATTAAAGCATTTCCATGTATACAATAAAATCTCAAACATGTTGGTCAGGCTAAACCCTTATTTCAACACTCAAAAATTTCCCTTCATCCCAGCATCTTGATGTCAAAATATTGACATCAAAAAATAGGTCAAAAATGCACATCGATTTGATGTCAAAACCTTGATATCCACACATTGATGCTCTTTTGACAACCAAAATAATAATTTGAATGTTTCACTCGATTGAATGGGTGTGATCAGTTGATAGATATGGGCTAGTAGGGGCCTTCTGTGCCTACTAGTAGGCTCAGAAGGCTGTTATCATCCATCCACATGGTTAATCTGCTATAAAACACATACAGCTGCGGCCAGAAGTTAACAAGTATTATTTTATTTATTAAATTTCTCATTTATTTAAATTCCACCCAACCATCACAGTAATGTAAAAACAGAAATGGATCTGGAATGTTCTCTATTAGTATAGCTGATTAACCATGTGGATGATGATAACAGCCTTCTGAGCCTCCAAGTAGGTGCAGAAGGCCCCTACTGGCGCATATCTATCAGCTGATAACTACTGATAAAGCCCATTCAATCGAGTGATAACATCTGAAGCGGGTGAAATATTGACAGAAAAAGTATTATAAGTAAAGTTGCAGTCCTCTGAAAACTCCAATTACAAATGACACATTAACACTGGAAGTCTTATCATGATCGACAACTTTTTTGTTGATACTATTTTACACTTAAAACTAACGAATGCATTTTAAAGTTGTGAAATTGCTGAAAAATACTGAAGAATGTACTAGTAAATGTTACAAACAAATAAGTATATTCAAAATATTAGGTAATTGCATAAATAAAAATGAGGAAGTTTTTTATTATATAATTATGTTTTTTGATTATACTTATTTTTTAGTAATATTTATCTATTTCTTAAGGTAGACTCAAAATGTAATCATTTACAATGCATGTGAACTACCTTGTTGTTAAAAATTACATCAAATTGATATCTCACGTGTTGTTTAGATATTGATTTTTGATCATCGTTTAAACAACAAGGGAGTTGATTGACATCAAATATGTTTGCATGTTTTACGTTTTTTGTTTTTTTTTGCCATCAAGGTGCCCGTTGGGAAAGTAATGTCATTCATTTCACAATTTATGTGCATGTTCACTGATCCGACAGTAGCATAGCTCTCTTTAAGCGATCTGTTTTTTTATAAACAGTTTTGGAAATCGCGTATTGTAATGTTTTATAAACTTTTGCCTAGTTTTACTGTAACACAGAATGGTCTTATGGGTGGCCAAAGTCAGTCCCGGAGAGCCGGTGTCCTGCAAAGTTTAGTTCCAAATAGACGCACCTGGGCTAGTTATTCAAGCTCTATGGCATTCTAGAAACACCCTTGAATGTGTTGAGGTAAGTTGGAGATAAGCTCAGCAGGACACCGGCCCTTCAGGACCACTTTTTAACACCCCTGTCTTAGACTAAGCCAGGACTAGGTCATAGTTTAAGTCATTTCAGTCATTTTTTATAAATGTGTTTTATAAAACAATCATCACTGATGTCTATATTGACACAAAACAAAGGCAGTGATATCTTTTAAGATCAATCAGTGCAAGTTTATTTCAGCTGAAACTAGCCACTGACACCCATAGTAGAAAAAAAGAAATACCATGGAAGTCAACGGTTACAGGTTTCCAGGATTTTGCAAAATATCTTCTTTCGGGTTTAACAGAAGAAAGATTTTCAATGTCAAACACAGAGAATTAAAAAGAGATTAAAAAGGAGAGAACACTGAGTCTTCAAGCAGAGAAGGAGAAGCAGATGAAACATTAGAGTGATATGAGAGAGACAAAGGATATGAGGAATATGAGGTCAGCCTGACTTTTTGGTATTCAGAGCAGCCGACGACTGTCTGGTCATAAAATAAATTATTAAATGGATGAAAATATGATTCAGCCTGAAGAACACTCACACACATCCATATAGAAATCTGATATAATCTATACAAATTACATATGACAAACAAGTTCACATTTAGATTTTACATACATAAAATATATGTCATACTGTATATATGCATTGCTCAGCATATATAAGTAAACCCCTCACAAATCTATCTTTTAAATTCAGATTTTAAACAGGAAGCTATACAATATTATATTTGTGCACATTACATTACAATAACGGTCGAAAAAATAGTACACCCAAATTTATATGTTATAGAAAAATATTAAATACAAATTAAATGTAGCAAAAAGAAACTATTTTTTATTTTTTGTAATATTTAGCTTGAATTTAACAGTATTTTATTTTTTTAATTTCTAAATATGTTTGGTGATTAAAATATTATTTTAATAAATATATCTGTTTAATTAATCTGTTTTGTTTAAATGAACCAAAATACATTGCTTATATTCACTGAGAAATGGATAAACATATACATTTTTTTGAAATGGGGTGTACTCAATTATGGCTTTTAAACAGATGTTGATAACAAACAAAGACATTGAAATATGCAAAGAAAGCAAATCTAATTCATTAATTTTCTTTTCAGCTTAGTCTCTTGTATTAATCCAGCACATTTTTTTATGCAGCGGATGCCCTTCCAGCCTCGACCCAACTCTGGGAAACACACATTCAAACTCATACACTACGGACAATTTAGCCTACCCAATTCACCTGTATCACATGTCTTTGGACAGTGGGGCAAACTGGAGCACCCAGAGGAAACCCATGCCATAGCAGGGAGAACATGCAAACTCCACACAGAAACGCCAACTGACCCAGTCAAGGCTCAAACCAACGACCTTCCTGCTGTGCGGCGACAGCACTACCTACTGCACCACTGCGTCACCCCACAAATCTGATTAGTTTACAAATTAAGTTATGTGTAATAACATGAAATGACACAAGGGGAAAATATTAAACACATGAAGAAAGGAAGGTGAAAGCCCAGACAGCAGCTGAAATCTCTACTTAGTCAGAAAGCAAGAAATATTAGTTGCTTCAGTCCAACATCTACATTATCAGGATGATGATGATGAAACCAGAGTGGACATTTCAGCAAGACGATGATCCAAAACACAGCCAAGGAAACTCTCAAATCCGATTTGGTAGACGAGACCCACAGAACCATCAAGACTTTTACACGCTGTGTGTAAAAAACACACACCTGAGCATTTCATATGGCTTCATACTCCATAAGAGAGGCGTCAACAAAAAAAGCCTTTTATATAAAGTATTTAATACGTTTCAGTAATTCAGTACTTTCTCCTAGTGTCATTCTATTGTTTGTATTCATAACTAATCTTTTAGATGGCGGCTTGGTGGTGCAGTGGGTAGTGCTGTCGCCTAACAGCAAGAAGGTCACTGGTTCGAGCTTGGCTGGGTCAGTTGACCTTTCTGTGTGGAGTTTGCATGTTCTCCCTGTGTTGCTCTGGCTTACCCCACAGTCCAAAGACATGTGCTATAGGTGAATTTGGTAAGCTTAACTGTTTGTAATGTATGTGAGTGAATGAGAGTGTATGGGTGTTTCCCAGTGCTGGGTTGCAGCTGGAGGGGCATCCGCTGCATAAAGCATATGCTGGATAAGTTGGTGGTTTTTTCCCCCATCATACCCCTAACTAATAAAGAGACTAAGCCGAAAAGAAAACAAAATAAATAAATGAATAATCTTTCAGATTTGTTTTGTTTTGTGTTATTTTATTTTTATGTGCTGTATATTGTTTGGGTTTTTACCTGAATCTGGTAAAACTCCATGTCAAAACCGCCTTTAGAAATATTATTCTCAGGAAAAAACATGACGTGTTCAATACTTATTTCCCCCACTGTATATTACATATACTTGGATCTTCTATGTAATTGAATATATTTCCATATAACAGATTTCCATATGGTATAGCAGTGCCTTAACATATTATAAATAAAATATAAACAACACATCTGTGCGTGCTGCATCTGTGGCTGTGCACAAAATCTAAAAAGGGCTTTCCGTTTTTCTATTTTTGCCTCGTCATTCTTGACACCCAAACGCCTCCACATACAAGAGAGAGAGACTCTCATTCACTGACAAATCTCCCCAGAGACAAGCTCCATTTGAGGGGTTCATTTGAGCGGGACCTAAAATGCTAATTAAGCCTCTGCATCATCCGTTTAGATCTGTTCAAATTAATACGGGAAACTGGTCTCAGATCAGCGGAATTCTCACTGTGTGTACCATCACCTGGTGTGAACCTGAGTGGAGTCACAGATTATGAGTAGAGCTGAGGATTTATTTAGGGAATGTGTGACAGAAAAAAGCAGATGCAGAGGTGGAGTTGTAGCTTCCTGTTGAAATACGCCATCTGTTGAAGACATCTAACATTGGACTAACTTTTAATATACGTCAGTGCTGAAAAATGTCATCAGAAAACGTAAAATATATATGCAAAGATGCAGATTTTTTAATGTAGTGGCTGAAATAAAATTGCTTAATTTAAATAACCATGAAAGCATCGAAATTAGCTGTAACAAGGGAGTCGGGGTACAACAGAGTTGAGGGTCTAAATGCATGTTTACAGCTTGGTCAGGCATACAGCTTTGGTACTCCAAAAGCATAGTTGTGGTCACAGGCAGAGGTCGGTACAGGCAGAAAACAGGATAAACAAAGAAAAAAACAAGGGTCAGGAAACACAACAAGACTAGGAAAAGCTTTGTAAAGTTACAGGTACACAAGACTCAGCACTGTGTGTGTGAATGTGAGGTGTATTTATAGTCCTGGTAATCAGTCTATGATGAGCTTCCAGCTGTCTTTGTGCAATCAGTGAGAGAACAGAAACTGGTGTGTGTGTGAGGTGCATGAGGGGATTTTTAGTTCTCCGGCAATCTGCAACTGCTAGTTTGTAGCTGATCGTGACATTAGTATTGAGCAATAAGACCAAATAAAGATCACAGTTAAATGTAAAGTTGTTTATTGTTTGTTCATGTTAATTCACAGGGCGTTACCTAATGTTAACTTTGGATTTTATTAATGCATTAATAAATGTCCAACAATGATTAATAACTGCTGTACAATGCTGTATTTTTTATCCGTTCATGTTAATGAAGATATATTATTGTAATATCAATACTTATGACCACACATCTCAAAATATCATTATATTGTACATTTATAGAACATTTTATTGAGGGTTAATCAATTTGTGATTTTTTTTTATTATTATTCCTATTTTCAGTTGGATTACCAAATGCTTTTAAAATGGTTGTATGGAAAAGCAAGAGTGAGAGACTGGATTAACGGAATACATTGAAACAATGGAACAAAACATTCATGCCAATTTCTGGTCTAAATGTCTTTAATTATGGGTGAATGTGTCCAGGTGCATGATGGGCCACTGAAGGAGCAGAATGCTGACTCACATCGATGAAACTACATGACCTTCAACTGCAACGACAATTAAACAAGAGCGTAAAGGGCTCTCATTTTTCTCTCCAAACACACACACACTTGACCAAAGAAATATATAAATAACAGCTTTAATTAGAGACCTTTTACAGGAGAGGTTGGATATGAATTCAGTTAAGGTCCTCTGTCTGCTACTGAATGAATGAATATTTTTAGCTTTTGACTATAGGGTCCAGACTATTTATAGAATTCTGCAAATTGTTGATGGTTGGATGGCTTACTAATTGTCCTCAATTGCTTTCTGACCTTTAAAAAGTTTCTTTAATCTGTTGAACACAAAAGAAGATATTTTGAAGAAAGACAAATCATTGTAGCTATTGACATTCTTAGTAGGAAAAACTAATTTTATAAAAGTCGATAGTTGCAGGTTACCAGCTTGCTTCGCAATAACAAAAAACAAAAACAAAAACAGGTTTGGAACTAAAGGGTAAGTAAATGATGACAGAATTTTCTTTTCTTTTTTGTGAAATATCTC
The DNA here is from genome assembly GCF_052040795.2 of Danio rerio. Classification (NCBI taxonomy): domain Eukaryota; kingdom Metazoa; phylum Chordata; class Actinopteri; order Cypriniformes; family Danionidae; genus Danio; species Danio rerio. The sequence goes on from NC_141027.1 coordinate 23,941,533, forward strand.
TTTAAATTACATGACTAAAGACACTGTTCCAAAATGTTGGTAGAAAAAAATAAGCTGTGATCATTTTGGCAACATCTAACATGGCAGGTCAACAACATAAGAGTTCTTTTTCAGTAAAAACATTTTTAATAATTAGGAAATCCAACATAAGCTAATTCTGAAAACGTAGCTGACAGCTTACCTCCGTATGGACGGCTTTTCTGCTGTTATTAGTTTGTCCAGTGGCCCGCCGTGATGTCCGTCGGAGGATCTGAGATGCAGAGCAGAGATGACCATGACGACAGGGTTTGAGTCTGGCGAAGGATGATTCCAAAAAGCAGGTAAGACAAAAACAAAAGCCAAAAAATAAAAACAATCAAATAAATAACAGGGTGAGAATGTGGTAAAAATCTGAAAATGTGGTAAAAATAAGGCTGCCGTGAAGGCTTTTGTTTTACTGGATTGCTTTTCAAAACACTGTCCGTTGGATTTAGGGAAGGGGTGGACTCAGTCAGTCAGTCAGGCAGTCAGTCAGTCAGTCAGTCAGTCGACAGTGGCCTCTGGTGGATTTATGTGAGAACAGCAGGTGCGAATGGCACTTGCTAGAGAAATTTGAGATCTCAAAATGCCTACAAAGCAGCCTCTGGTGGATTCGCGAAAACAAAAACTGCAAAAATACAAAGCTCCTGGGATGTGTTTGCCACTCTCAAGAATAGTATAGCGGTATGTAATCAGAATGAGGCTAAGTTGAAGAAATCTCACCCAAACATTTGAGAATTGTAAAAGAAAATTCTGTAAACTTTTACGTTAAAAAGCTACTAACTTACGTTAAAATGTTACTGATGATAAACAAATTAAACAAAAAAAAAAAAAACACAGTAATGTGGAAAAAAACATAAAAAGTGTCATCAGGGAATTCTGAAAAAGTCAATCAATAGTAATTCACCATATTTACTAAGGAAACATACTGTTAACCAGGTAACTGATGTTTACTCTGGCATTTTTTGACTTAAAATGTTGCACAGCCATGATTAGTAAATGGTAGTTTATCGCTTTAACTATAAAACTAAGAAGCAGCATTACTCTTTAAAATGGTTTCTTAAAAAGACAAAAATCAGGATGATTTCTGAAGAACAACGTGACCCAGAAATCCATAATGGTACCTAAAGTGTACATTTCAGTTCCTAAAAAGTACATATCGTACTGTCCTGGTGACAGTTCCTTGTACCCTGTCACTGGGACAGCATTAGTTTCTGAGAGTGAGTGAGTGAAATGATATAACAAGTCCCTTATAAGAAGGATATTGGAATATTATAAGGCATATTTCATTTAATTTTCTTTGAGCTTAGTCCCTTATTTATCAGGGGTCGCCACAGTGGAAGGAACCGCCAACTATTCCAGCATATGTTATATGCAGCGAATGCCCTTCCACCTGCAAACCAGTACCTAATTCACTTATATAGCACATGTCTTTAGACTGTGGGGGAAACCAGAGCACTCAGAGAAAACCAAAGCCAACACAGGGAGAACATGCAAACTCCACACAGAAATGCCAACTGTCCCAGCTGGGACTTGAAGCAGCGACCTTATTGCTGTGAGGCGACAGTGCTATAACCACTGGTGACATTTATCTTATCTTTGTCAAGACATCTTTCTTGGTTTTATAATCCTTCTGGAGACTTTTGAATCTCACATTATTGACAGAACATGACCACACACACACACACACACACACACACACACACACACACACACTGTGGGAGGAGTATGAATTATGCTGACCCAGTTTTCAGCGTTAAACTCATCCCACTCACAAATCAAACAGTTGAGTGGATATCAGAGCAGATGTAAGAAAATCCTCCACCGTGAACTGTATGTTTGTTAATGCATGTCGGATGCAGTATCATAGAGGAGATCTTTAGGTAGCAGACGAGTGCTGATGATTTACAAGGGCTTTTGCCTGGAGAGTCTCAGTGAATTGAAGACAAGGCAGCTGCACCTGAGAGAGTATGAATTACTGAACACCAATCCGCCAAACTGTCAAGGCTAAACTCCTGCGGTTGTTATGGAGACAGAGAGGGCGAACGAGGGAAGGATGGAGGGAGTGAGAAAAAGAGGGAGCAGTCGTGACTGGGAGAAACTACGGCCGGTGGACTGAAATCATACTGGCAGGAGTGTGACATGACAAATTGTTGCAGTGCCCACAAAACGCTGGGAGACATTATTGATGCATACGAGCACACACACACACACACGCGCACGCACACACACACATGCTTGTTTTTGTGAACTGTGGGGACATTGCATAGGATTCTAATGTTTTTATCCTGTACTTTCTAATGCCCTAACCCCATCCTGTAAATACAACCCTCACAGGTAACTGTGTACGATTTTATTTTCTGGAAAAAAAAAACTCATTCTGGGTGATTTATAAGCTTTTTCAACCCATTTCGAATGTTATCACTATGAATGGGTGTAATCAGTGGTTATCAGCTGATAGATATGGGCTAGTAGGTGCCTTTGCGCTTACCGGAAGGCTCAGAAGATTATTATCATCCAACCACATGGTTAATCAGCTATAGATCACATACGGCTGCGGCCAGAAGTTAACGAGAATTATTTATTTTATATATTAAATTTTCCATGATTTGTATTTTGTTAAAGTCTACCCCTGTCCCCACCCCTAAACCCAACCATCTATTGTAAAAACAGATCTGGAGTCTTTTCTATTAGAATAGCTGATTAACCATGTGGATGGATGAAAACAGCTATAGTAGGCACAGAAGGCCCCTACTGGCCCATATCTATCAGTTGATAACCACTGATAACACCCATTCAATCATGATAACATTCAAAGTGGGTGACTTTTTGAGAAATGAGTACATCAGAAATGTTCTCATATTTCACCACCTGCTTGTAATACCCGTGTCACAACTATGTTATTATACAGATTTGTGTCCTGATATGTCACAAAACACGTATATACACACACATAAAATGGGGAAAAAAAAGTCTTTTGAATAATGTCAGTGTGTGATTTGAATATTATACACTTCTAAAAAAAGAGCATTAGAGATTTTCCTTCTAGTTATATAAAAAACTCTGGACCTCATTCTGCCCTCCAAAGCTGATCTGCCATGAGTTGTTAAATGGATCTGTGAGGTTGGATCATAAAGAATGATTCCTGGCACGATTTATAACTGATTACCTCAGTACATTTAGATGGAATATATGCAATTCCATTTAAAGGTGAAACTGTTCTTGCAAATGAATTTTATTTCAGGGTTGCAAAAGCCTTTTTATGAGGCATTAAAAACTGCAACTTCGTCATATTTGAGATCAATTCATTTTCTGCATTCAACTCATTCTTATTAGTGTTGGTCCAGTACAATTCAAGGTTGAAACTACACTATATTTATGCCTGTTATGACCGTGATTTTGCCAGATTATGAAAACCACCCAAAGCAAAGCACCCTAAAGGCTACCAATGCTCCCAAAGATGATTAATTGTTGAAAAACTCCCTGTTAATGGTTGGTGTAACATTATACTTGATTTCATAATGTTCCTTTATCTGCCTTAATAGTCATTCATTCATTCAATCATTCATTTTCATTCAGCTTAGTCTCTATTTCAGAGGTCGCAACAGTGCACTGCCAACTATACCAGCATATGTTTTATACAGCAGATGCCCTTCCAGCTGCAACCCAGTACTGGGAAACACCCATACACACTCATTCACATACACTCATACACTATGGCCAATTTATTTCAACCAGTTCACCTATACTGCATGTCTTTGGACTGTGGGGAAATTGGGAGCACCTGGAGGAAACCCACATGAACACAGGGAAAGCCAACTGACCCAGCCAAGCCTTAAACAAGCGATCTTCTTGGTGTGAGGTGACAGTGCTAACCACTGAGCCACCGTGCTGCCGCCTTAATAGTGTAATATAAAAAAAAACATAATAAAGTATAATAATATTATGAAAAAACAGCCAGTTAAAATAGACTTAAACAATTTTTTAGTTGTTGAATCGTAAAACTAAATGAAAAGACGTTTAAATATAAGCGTCGTGAGGAGCAATGGCTGACTATATTTACAACCATCGAAAATATGAAGTAAAAAGTTCATATTTTAAGATAAATAAATGAAATTTGCAACATAGGCTCATTCTGAAAATGTAGCCCTATATACGTTTCTGGAGATTGCAAATTAAGTAGCCAGAATTATGGCTGCATTTGATTTTTAAAACCAACACTACGGGGCGTTATGACGCTGTTCTCTTTCTCACTGCAGTAACCAGCTGACTGCTTACCTCTGTATGGACAGCTTCTCCAATGTTACCAGTTTGTCCAGTGCCGTGACATATATGTCGGCGGACAAGAGATGCAGAAAGAAGTTGACCATGACAATGGGGTTTGAGTCTGTTGAAGAAATGTTCCTGAAAGCTGGTAAGACAAAATCAGAAGCTAAAAAATAAACTAAACAAGAAAATATCAGGGTGAGAACGTGGTAAAATCTGAAAATGTGGTCATCTGAAAATCTGAAAATCAGGTTTTTCTTTTTCTGGAATGTTTTTTACAACTGGTGTTGGGTTTTAGGAAATGGGTGGGCCAGTCAATCAGTGCTTTTTAAAACACTATTGGTTGGGTTTAGGGAAGGGGGAGGGGGGTAGCGATCAGTCAGTTGACAGCGGTCTCTGGTGGAGTGATTCATTATAGAAATTTGAGATCTCAAAAAGCATACACAAGGGCCTCTGGTGGATTTGCGGAAATCAAACCTGCAAAAAAGTAGTTCCTGGGACATATTTCGTTCTCTCCAGAAATGTAAATAGGGGTATGTAATCAGAATGAGCCTGGGTTGGATATTTGATGCAGTGCTTTGTGTACGGTGTGAGACCCACATTATATTTGTGTCTCAGTGAGGTAGTGTAGGTCATTGACTTGAACAAATCAGATCTTAAATGTGGTGAGAGTTTAGTGACATGACAGTTCACTGTAAAAAAAAAAACTACAAGTTCAAGATGTTTAAAAAAGAGCTTACATATACTGTGCAATCTGGAGATATTCTGAGATAAAAAAAAAAAAAAGATCCATTGCTTGTGTCCTTTACTACCTGGGAAATAAGGGATACATTTAAAAGTCTCAAATGATGGAGATGTCAAATTGCCGCAATCAACCTTCAAATGTGGCCTTCAAGAGATGCAGCCTCTCTAAAGTAGGAATAGGATTAGAAAAATTGGGCCACATTGGCTGTGTTCTTGATTTTGATTCATTAAACTCTCTTTGTTCTCATGAGTCATGTATCTGGTAGTATTCTGTGTTCAAAAGCCGTAATCAGGGTATTTTATGAGGATGAAAGCAAGGCTGTGAAGGATAGCCTTATGCATGTGCTATTGAAATATCTAGGATCGCACATCACTTCTAAAACTCACAACATTTAAAGCTCTTGTGTTTGTCTACAGAAAGTCTTTTGGAAGGATTGGAAAAAGGTTTTCTTCCTATCACATTTTTAAAATGGTGCCACCTTTTCTGGGTCTAGGTCTCACCGTCATAGTAGTAATATTGCACAGTTCAATGAGATGAACTGCAGTAAACTCTGTCAGGTTATTTCACTAGAGCATTGGTGGAAGAATCTTTTTGTGAGAACTGAACTGTTCCAGTAACTGAATGTTATTTACTTCTGGTATCTTTTTAATGGAACCATTTTTGGATAAGCTGTCTCCTCGGTTCCCACATATATTATACATCTGCGAGAATTGTCCCATTGCCCAGAAGAGCTAGCAATGTGAGTCATGGCAGATGCCCCTTTTCTGCATGACTGAAGGGACATAATACACCCACACACAGCCAGACACACCGATTTTAATGGATGAAAGATTTCATAGTGGATTATTGGGATTTCCCTGAAAACTCTTGTTCCGTAAGAGTGGCTGACACCATAAGCCGCGCAATGAGAGTCTCAGTTTTGAGAATCAGTACTCGTCGTTTATTCGTGTCTAGTCAGTATAACATATTTTATTTGGTCAGAGCCAGATCCATTCATTCATTCATTTTCCTTTGGCTTAGTCCCTTTATTAATCTGGGGTCACCACTGCGGAATGAACCGGCAACTTATCCAGCATAAGTTTTACAAAGTGGAAGCCCTTCCAGCTGTAGCTCAGTACTGGGAAACATCTATACACACTCATTCACAGACATGAATGAGACTACGGCCAATTTAGTTTATTTAATTCACTAAGGAAACACGAGGAGAACATGCGAACTCCACACAGAAATGCCAACTGACCCGGCCAGGATTCAAACCAGCGACCTTCTTGCCGTGCGGCAATTTACTAGAACTTTTATGTTAAGCTCCTTTCACACAGTTTATATTGTAAAAGCGCTATAGAAAAAAATCGATTAATTGAATTGAAAGATGAACAATTAATCTATGGAAGTTTATCCACTAAAAATGTGTTTGTTTTAGTAATCTTCAAACAAAATCTGACCATTTGCTTCTGTGTTTGGAGAGGTGGTCCTTTTCTCATGATGTCATCAGCCCACAATGCCTCACTTACCCCTTAGTTTGCTACGAGGGACTGATGGTCAAAAAGAAAGTTTCGCCTCCTAGTCAATATTCCTTCACAGATGGAAGTATATCAACAATCTGAAATAAAAGTCTCAGCAACTTCTGGTTGATGTGGACTTTAACGTGTTTTACACCCTATTATAATGCATACATACGCAGATATATATTAATTGTTTTTTTACAGTGATACCGTCAACACAGGCTCATTTAAAGAACGTAGTCCTATACATTTCTGGAGAACGTAAATTAGGTAGCCAGAAGTACGTATGGCTGCAATTCGTTTTTAAAACGTCTTTAAAAGTGACGCTTTGTTGGTGACGCTGTTCCTTTTCGTACTTACCAGCTGACCTTAAGCCTTATGGATGGTAGGGCTGTGTGATTATTCTAAATCAAATCGCAATCGTGATTTGAAACGTTTGATTAGCTAATCGCAAGAGGCGTGATATGAAATATAGTTCTATTATTTAATTTCTCCTGCCCAGAGCAAATGCGTGACTGGTGTCAATGTGTGATATTCTTACTGGCCAGTTAAGTATTGAGTGTGTTGCTAAAGTGAACTGAAAGTATTGCCTGTGACACTCAATCTAGTAGCAAGCAACAGCAAAGTACAATTTCAGAGTTGTTTCAGCCATATTAGTTTGCGGAGTGTTCTGTATTCATTCATTCATTTTCTTTTCAACTTAGTCCCTTTATTAATCTAGAGTCGCCACAGCTGAATGAACCGCCAACTTATCCAGCATATGTTTTTTATGCAGCGGATGCCCTTCCAGCCGCAACCCATCACTGGGAAACAACCATAAACTCTCATTCACACTGATACACTACGGACAATTTTTAGCTTACCCAATTCATCTCTACGGCATGTCTTTAGCCTCCAGGGAAACCGGAGTACCTGGAGGAAAGTTACACAAATGCGAGGAGAATATGCAAACCCCACACAAAAATGCCAACTGACCTAGCCGAGGCTCGAACACAGCTTCTTGCTGTGAGGCGAGAGCACTACCTACGGCGCCACTGCGTCGCCTTTATAATAATTACTATTTTTATAATAAACTACACGCTTCCTAAATAGTTCAAATAGTTTACAGAATAGTAAGGTCATTTTATTTGTGCTTACGGTTTGCTCTAAAGAAAAAAAAAATTATTTTTGAATATTTTAAAGTATATTTAAATAAATGTTGGAGTAAGTTAATATTTCTGTAGTTCCTTTTTTAAACTAACACTCACTGCATTTTAGCAGTAAGAAGCTACCATACAGATTATTGAGCTGAAGCTTGACTACAAAACTAAATCACAAATCAAATTGAAATCGCAATATCTGTCAAAAAAAAAAATCTCAATTAGATATTTTCCCCAAATTGCAGATTGTCCAGTTAGCTCACAAAGTATGTCGGTGGATTTGAGATGCAGGGAGTACACAGCGGCCTCTGGTGGATTCGCGAAAAAAAAAACTGCAAAAAGTAACTCCTGGGATGTATTTGGCGCTCTCCAGAAATGTATATAGAGGTACATTTTAAGAACAAGCCTGGGTTGAATACAGAGTACTCTCAATGCCTGAAGCAGCACAGCAGTCAGCGAATTAAATAAAAATGCATAATTTTTGTGTGCAGTATTCATGAACTGAGCAGTCAGTCTTTTGCAATCCGTCAGTAGTCCATGTCTGAGCCTAAGAGTGTGAGAAGAAACTGTCTTCAATATAATGATCCTGTGAAGAAAAATAGATCGGGAGGACGATAAAGAGGAGTTGGGGGAGGCAAAAAAGTTCAGCAGGGTTTAAACTGTTTTCTCAGTTTCCTCTGGTGTTAAAAGGCTCCCTTGAACAATTTATATCCTCACACACTATCTCACTCCCTTTCCATCCATATCCATATCTCATTTCCACCCTCTCCCGCTAAACTCATCTATTCCCTGTGGTCATCTGAAGAGTTGCTCTGAACAACCATTAGTCAGTCCAGCCGCTGTGCCATACATTCTTTATACCACTCTCTCTCTCTCTGCAAACGTTAGTCTCTCTCTGCTGCAGAAAACTGAACCAGATCGTATATCCTCTATCGATCAGTCCCAGATCTAATCGGCCAGCCCAACTCCCATGCTTTATCTCTTCCTTGTACTATCTGGAACCTAATTTGTGCTTCTTGCGACCTTTAAAAGGACACAGAGACTGGTGGCGGAGCTAAATAGCCTGAGACAAATCTTCTACATTCACCATCCCATCTCAAAAAAAAATTAGTAAGCTACAATGAAAAATGAAACAATCTAATTGAAATGCGGAGTGAATGAATCATCCGAGAAAACAAATTGCAAGTATGTCATATAGGAATGTATCAACTTACAATGAGAGGTTATGCAAGTTAAAAACAGATATGTCCAACAAGCACATTGATTTATGGAAAAGAAAAATAAATGCCCTTTACTTAGATGTTTTCATTAAATGAGACTCTTGTGTATCTCAAGGTCATTTGTCTGGTTTGTCGCTGCAACCTTAAAGGTGCGTGTTGCTTATTCAATCAGTGACACTGAGTAATAATGTGTATGTGTGTGGTTCAGGTATTCACTGCATTGTGGGGACAAAAATATTTTTACCAGGATAGTAATACATGAAATTTTTCATTATGTGTGAATGTGTTCTGTTGGGTTGGTATTTAGAAGTAGATTTAAGGATGGATTATACAGAAATCAAATACATCTATGGAAAGTGCCCAAAAAACTAATTTGTATGTACGTTTATGTAGAAAATCAGCGGTCTTGTGAAACAAGGAAACTGCTTTAATAGTGTTCCCAGCTCACCAACACCACCTACGCTCTTCCATACAAACACACATACAGTGATATACGCAATATATAACCTATAAATGGTTGCTTGGTATAAGAAGATGATTACTTTTCTTCATGATCATATGAGGAACTCATTTACAATTATTTTTACATTACACTTCTATCCTCAAATGCAAAAGGGATCTATAATTCTTATATATTTATTGCAAAATTTGTAAACGTCTCAAAATATTTTTGGAATTTTCACTGTTTTAATTGTTTTTTGTTTCAGTCAAATTGTGGATAAAATAAATGTATATAAATTGAATTATCTTATAATTATTTTATTAAAATGTTTTATTTTCATTTATTTATTGATCTGATTGCATTTTTCCATTTTATTTAATCTAAGTAAATTAATTACTTATTCATAATAAATAATTTTCTTTTTTAGACTTCTTTTCTCTAAACATTTACCTGCTCTCCCATGCCCAGTTACAAAAAACAATTGATCTAAACCAATAGGATAAAAGAAATAGTTTGCCAAAAATCATATTTTTTCATCTCCCTCATGCCATTGCAAACTTTTAGTAAATTACATCCATTATACTGTAGTTTTTTACACAACTACACTTAAAAAAACTGTGTTGGCTTTAATTAATTATTTTTAAGACTTTGGTTGCATTTAAGTAAAAATGTTTATTTTTTTTAACTTCAGTCTATGACTTTTATGAACAGCAGAAATTTGAAATGTGTCCACTGACTTTTATTGTAAGGATTTAAAGCAACAAATCTATACAAGAAATGTTTAATTGAAGAGATATGGTTTTGAAAAGACCAGAACAGTTTTTTTTTTTTTTTTTTTTTTGTGAAAAGAGTAGTGAAGCACCAATTCCAAATTGGAAGGTAAGATTCAAATGGCGTCAGCTTTAGGCTGTACAAGCTTTTGATTGATTTATTTAATGTCTCGTACATGAGACCAACATATTATATTTCATTAATGTGCACACCTACACCTACCCCATGCCTAAAAGCCGATACAGACCAAACAACTAGCTCAGATGAAACCCAACTGTGTTCATGTCTGTTTCTGTCTGGACCAAAAGACGAGCTAAAAATCCATAATGTTTGCAAATATTTGTGACATGTAGCATGGCAGAGGGGCTTAGTGGTTAGCACTGTCGCCTCACAGCAAGAAGGTCGCTGGTTCAAGTACCCGCTGAGCCAGTTGCCAGTGTGTACTTTGCATATTCTCCCCGTGTTCAGGTGGGTTTCCTCTTTCCCCCTACAGTCCAAAGACATGCTCTATTAGTGAACTGAATTAACTAAATTGGCCAATGGCCATAGTGTGTGAGTGTGTGAATGAGAGTGTATGGGTGTTTCCCGGAAATGGGTTGCAGCTAGAAGAGCATTCCCAGCTTAAAAAGCATATGCCGAAATAGCTGGCGGTTCATTCCACTGTGGCGACATCTGATTCACTAAATGTGAAATGTAGCAAAATTGCACCCTTTGTTATTTCTTGACTACATTTGTTTACTTGCTACGTCACTTTACAATGTCACACATTGGTGCTCTGATTTGTTGCTGAATAAGCAGTTAGAGTGCTCTTTTCAGCCAATAGTCAGATGATTCTACATGCTGAATTGGGCCAATGAGCTACAATGTTAACCCGACAAGAGGCGACACGTGGAACTAGCAGGACTAATGCTAACCAAACGCTGACCGTAGGCTTTGTGTTCCAGCCTTTAAGCTACCCCTTGCAGTAATGAAAAAAGTAACCATTGTTGTACAGCCAAAAAAATCTTCACTATATTGATGTGCTGTGCACATGTCCAGTATGCGTTGTTGTATCCCATCTAGCCTTAACCCAATATGCTCCCTGTTGTGTAAGCCCCTCTCACTCTGAGCTCTCCAGGTTGCAGCAGCGCTAAATACTTGCAATGAAAAGAATTGAAAGAAATGAAATGAAAAGAAATGAAAGAACAGATTTTAGTTTTTTGGGTGCGGTGCCTTTAAGAAAACAACACACAGTCCTAAGCTTGAGCAGAGGCCTCCCACAGCAGCTTTACCTAGATCCGAGTCAAGTGAGTGGGGTGACCAAAGATCATGGGGCCACTGCTCTACACAGCCAGATAATTGTGTTCCGACTCCAGCATGTGAACAGCTAACGATCTACAACTGGCCAGACAGCCTGTGCATCCTTAATTAGAGTCTGGGTGTGTGTGTGTGTGTGTGTGTGTGTGTGACATTGTTAATGAGCAAACATCGACCAGTTTTGACCATGCAAGGAAAACATCCCTCAAATGGCAAGATTGCCATGTCCTTGATGTCATTTATGAAGATCTCACACACACACACATGCAAATGCTGGGATGTGTTAACACAAACACTGCATTAAATATGGACAGATTTAACCATTCATTCATTCGTTTTCTTTTCAGCTTAGTCCCTTTATTAATCAGGGGTCACCACAGCGGAATGAACCGACAACTTATCTAGCATATGTTTTACGCAGCGGATGCCCTTCCCTTTGCTGGGAAACACCCATACACACTCATTCACACACATATACTACAGACAATTTGGCTTACCCAATTCACCTATACCCCATGTCTTTGGACTTGTGGGAGAAACCGGAGCACCTGGAGGAAACCAACGTGAACATTGGGAGAACATATAAACTCCACACAGAAATGCTAACTGACCTAGCCGAGGCTTGAACCAGTGACCTGCTTGCTGTGAGGCGAGAGTGCTATCCACTGCGCCACCCACCAGATCCAATCATTGGGTTAAAAATATAATTTAAATAAAAAAAACTATCCCAACTTTGCGTTTGTCCATGCTCATCGTTCAGCTTTGACAACCCAGCATTTTTAGTGCACAAACAGAATCTGTCATGCACTATTTAGCCAACATTAGCATGTGAAATAATCCGTCAAAACAACCAGACCGTATTTATTGCTTTGTTTCTCTCTAGAGCTTGCTCTGATTTCTCCTTTTCCCATCTCACTCCATCATCTCTTCATCAGTCAGAGCCTCGGAGACTCTGAGTCAGGGTGACTATCAATCAATGGAGAGGTGTGTTTGCTTCTGGCTTTCCTCAACCCACACACACACATACAGATGCCCTTACTGAAAAATTAATGACAAAAAAAAAAGTGTAAAAAAAAAAAAAAATAAGAAAGATAAGCGTGCTTGCAAAACAACTCTGCGGAAACCAGCACATATCTATGCAGGAACAAAAGATTCTTAAGAAAAACATGTAATTCAGATACCCACATATTCCAACACTACGAAATGCAATAGGTTGCTGTAACACAATAGTGGATCAAACATGGTTGAACCTATTAATTCATTCATTTTCCTTCGGCTTACTCCCTTTAGTCATCATGGGTCGCCACAGCGGGATGAACCACCAACTTATTCAGCTTATGTTTTAAATAGCGGATGCTTTTTAGCTGCAATCCAGTACTGGGAAAGAGCCATATACACTCATTCACACAAATACACTACGGCCAATTTAGTTTATTCAATTCACCTATAGCGCATGTCTTTGAACTTGTGGGGGAAACCGGAGCACCCGGAGGAAACCCATGTCAACACTGGGAGAACATGCAAACTCCACACAGAAATGCCAACTGACCCAGCAGGGACTCGAACCAGCGACCTTCTTGCTGTGAGGCAACAGTGCTAACCACTGAGCCTGGTCAAATCCAACATTGGGTTAATTTATTTTAACTAAGTTTTCAGTTAGCCACGTTTCAATTATTTTTAACACAGCAGTTGTGTTTGTCCATGATGCAATGTTGGGTTACAATATGTTGCCCTTTAGAGTGTAGAGTTGTACATCAACATTTGGTTTTCTTTTTGGTTATACAAACATTTAAGCAATTAACATATCCAGTTATACAATTAAAATATCAAGTAAACATCAACCAATGGAAACAGTTACTTTTGATTTCCCTCTCTGCTTGTGTTGGTGTCTCTGTATTTCTATCTGATTTCTGCTGGCTGACACTCGGTTATTTAAAAAGGCCTCAAGTCAATAATTCAAATGATAAATCTATTGTGATTATTATATATTGTCATATACGACCATGTATAATAGCTTCAATAGAACGTAAAAGGATACAACATTTGAATGCTTCAAAAAGTGCAGACTAATGATGCTCAGTTCAAAGGTCATGCATCCAGCGATTAAAGAATCAATACAATCTCAAAAAGTGCTTAAAAGAGTAAAACTATCAGTCACATGATTCGAGACAAACCAATCACTAGTGAGGAGGACTTGGTTGACATTGATTTTTTTACTCAAGATATACATGTACAGTATATGTATTTTCTGTTCAGGAGTTTCATTTCGGTTGATGTGACCAGTGGACCATGTGTGATTGAGGTATACTAGCTTCTTGACAAGATGCCACCACCATACTTCAGGGAAATATTTTACCGTATTGTAAGTATTTAGTTAAGTGATTGTCATTGAATAGTCTCTGGTGAAGTCAGAGTATAAGTCATAATTCAAAACCAGAAATTGGGTCAAATTTTACTAATTTCATTTGGAAATAATGGAAAACTAATAGTCCTAAATAAAATGAAAGATTTATAAGTAATATAAACATATATCATATTCTAATCACTCCACAAAATTAACTGTATTCAAAACAAATAGGAATAGAAAATGTTTGAATAAATAATCAGATGTATATTGACATTAACAATATAAAAATATATAGTTTATTATCAATTCAAATCCTAAATAAATTTCAAATTAAAGTGAAAGCTTTCTTTAACCATTTAGATATGTATATATCCAGGATATGTGTTACAGTCACCAGCAATCTAGCTACTGCGGATTGCTGGAGAACTACAAATCTGCCACCAAACAAACTACAACTCCCAGCATGCACCACACACACACTGATTCATGATCCTGACTGAGTGCAAACGCACACAGCTGAAGCTGCTCAAAAAATCCATTACATTGATTATATATACACCACACATGCACACACACAGTGCTGAGTCTTGTTTTACCTGTGGCATCACGAAGCGTTTCTCCTTGCTTTGCCGTGTTTGATTATTTGCTTTGTTTATTGATTTTTGATGTTAGCCGCCTAAACCAATCTTTCACTAGTGGTATTTTTTATGTATTGCTCTGGAACAGCTTCAGCAAAGAAACAATTAAACAAATTGAGGTATTAAACACCAAATTGTAGAGTTGAGGTTTCAAGTGATTTAGTGAATATGTGAGTTCCAGACTAGCATGCAGAGATAATGGTTTGAATCCGGGGTGATGCAGCTATAGATGTTATGTTATATATGTTATAGATGTTTTTAAATGCTCTGTTCTTGTAATGCGTTTTGTTTTAACATTGATCTGACATCCGAACAAACACTTATACAATAAATATGTCTTGTTTTGGTCATAAAAAGTAACGTTAATAAAGCACATCTAGTCATAAATACAAGAGAATTTGTGCAAGTCTAGAATTGAACTTGGACCTTTTAGAGCATAAATACTCTGTGTACACCCACAGTACACTGCGCTACATGAGATTGTCAGTCAAACGCAGATTCACCATGTCTCGAAACGCTCCTAAAATGACCGATGCTTTGAATCACTTTAGCCTTGTGACCTGATGTTTCGTGAAACACTTTAGTCACATGACCTGGGTTTTTCCAATCACCTTAGTCACGTGACCTTTCGAGTCATGCTTCGGTGCAGTGTTTCGAAACACTTGCACTTTGGGATCTCAACACTGTGTCGAAACGTCAGTATCACGTCAGCCATCCCTATTTCGCCGGTGATTCGACTACTCTTTCAGATTGGCCCGCATTATACTGTTTGCTCCTGTGTTTGACCATTGCCTGTCTGACAATTTTCTGTGTAAGAAAGACGCTGCCATTGGATCCTCACCTCCATTGAACAGTTGAATCAAACTAACTTTTGTAGTAATCTCAACTTATATCAATCAAACTGACTAAAAATATAAACTTTGTATAACTTAAACATTTAGTTTATTTCCTGAAAATGTATTTAAACAAGTTAAAGCAACATAAAAATATTTGTTGTCTTGACTTTTTGTCATTCAATTTTTTTACAGTGAAGTATTGCCATGCAAATCTCAAACATCATTTATTTCCCAAGACATCGTATAGTAACAGCAGGTTCCAGATCAATAAAATGTAACTTATTATCTGAAAAATATGGTATCTATAAAAAAACCTGCCTCTATACAGCTTAAGACCAGAAACAGGTTTATGTATGCGCATTTGTAGACAGACTCACATGGACTACAAATTGCTTTCTCACTGACCTCTTCTACATTGAGAATAAATCTCTTTTTGTTCCAGCAAACACTCTTTATGTAACAGACATGTTCAAACACTGAACCGTGGGTCCCTCTTTCAGCAATAACTGCAGATTACATAATGTAGCTCTACACAGCCAGGTTCACACATAATACAGATCTCTAAAGAAAACAAACACATGAATGAAATTCTTCTCCTTTACTTTTTAATGTCTATGTATTTTTAAAGACTGTTGCATCCTTACTGGCCTTTTACAGACAACCAGTTGCAAATAGGTAAGGAGAAAATAATTTTGTAAAACTAAAGTGATAAATTAACAACAACATCAGTAGGATGCCAATATGTCCCACCTTGTTGTGATTGGTCTCCAATTCACTGCTTTACAGAACAAGGAAAACACAATGGTAACAAAAAATGTGAATGATTGAGAGGAAAGCAAAAGATGGCACAGGTGAACTTTGTCCATGTACTGTATATCTAGTTGGGAAAAACGTGTAACAGCACGAGTTAATTAAGATGTGATATTAACCTGTACATGTGCACAGAGAACAGAGGAAGTGAGAGAGAACAGAAGGCATGCCTGAAAGAAAGGACTGGGGAGACGGCGAGAAAAAAAAGGAGGAAAAGGTCAGTGGAAGTCGGATTAGTCAGAGTTGAGTCTGAAACTTCCTAAATGCTACGCGTTTTCGATTGGCACCATGAGGATTTCAGAAAAAAACACACCGGAGCAGTCCGGAGGCCTAAAACAGCGTGTCATCAGTGCCCTGCTGTACTGCAGTGGAGAAATGCAACAGTTACACTCTCACATGCAGGGTAAGAGACCCTTACTAATACATTACACAATATTCAGAACATAATAATATACATAATGCACTACTTTTGCATGTAAATGTACTAGAACAGTACAGCCTACAAAAAAAACTACTACGAAAATCTATATGTACTTATGTATATCTTGTTTAGCGCAACAGCTGTCTGTCATAATTGCTACCATATTTTCTAGAATGCACATATTTAATTTCTATGGATAAAATCTGAATGTTATTAAAAGCTATTATGTTATTAAAACGTTTTATAGAATAAACTTTCCTAAATCATAAGGATATGCCAGTGCATATTAAACCAACAACTTACTCAAAAATTACAATTTTAAGTTATAATCATTTAAAACACATCTTGCTTTATTCTTCTGTGAAATAAAAACTAGTATACATAATGAAAATGACTGATGAGTATGGTTTTCAAGGCAAAATGTGAAATAAATAATAAAATTTTGATCAAAAAAACTCTCATGTGCCATCAGATTATGTGAGATATAATTAGATTTATGAGGCCTGGTTGCTTTTATGGAGTTTTTAGCGCAAGTTTAATTCATATTCCTGAAATGAAGATAGATCATATCATAAACATCTTTTGCAAATCACATAGAAAAATTGTACAAGTTTGAAACAACAGTATCCATAACTTATATAAACCTACTTTATACTCTACCCCAGTGGTTCCCAACCTTTTTCTCTGGGGCCCCCCCCATGAACATATACAAACATTGGAGCCCCCCCACCATATAAATACTCACGCACGCACACACATATGTACCGTATATATATATATATATATATATATATATATATATATATATATATATATATATATATATATATATATATATATATATACTGTGTGTGTTTATGTGTATTTAGATAGGCTTTGTCATACTGTCTAATCTTTTTCTTCGCCTCTGAAGAATCATTACATTGACGTTTGTCTGCCATTTTTGTTTTGATTTTGAAGTTGGACAAGCACATTGTGCAAGTGAGCAAAATGTAAAAAATTACATTTTAGTTATTTATTTTAATTATTTTTACTATTATGTTGGAATTTTAAGCATGTGTTTTGATTTTTTATTTATTTTTTTGGTACTTAAAAATACATATATTCCTGAGAATTTTTTTTTATAAATATTTCCCAAATTATGTTTAACAGAACAAGGAATTTAACAGTATTTCCTCTAATATTTGTTTTTCTTCTAGGCTTATTTGTTTTATTTTAGCTAGAATAAAAGCAGGTTTAAATATTTTGAAACCTATTTTAAGGTCAGTATTATTAGCCCTCTTAAGCAATATATATTTTTGATTGTCTGCAGAAGAAACTACTGTTATACAATGACTTGCCTAATTACTCTAATTAAGCCTTTGAATTGCACTTAAATTTGAATGCTTATATTTTGAAAAACATCTAGTAAAATATTATGTGCTGTCATCATAGCAAAGATAAAAGAAATCAGTAATTAGAAATGAGATATTAAAACTATTATGTTCAGAAATAAGTAAAAAAAAAAAAAAAGAAAAAAACTTCTTTCCATTAAACAGAAATTGGGCAGGAAAAGGGTTGCTAATATTCAGGAGGGCTAATAATTCTGACTTCAAGTGTATATATACAGTTATTTTCCACCCTGCAAAGGAAAGAGAAATAAATACAATAGAATAAAAATATAAAACAAACTGTGCTTTAAGCATCTCCACTGTAAGAAAAACACTTTAGCTACAGAAATCCTTTAGTCAAGAGCAGAGAAACATTTTCTCGTTATGTTTGTTTAATGATAATAAAAACAGGCGGCAGCAGGAATATTTCGCACTGTCTCTTTAATGGTTTCTCTTTCACGTCTTTTGATCCTCAACTCGTTTGTTTATTACACAAATGAGGGTTAATATAAATAATCACTAAACACCGCGTTTTGACACCTATTTGACCATTAAAGCGCTCACGTTAAGATGACTAGATGTCTGCGCTCCTCTGCTCGTCTCAGGGTGCGAATGAGAGCGAATGCTGACCGGCCGCATGCTTCTGACTGCGTGTGCGTGTTGCACACACACATAAGCACGCGGTCTTTCGCAACACATACAACTGGAAAGGGGGCGGTATATGATGCATATAATTGTTTATCTTGATTAATGCTTTTTTATAATCGTTTGAAATCGAAATCGGATTTTGGATTAATTGTACAGCCCTGTATAATAGTGGAGCATTTTATGCCTTTTTCTACCTCAACACTTATCCTCTCCCGCGCCCCCCTTGTGAACTCTGGCGCCCCCCTTAGGGGGGCGCGGACCCCAGGTTGGGAACCACTGCTCTACCCGACAAAAGTCTTGTCACGGTTCAACAGATGATTCATTTGAAAAATCTACCATCTGCCACTTTTCCAAATGACCAACTAGAAGTCAAATTATTATTTGCTGCTCTTACAACTGGGATCGACAACAAGACGTCTGTCAGGCAGTGTATATAACGTTCTTCTGGATTTTTAGAAAAACACTTTTTCCATTTCGTTCTCTAATTTGCTACGTTCTCTCCTCCAGATAAACCCTACCCACTGCAACTGGCAGAGTGGTGTTTGCGTGGGATCTCACGGGTGATTCTGCTGAACAATCCCCTGAGTGGGGCTGTGATTCTGGCAGCGCTGCTGCTGGAGAGCCCCTGGCAGGCTCTGCTGGGGATGCTGGGCCTTTTGGCCTCTACCTTAACAGCTATAATCCTGGGACAGGATTGGTAAAGAATTACTAAGTCACACATGCAGAAAAGCATATGCATAGAGCAAAACATGCACAAATTATTGCATACTCAGGCATCGATGCATGAATAAAACACATGTTTGGAGAAAGTGCAAAAAAATACAAAAACGTGTATGAGGAATACTGTGAATGAAACAGCTACGCAAACAAACCTCTGCAGCATGAACTGCTTTTGCAGCTGGGGTTTAGGAGAACGATGGTGGGACAACAGCTGGTGATTTAAGCAAATAATAATAATCCAAAAAAATATTGATGTCTGTGTTTGGACAGATTAAAAAGGCTAGTAAGGGGAAAATAAAACTTTGCTTACTTTATTGACCTTCGATTGATTCCAAACTTTTATATGTTTATTTCTTCTGTTGAACAGAAAGAAGATATTTAGAAGTAAATGATAACAGATAACCGCTTTACTTCCATAAAAAGAAATACAAATATTATAGTAGTGAATGATTAAAGGTTTTCAGCTTTCCTCAAAATATCTTCATTTGTGTTCAACAGTTGAAAACACTGTCTGGAAACTCATTGAGAGTAAATATTGAGTATCTTATTTTGTGAAACAGAGGAAATATACACAAATAACTTTTTAACAAGTGAAGACAGAGTAAATGATGATAGAATTACGTTGATCAATTACCATATTACATTGATGGCAACTGCATTTAGCGATCTGCCTCTTGCGTTGCTTGTGGGCAAAAAGTAAAAAACAACACAAATAAAAAAAATCGTATTGAATAAATCTATAAAAAGCAACAACGCTTGGGGAAAGCATTGATCATCATCATTATCATATGCCATAGAAGCACAAATCAAGTGTAAAAATGTAAACAGTGTTAATCTACATTGCATTCATTTATTTATGTATGTAATCCTTAAAAACAACTGAAGAATTAACATTATAAGTTGATACCAGACATGATGCGGTGGGCCTCAAAACCACTGGGATTTGGATCCTATTCTGCATCATAGGTGCCTTTTTAAGTTTGTAAGAAAATAAAATTTACCATGTTGCACACATTGGTATTCTTTAGGTAAACAATTATAAAAACATTATTTTGGTAATCTTCAAAATCTGACCATTTGCTTCTACTTTTAGAGAGGCGGTCAGTTTGACAGCTTTATACACAATATTTTTAACCATGCTTTCCTTACCGTTATTTGCTATGAGGGAATGATTGTGAAGAATAAAGTCCCATCCCCATTTAATATTTAATTTCAGTTGGAAGTACATCAACACACTGGAATAAAAATCTCAACAACTTCTGGTTCACACAGACTCTAAAGGTGGAATATTTCATAACATAGACATAAAATGAATGATTCAATGAATTCAATTTTAAGATCCTAATTAATAGCAAAAAAAAACAAAAAAAAACACATATCATCTAATTTGGAATGAGAAACTCTTCTTTGAGAAGGATTCAGGTGTAGAAAATTGATTGGGCTTTTTATCTAAACACTAGAAGCTAGAAGGGAAACATATGCTGATTTCAGTTTACACACATGACCTAACCTGTGTGTGTGTGCAGTGAGGAGGTGTCCAGTGGTCTTCATGGTTTTAATGGGATGCTGGTGGCTCTGCTGATGGGTGTGTTCAGCTCTGCTGGAGACTGGTACTGGTGGCTCCTGCTGCCTGTGTGTCTTGGAGGAGCTGCAACGTAAGTCCAAAGTAATCCATATTAAGTATATTATTAGATTTTTTTTACTTGTCATAAAATCCAATAACCAACATGTATCTCTCATGTCTTAGAACTTTTTTTTCCAGTAGTCTGGCTCCAATTCTGGACCACTGGGATTTACCAGTGAGCGTCTTCCCATTTAACACAGTCATTATACTGTATCTGGCCTGCGCCGGCACTTCCAACCCCTATTTTCCAAACTATCCTGCCCATCCACCAGGGGCATCACAGAGCACAAACCAAACCAAGCTCCATGTTCCACAGGTAAGAATGAGGCTGTGTTCTAAGTCTCCTACTACTTGAGAAGGTACTATTGTGCATTTGAATTGAAATTTATTGCACGATGGTTAGAAAACTACATTATATATAGAATGAATAATATGAATGGTATTCAGACGTACTACATTCACCATTTGTCATTATTACTTGACTTACCCGCGTCAGTTGCCATGTTTTTACTCCCATTTAGAAATTCTCTCGCATGGCATCATAGGAAAGCGTAGGGTCAATCAGGTGTGCACTAATTAACTATATGTTTTAAATAAACTATCTACACTCCCTGACAAAAGTCTTGTCGTTGATCCCAGTTGTAAGAGCAACAAATTAGATGTGGCCAATAACACCCTACTTTTATCAGGGAAATAACACAGCCAAAACATCTATAAGAAAAATGGATTCTTTTATTCTGGACTGAGCCTCAAGGAGACACAGCATTAACTTACTTTGTTTGGGAAATAAGCAGCAAGCTTTAAAACAGGTCCAATCAATAAACAAAGTTGGCTTTATGACAAAATAAAAAAGGTCAGCAACAGGAAAAATAAATGTATATATAACTATAAGAATAAATTCGTTGACAGTATTCAAAACATCCAATTCAAAATCCCCATGTGACTTAAAGTAGTTCAAAACCACGTTAATAAACTATTTAATATGTGCAAAACAACGGCAGTGGCTTATCTGTGCCTAATAAAGCAAACAAAAACAGAATAAATGAGCAATCAGCACATTCCACTACATACAATACATCACACATATGATAATTCACATGAAAAGGCATTTTTTACATAACTTAATGTGTTCAGGACCCACACATAAGTTTACATGTTACACTGAGAACAAAACTTTCATGTCTTACACATAATCACACTCCATTAAAATAAAATGAGCAAACTCACTCGTTCTGATTCTCTGAAGCACACGTGCGATTAGCAGTTAGCACCTGTGTGATCTTGTTTACTGCTCTTCTCCCCTCTAACACAGCATAAGGAATAACAGTTATTGTATCAACAGCTTATATAGAGAATAAACAGCGTTATCAAACATTTTGGAACATTATCAAACTCTTAAAACATTTATTAAGTTAACTCACGCTCAATCTCCACTAGCGTGCTCTGAATTCTCCTTCCTCACCGAGATTTCTCACATGCAGGAACAATGATCGGCTGAGCAGCAAATTAAGCCAGCAGATATACAAACTCACACCACCTGCATCTGCTACCTGCTCCCAAGTTAACACAAAACTGCAAACTTTCTCTCTTAAACAGTTGTATCAACTTTCTTTCCCCCTGTCTGTAACTGCTTCACACCGCGCTCTCTGTATCTGACGTGCACCTTTTTTTCCGCGTTTGTGTGTGCGTGAACTCTTAAAGGGGCAGCGCTTAAAAACAAACAAAACTAAATATGGTTGTATAACTGGGGAAATTTTAAATTTTCAAATGAATATTACCCCGGTTACACTCTCCCCTGCCAACTGTCAACGTCCTCGATGACTTCAAACCCCCTTAATCATCTACTTCTTGAAGTTTCTCCGATGTGTACAGGAGTATACCTGCTAACACCTTGGACAGAATATCAGGGCTGAGGCTCACAGCATTGCAAACTGACTTTGGCAATTTATTTGGATTACTATGAACACCAGCAGTTGACCGCTGAGTTCTGCGTGGTGATGGACAAGGTGCATCAACATGAGTACTCTCTGTCTTAGGCTTTCTGGGAACTGGCACTGGTCTAGCACTCACCGTTTCTATCGGTGAACCAGTTCTTTCAGGGTTAGGCAGAGAAAGCTCTTCAATTGCGCTTACTTCATTAATCACCCGATCCTTACTTCTCTCCTGTGCTTCCTCCATCTCATCCATAGCACCACTATCTGGATCCAAGTCCAGCTGACTCTGCACTGACTCCTCTCGTACTGGATTTGCTGAGCCACTTTCATGCAATCGGGTGTTCTCCACAACCACACACTCTGCATCCAATGAGGGCATACCTTTTATGGAGGTAGGTACTTCTTCCACTGATTTAATTTTTCTCCGTGGCATTGGGACTGGTCCCGGACAGGGTCTAATGTCAGACCTATGTACTCGTCTTGCCGGGCCACCTCCCTCTGGCTCCACAGTGTAGGTTGTTCCATGCACCTCGATCACCTTATAGGCTGTGGGTGCCCAAGCATCCTGTATCTTGTTCCGTCCCAGGGGACGATGCCGTAAGTACACATGTTGACCAACTGCAACTTCTGGACAGTATAACTCATTATGTCGCTTAGCAACTCGATCTGCTGCCTTCTTCTCAGCGTACTCACGTGCACGTGTGTGAGCCTCCTGGAGTCGCTCTTTATGGACTGACAACCAGGCTGGCTGCTTCTCACTCATGGGTTCCTGACCCAATAAAGCATCCACTGGTAAATGCGGTTGTGTACCAAAGAGCATATAATGAGGGGAGAACCCGGTGGAGGAATGAGGAGTGACATTATAGGCGTACACTAGCTCAGGTAGGTACTCGGGCCACCTTCGTTTTTTGTCAGGCGGTAGGGAGCGTAAAAGATCATGCAAGGTTCGGTTGAACCTTTCACACTGTGCATTTCCCTGTGGGTGATGTGGTGTAGTGTGAGACTTCCTTACCCCATATAGCTTACAGAGCTCTGCAACAACAGCACTCTCAAAGTTCCTCCCTTGGTCTGAATGGAGACGCTGGGGAACACCATACTTGAGGAACCATTCTTTAAGTATGATCTTGGCTGTTGTATCTGCCTTCTGATCACGAGTAGGGAATGCCTGGCTGAACTTAGTGAATACATCGGTCACCACCAAGACATTCTCTCGCCCATCTGATGCAGGCTCCAGTGTGGTGAAATCCATCGCAACCACCTCCAATGGATGAGAAGCTAAGAATGGGGTCCAGGGTGCCTTTATTTTGGGCTGCGGCATTTTTGATAGCACACACCGCTGGCACTTTTTCACCCACTGATCCACAGCATTATACATTCCAACCCAGTAACAGCGCTGTCTGAGCAGACCCAAAGTCCTTTCTACCCCCTGATGCCCCATGTTGTCATGGACACTTTGTAGGACCCGTTCAACCAGACAAGCTGGAAGCAGCAGCTGTTGACATTCCCCATTGAATACATCATCAATGATCCTGTACAGCAGTCCATCTTTCTCTTGTATTCTGTCCCACTGTTTTAACAATGCCAGAACTGATCGGGACAAGCTCACTCTCTCATTTTTTGTGGGTTTCCTTTTTTGGTTCCAGAAATGTCTAAACAAGCTAATAACGGGATCTGCCTTTTGGAACTGGCAAAGCTCATCCTTGGTGTACCCAGGCAATGTTGGAGTGTTCTCCAGAAAGTGTTCATCCTCCATAGCTTCCTGTAGCTGCCCTGTTCCTTCCTCTCTAGATCCTGCCACTTGTTCTGCAATGCCGGCCTCCACTAAAGTCCCTACCCGAAGCTCACTGCAAACAGCCACACAGCCATCGTACTCTGAATCCTCAGTCACTACCTCCATACCTTCCATTCCTGGTCGGCGAGATAGGGCATCCGCTGCAGTGTTGCTCCGCCCAGGGCGGTACTGCACTTCAAAATCGAATATTGCCAACTGTGCGGCCCACCTCTGTTCAACAGCACCTAGCTTAGCTGTGTTGAGGTGGCAGAGGGGATTGTTATCCGTTAAGACAGTAAACTTGGAACCAAGCAGGTAACTCCTAAACTTTTCCACTACAGCCCATTTGAGTGCCAGGAGCTCCAGCTTCATACTACTGTAGTTCCTGTCATTCCGCTCTGCACCCCTCAACCTCCGGCTTGCATAGGCTATCACAGTCTTATGTCCCCTTTGCTGTTGGTATAGCACAGCACCTAATCCAAGGTTACTGGCGTCTGTCTCTAACACAAAAGGTATGGTAAAGTCTGCGTATCCCAATGTAGGAGCACAGGTAAGCTTCTCTTTGAGCTTCTCAAAGGCTTGCTGGCACTCCATGGTCCAGGAGTCCTTGAACAACTTGTTGGCCTGAGCAACACTTTTCTGGTGAACGCATGTGTTGACAATATCATGAAGCGGACCTGCAACTCTGGAGAAACCCTCAATAAAACGTCGATAGTAGCTGCAAAATCCTAAAAAGGATCGCAGCTCTTTTAGAGTGTTAGGGACTGGCCACTGGTTCACTGCACTCACTTTTTCCGGATCTGTAGACACTCCTTGAGCAGACACAACTTGCCCTAAGAACCTCACCTCAGATTGCAAAAAGTGACATTTGTCCACCTTAATCTTAAGTCCTGCCTCCCTCAATCTCTGTAACACAGTCTCAAGTCGCACTAAGTGTTCCTCAAATGTACTCGAGTACACAAGCAAATCATCCAAATATACAAGTACCATTTGAAAGACCAGGTCACTCATTATGGTCTGCATGAGACGCTGGAATGTCGCTGGCGCATTACATAGGCCAAACGGCATACGCTGGTACTCATACAGGCCAAATGGTGTAATGAAAGCTGTTTTGTGGCGATCTTTCTCATGAACTGCAACCTGGTGATAGCCGCTCGCAAGGTCAATGGACGAGAACACCTGTGCCCTACCCAAAGCATCCAAACTTTCATCTATTCGTGGCAATGGGAACGCATCCCGTCTAGTTTTACAATTTAACTTCCGGTAGTCAACGCATAAACGAAGACTCCCGTCGGTCTTTCGAACTAACACCACAGGAGATGCAAACGAACTGGAGCTTTCTTGGATGATACGCTTTTTGAGCAATCCAGCTATATGGTCCTTTACTTCCTGAAACTGATTTGGAGGTATTCGCCGGTACGACTGTGAGACAGGGAATTCGTCATTTAAAGGGATCTCATGCTTCACTAGTTCAGTGTAACCTAGGTCTTCCTCAGTGACTGCAAATACATCTAAATACCTTCTAAGAAGTGACTTCAACTCTGCCTGTTGTGCCTGGGTACCACCAATCTGTACTCTTTCTAAGGGACATTGCAGATCTCCACTAACTCCCTTCATTGACCTCTGATTAACCATCACCTCCTCATGATCAACAGAAATTTGGTGGAATCTAACTTCACAGGAGCTACTCTCGACATGACCACCATGGCCTAGTACACCTAGCTTCACTTTGGGTGGCAACCATGCGCCTTCAGGGGATAGATTTACTACCTGTATCGGGAATACCCGCTTTGCAGGTGATACCAAGGTAGGGATCAAAACCAAACCACCTGGCAATGAAGACTGGCCTGGCTCAAACAAACATAAGTCTTTACTCTCAGGTAGTATTTTAGGTGTTCTGGCCTGAACTGTAGCCACAGAAGCTGCAGGTATATACAATTTATGTGTGCTGGCTACCCGGACCAAAGAGTTTGCTTCTACTGCGGCAGCTTCTTGTACTTTGTTGAGGGCAGCTCTCCATTCAGCATCCAAATTCCCCTTCAAAGCATTGTCAAACTCAGCTAAAATTAATTGTTTACAACGCTGTGCTATATTCATACCAAGTATGCCTGGGGGCGCTGAGTCAATCTCCCCTTCCTTCTGGTCTCGTATCACTAAGAACCCACACCCAGGTAAAGTCAAACCCATAACCTGGATATCAAGTTCAATGTACCCCTGGTAGGGAAGAGGCAACCCGTTAGCGGCAGTAATCTTTAACCACTTGCTTGTGCAGTGCATATCTTTGTCTTCCCCGTGAAGATGTTCTTTAAAAAAGCTCTCTGTTAAAGTGCTCACATTACTGCCAGTGTCTAACAGGCACCGGATTGCAACTCCCCCAGCATGAATTTCCACTTCTGGGCACTTGCCCACTGCGCGCTCCAGAAACTGCTCTTTTGTGAGGGTACCAGTCTTTGAGCCATCTGTGCCACCTCTCACTGCTCGGCTCTTCGCAATGGAGGTGCACCGTTTCCCGCAATCAGTGACTCAGACGTAGTAGGTACAGGGTTTTCCTGGGAGCGCCGCCCAGTGCATTGCCTGGCTATGTGCCCAACACTCTCACATCTCAAACAAATGGGTTGGCCACCCCGGGTGTATCTCGGCTTAAACTTGGGCTTATTCGATTTCTCAAGAGTTGAGTCAGACCTCTGAATCGTCAAATCACGCACAGCATTGGTAAGCTCCCCGATTGCTTTCCCTTGTTGTGTAATTACTTTAATTACGTCTTGTAGGGCTAGTGTTAAGTCATTTGTTACAGTGGCTGTCATCTGTGCATTTTCAGCACTTTCTTTCACACTCACTAAATTTCTGTTTCGGGCTACATTTGTTGAACGAGGCCTCTCTTCTGAGCACCACAAAAGGGCCTCCTCACGGACTTCAAATAATGTAGCATCAGGTCGCTCTCTAACCACTTTACGGAGCTCCCTGCGGAGTGCTAAATCCCTCACCCCCTCAATAAACTGGTCCCTTAGTGCCCGTTGCACATTTGGAACACATTGTGGTGCTTGTTGCAGAGCAGCATTTAACATCAATGACAGTGCGTGTGAAAAATCACGAAAATCCTCACCGTCTAATTGTTTGCGTGCATAAAATGTGTGCAGTAACTGAGAGGTGCTGCGCTTTTCCCTAAAAGCTGCCCTCAAATATGAGAACATGTCTTCAGCTGACTTATCCTCACCCCCCATGCACAACTTGACTTCATCGAGAGCTGAATCCCTTAAGTGCGAGAGGATAAAATCTACCTGATCCTCAGAGTTTAAACCCCTAACCCTGATTACCCTTTCCAGCTCCTCAATGAATTCATCAACATTCTGGCAGTCTTTACCTAGATCCCCACTAAAAGGTACAATCTGTTTTTCCCTTGGGATATACACATAGGATCTAGTATGGACATTGGTCATGTTAGATAGAGCTGACATGACTTGATCATGCCTACGTCCCAACTCCAGGATCTGGGACTGAAGCTGTGAAATGGGATTACCTCCATCAGCGTCCACTCCTGGTGCTGCAGCACCTGCACCTTCAATGTCCTCTGCCATTGCGTCAGCATTGTCCATGTCCCTCTCAGCATCCATTACCTTGTATCAGAGTTTCAAAATGTCTCGACCAGCCCACAACAGTCAGATCGACGAGCACTGTCCTTCTCAAAGTCCTTGCAGACAGCAGTCCTGGTGCGCTGGCCCCTTTATCCTGCAGCTGCTTCCGTCAGAATGGCACTGCAGGTCCTTCCAGCACTCAGTCGTGCCACCACTACCGTTGTTTGCACTCTTTGATTTTTTTTAGTTATTTATTTTTAGCCCCAAACAAACAGAATCCCACGTCTGACACCAAAATTAGATGTGGCCAATAACACCCTACTTTTATCAGGGAAATAACACAGCCAAAACATCTATAAGAAAAATGGATTCTTTTATTCTGGACTGAGCCTCAAGGAGACACAGCATTAACTTACTTTGTTTGGGAAATAAGCAGCAAGCTTTAAAACAGGTCCAATCAATAAACAAAGTTGGCTTTATGACAAAATAAAAAAGGTCAGCAACAGGAAAAATAAATGTATATATAACTATAAGAATAAATTCGTTGACAGTATTCAAAACATCCAATTCAAAATCCCCATGTGACTTAAAGTAGTTCAAAACCACGTTAATAAACTATTTAATATGTGCAAAACAACGGCAGTGGCTTATCTGTGCCTAATAAAGCAAACAAAAACAGAATAAATGAGCAATCAGCACATTCCACTACATACAATACATCACACATATGATAATTCACATGAAAAGGCATTTTTTACATAACTTAATGTGTTCAGGACCCACACATAAGTTTACATGTTACACTGAGAACAAAACTTTCATGT
This sequence comes from Danio rerio, assembly GCF_052040795.2. Taxonomy (NCBI): domain Eukaryota; kingdom Metazoa; phylum Chordata; class Actinopteri; order Cypriniformes; family Danionidae; genus Danio; species Danio rerio. Next base: position 23,970,447 of record NC_141027.1, read on the forward strand.
CTTACACATAATCACACTCCATTAAAATAAAATGAGCAAACTCACTCGTTCTGATTCTCTGAAGCACACGTGCGATTAGCAGTTAGCACCTGTGTGATCTTGTTTACTGCTCTTCTCCCCTCTAACACAGCATAAGGAATAACAGTTATTGTATCAACAGCTTATATAGAGAATAAACAGCGTTATCAAACATTTTGGAACATTATCAAACTCTTAAAACATTTATTAAGTTAACTCACGCTCAATCTCCACTAGCGTGCTCTGAATTCTCCTTCCTCACCGAGATTTCTCACATGCAGGAACAATGATCGGCTGAGCAGCAAATTAAGCCAGCAGATATACAAACTCACACCACCTGCATCTGCTACCTGCTCCCAAGTTAACACAAAACTGCAAACTTTCTCTCTTAAACAGTTGTATCAACTTTCTTTCCCCCTGTCTGTAACTGCTTCACACCGCGCTCTCTGTATCTGACGTGCACCTTTTTTTCCGCGTTTGTGTGTGCGTGAACTCTTAAAGGGGCAGCGCTTAAAAACAAACAAAACTAAATATGGTTGTATAACTGGGGAAATTTTAAATTTTCAAATGAATATTACCCCGGTTACAAATATTTTGACTTCTAGATGGTCATTTGGAAAAGTGGGTAGATTTTTCAGACGAATCATCTGTTGAACTGCATCTCAATCATCACAAATACTGCAATATTCAGATGGTAGGGTCAGAATTTGGCATCAAAAACATGAAAGCATGGATCCATCCCGCTTTGGATCAACGTTTCAGGCTGCTGGTGAAAGTGATCACGTAGGGGATATTTTCTTGGCACACTTTGGTCTCATTAGTACCAATTGAGCATCATGTCAACACCACAGCCTACAACAGTATTGTTGCTGACCATATCCATCCCTTTATGACCACAGTCTACCCATCTTCTGATGGCTACTGGATAATGAGCCATGTCATAATGCGTGAATCATCTCAGACTCGTTTCTTGAACATGACAATGAGTTCGCTGTACTCAAATGGCCTCAACAGTCACCAGAACTCAATCCAATAGAGCACCTTTGAGATGTGGTGGAACGGGAAATTCACATTATAGATGTGCAGGCGACAAATCTGCAGCAACTGCGTGATGCTATCATGTCAATATGGGCTAAAATCTCTGAGGAATATTTCCAGTACCTTGTTGAATCTGTGCAACAAAGGATTAAGGCAGCTCTGAAGACAAAATGGAGTCAAACCTGGTACTAGTGCGGTGTACCTAATCAAGTGGCCTATTAAGTCTTTAAGCATTTTGGGGCTGGTATGAACAACCACTAATTCAACAATCTGAATATTCTCAAAAGACTCTCTAAAAGTTTAAATAAATAAATGATTATTTACAGTATTCAAAGCGCCCACAATATCTGTACCATGCGTGTTCATTATCACGACATATTGAATGACTGAATATCATCATATGTTTACGTGAGAAGATGAAGTGAATGCAAAAACATGATGAAAATAAAAGAGATGAAAACAGTGAATGATGCAAAAGGGCCATTCATGTTCCTAAAATATCTACCCAGTCATCTTGCTGATTAGGTTTTATTGTATGCTCCCTCTCTCATGCCACTCATTCACTGCAGCTTTGCCTTTTTATTTGCCGTCTTCCTGTTTTGCCTCTCTAACCTCCTTTGTCCTCACACACAAAAGTCTGTTGTTTCCTCCATCTGTCTTCATCATCTTTCCATCTCGCATCTCTCCTGAGACCTGCGTGTATGTGTTTAGATCTTTTATGTCATGATGATTCTTGTGTTTATTGCATTACCCTGGCTGGCTGAATGGCTGATCTGCTCACTCTGGCATGCACAATAGCAACTTACTATTATGGGCTGTTTATAGCACACATATTTATGCACAAGTAATGTCTGGTGCTATTAACATGTCTCCATGGAGACAGCTTGATTCAGAAATGACGGGCGAATGGGGAAGAAATTTAAAAAATGAAAAAAGTACCTTTTCTTTTTTTACTTCACCTTCATGAATATTCGATGCGAGTAAAAATCCCATTAAAGCTGGCTTGTTTAATTTGCTCATAAAATATAGGATCAGAGTCAGCATTTGATAAAAATGATGATAATATAGGAAATTATCTATATTCATACTGATTTTGTTTAATCAATATGCTTGTGTATTACTGAAATCTGTTAGCAGATACAAACATTTAAAAGTGTACATCAGTCTCATTTTGGGAAATGGAGTGAAGACATTTATGAGTCAAGCAAATTGCTCATGGCTATAAAAATAGATTTGTCCTTCCTGTTACAATATAAAGTACATCAGCATCAGAGCAGGAAAGAAAAAACATTTATGAGCCCTTGTCATATAAATTGCATTCGATTTCTGCTCTACTGTTCAAACATGTGGAGTATGATGTTATAAAAATTTGTGCAGCAAATCATACATCAAATTAAAATGTGACAGTTTATATATATATATATATCATTCATTCTCTTGTCAGCTTATTCCCTTTATTAATCCGGGTCGCCACAGCGGAATGAACCACCCACTTATCCAGCAAGTTTTTACACAGCGAATGCCCTTCCAGCCGCAACCCATCTTTGGGAAACATCCACACACACACACAATGGACAATTTAGCCTACCCAATTTATCTGTACCGCATGTCTTTGGACTGTGGGGGAAACTGAAGTACCCGGAGGAAACCCACGCGAACGGAGGGAGAACATGCAAACTCCACACACAAACGCCAACTGAGCCGAGGATCTTATTTATTTTGTCTACTCTAAACTAATACCCAGTGATGTGAAGTAATATATTACAAATACTCAAATGACTGTAATCGAATAATTTTTCTCAGAAATTTGAAATTTACTAAGTAGTTTTAAAACTGTGTACTTTTATTTCCTTTTGAGTACATTTTTAGTGCTGTATTGATACTTTTACTCCACTCTGTCCTTCAGCTTGCAGTCGCTACTTAATTTTTTTCTTGTCTATGTGAAGTAGAAAAATCAGTCCTGCGAGTCCAATCAAATCACACATATAAGGTAAATCGCATCATAACGAACTGCTTCAAGACATGGGCGCTTTATAATTGCAGCAAACTGTTTGGGAGCATTAAAAGTGTCAATAAAGATCAAAATCTTTACACGCATTGGCCCAGAGACCAGAGTTTAGATGCATGCCACTGATGAGAAGATGATGATGGATGTTTACTGTACGATGGCCGAAATGGCCTTAAACACCCAACAAACACAAGACATCATCATGACACCAGATGGATGTTGTACCCCATGTCGTGGGGACAGTGCATTTGGTTTGGTAATGAAAAAAGGATTAACATCAGAACCCAACGTCAGGCCGACAACATCAATGTCCAGCCTAAAAGCTACCAAATATCAACATCTAATGATGTTACAGCTTGACGTTGTGTGGACGGTACCACTATGACGTCTAATAAATGTCAATATCTGACATCTATATGACGCTAGTTTTAGATGTTGGCTTGACGTTGAATTTTAGTCACTTTTTAACAACCTAAAATCAGCCAAATATCAACATCATTTGATGTTGTTATTGAGCATCCAAATATCACTTCCCTTAGAGGCTGGCTAGACATTGAACTTTGGTCACCTGACATCACAACCTAAATGTAACATAATATTAACGTATTATGACATTGTGTGCCTGCTGGGCAATAACTAAATGCACTACAGAATGTTACACATTTACAAACATCCAAAAATAACATTTAAATGCATCAGCTTTTTACAGCATAATACTCACAACTAACTCCTCTTGAGTACTTTTAAAATGGCTACTTTTTACTCCTACTTAAGTAATACTTACAACAGATACTTTTACTCTATTTGCACTACATTTTTAGGCAAGAAATGGTACATGTACTTAAGTATGCTTTTTCAGTACTCTGTCAACCACTGTTAATACCTTAAATGTAGTAACAGGCCTCATGTGCTGTTGTGTTTGCTGTTCTCATCAGCTTCTGCAGGGGGTGGTGTTGGGCGTAGGGCAGATCTTTGCCTGTGAGACTCTTGGTCCATCTCTGCTTATCCTGGGCGCGGTTTTCATCTTTTCACCCATTCTGGCCATCAACGCCCTCCTTGGGTCTGTGATGAGCACTATGGCAGGTAAGCCAGAAACAAACAAGGAATATCTAGGAAGTGCTAGTGCAGTCACTAGTGAGCCTTACACACTGCCTGGAAGAACCAAAAAACATTTTTCACAGTTATGCCTTAGAGCAGGTGTGAGCAACCCTGTTCCTCGAGATCAACCTTCCAGCAGATTTCAGTTGCAACTCCTATCAAACACACCTGCCTGTAATTATCAAGTGCTGTTCAGGTCCTAATTAATTGGTTCAGGTGTGTTTGATTAGGGTTGAAACTGAACTTTGCAAAATTTTCAATCTCCAGGAACAGGTTTGAGCACCACTGCCATAGAGAAAAACTTTTCTTTTTTTTTTTTGGCTCAGTGTAGAAGCTTTTAGTGAAAAGGTCTTCAAATAAGCATCTTTGGCATCACACACCCCTCACTAAACTGTACTTTTTGGAAAAACATACAAAGAGTAGCACCTGCTTCTTACCTTATGGATTAACAGAGAATTAGCTACGTGTATGTAAAATACAAGTCACGTGACATACAATTCCCTTTTAACACAGATTTAGTTTGTATACTGAATATATGTACAACAAAAAACTGAAGCAAACCAGAGAACAGGACAGGCACATAAATTTCAGAGAGAGAGAGAGAGAGAGAGCAGTGACAAGAGACAAAGGACAACCACAGTCTGCACAGAATCGTCACTGGACTGCTTAAATGACCCTTATCCTCTTCTGATTGGTCCACTCGTGAAAACTCCACAAGCCAATCGGAACACCTAGATTTTAGAAGAACAGCAGGCAGCAAATAAAAATGAAAAGGGGAGGAGGAGGGAACAACAGAGCAGCATCCCCAGGCACACAACACCCCACCCCTGTCAAACATTATACCCTCAATAATAATGCTTGTACATTCAAAAGAAAATTGAGTTAGTTACGCTCTAGACAGTGCATCAGCGACCACATTGTCCACTTCTTTCTTGTATCGAATCTCAATGTTGTATTTTTTAATCACTAAAGCCCACTGCATCAGCCTTTGATTCTGGTTGTATTCGACACAAGAAAGTGAGAGGATTGTAGTCTGTGTATACTATCCTGGATAGGAGGTACACCCAACAAACACCTTAAAATGTTGTAACGCCAACAACAACAGCAAAGCCTCCTTCTCAATAGTTGCATAGTTACACTGGTGCTTATTAAACTTCCTAAAGAAAACACTTATTGAATGGAAATCTCTTCTTTATCCTCCTGCAACAACACAGCCCCAGCTCCCACTGCGCTGACATCTAACTTAAATGGAAGAGTAAAGTTAGGAGCTCTTAACACTGGTGAACAACAAATTAACTGTTAGATCCTTTCAAAAGCAGCCTGACTTTCCGCTGACCAAACAAAAGTCCTTGATAGGCTAAGTTGTTTAGCAACAGAGGAAAAGTTCCTACAGAAACGTCTGTAATACCCTGACATACCCAGGAACCTCCTTAACTCTAGGGCCTTAATTCACTTTTTTTCATTGTGCGAAGAACAGTTTCACAATAAAGAACTGTTTTACTGAGAAACTTTTGTAGGATTAAAAGGTTCCATGGATGTTATAGGTTCTCCGTGAAAACCTTTGATTTTAGAATCTTTTATTTTAAGAGAATACACTCACCCCCAAATTTCATTACTAGATTCTATAGTCTATAAGTGGGAAAAAAATGTTTTAAAATAATTCCAATGATCTTTACACTACAAATAAATGGCTTTATTTATTTATTTATTTTTTTTTAAGAAAAGTTTAGAACAGAAGCTTCTCTGAGGAACCAAAAATGTTTTTTTTAAGTCATCATTACATAAACCCTCTCTGGTAACCTTTCTTTGTAAGAGTGTATCTCAAAAGTTTCCTTAACTCAAGAGCTAGAATAAATGAAGAATGAATGAAGCAGATCCCTGAGACCAAAAATCTCACTCAGAATTTCTCATTAAAATTTTAAAAGATGGAATTTTTAAAACAATGTCATTCAGACTCAAGATTTAAGAGCTTATTACCATATTTATCGCATATTTACATAAACATCAATATATTATTTTAAAGGGATAGCTTACCCAAAAATAAATGATAAATTCTGCCATCATTTGTTCAACTTTTTTTTTTTTGATCACAAAAGAAAATATTTTGAAGAATGTTGGAGACCGGAAACCATTGACTCTAATAGGGCAACATTTATTCATTTTCCTTTAGCGTAGTCTCTTATTCATTAGGGGTTGCCACAGCAAAATGAACCACCAACAATTCCAGCATACGTTTTGTGCAGCAGATGCCCTTCCAGCCACAACCCGGTACTGAGAAACATCCATACACTCTCACATTCACACACTAAGACTAATTTTTACCTAATCAAAATTCACCTATAGCGCATGTCTTTGGACTGTGGGGGAAACCAGAGCACCCGGAGCAAACCCACAGAAACACAGGGAGAACATGCAAACTCCACACAGAAATGCCCAACTGGGAACTGGCCCAGCCGAGACTCAAATCAGTGACCTTCCTGCTGTGAGGTGACAATGCTTTCCACTGAGCCACTGTGACACCCATAAGACAAACAAACAAAAACTCAAACTGGTTTGAAACCAGCAAAAGGAGAGTAAATGACAATCTAGAACTATCCCTTTGACAAAACGTTGAATGCCTTTGAGCTTTAAGGAGACAAATTGGAGTAAATCCAGTTAATTTTCCTTTAGCGTGTCTCCATGGTGGTTGGAAAATATTTGAGATAGAAACAACATGCTTGAATGAAGAACGAATCAGATATTTGTGGCTAAATCTTGTTTGTGGTTTAGTGCTGAGCGTTCTGGCCGTGTAGCTGTGATTTACTCAGCTCAAGCAGGCTGCAAACAGATTTCCTCAAACGCCCACTATGCAGAAGACCATCATTTGCGCCTGCCGCTTGATAATTAGCCAGTTTTACTGCTGCGTTTCCCACCCTGAGACTGAGAGGTGTTCTTACCCTGCAACTCATATATTTCTCTCCCTCTCATACATTTCTCTATTGCTCTGTTATATTATACATACACAGGCATACAGAAACATATGAGTCATCGCAGACACAAAGACACTACCGAGGAGGGGTAGACTCTGTCTGTTTGTGTGTGTGTGTGTGTATGTGAGGTGTAAGACCAAAGTAAGACACCTTATTTCCAGCACATCACCCACACACATCATACACACTGTTTCGTTTCATCCCCTGCAGTGTGAATCACACTCCCAAACTTCAAAGCTGTCATGTAATATTCCATAAAAGAGTCTTTGAGATTATCTGAGACTCACAATGTGTGTGTGTTTGTGTGTGTGTCTGTGTGTGTGTATGAGATGGAGACTGTTGCTCTTTCTAGTATTGAGGGGGTTGATTTTAGAAAGGAAAAACTCCTTTTGGCTTTCTCCTTGTGTCTATGTGTCAGCAGAACATTGAAATTTAATTTGGAAGGGGTTCAGATTGTTAGGGGGTTTGAAGTGAGGGAGACAGATGGAGAAAGAAGCAGAGAAGGCAGTGCTGGATTATGGATGGGCCGGTGCAGTGTTTCAGACTGTCAAGAGCCTCCAAAACCTCAGGCAGAACACACTGAGACTGATGAAGAAAGCTGAACATCACCAGGGCCCTCACACTTACCCCACTGTTCAAAAGTCGGGGCTTTAGTCAGGTTTTACTGTTTTAAAAGTAAAAAAGAAAGAAAATCTTACCTAAATTCAGCAATAAATCCTTTATCCATTTCTATTTTCAATATTTTCAATGTTTTTAAGCATTTCAAGAGTTCACACTAAGCTGATGATTGATTATAAAGCGTGTTTGGCATGCTTTCCTGGGAGAGAGCCCTGAGCTCATAATATCCGCGAGCCCGGGGCTCCCTCCCGTTTGCCAGGCGAGAGGGGAGTTTGAGCTCAGGTAGATCTTGAGAACTCCCCTGCTGTAGTAGCTAATGAACAGATAGTGATTGCTCTTAAGAGATAAGTACTTACTAGGAGCATGTCTATGGTGCTGATTTGGATTAGTCAATTACCTTAAGTTGCATGTTTTTGGACGGTGGGAAGAAACCAGGCGACCCGGGGGAAACCCATGTGAGCACGGGGAGAATGTGTAAACTCTGCACAGAAACGTCGGCTGGCTTGGTAAGGACTAGAACCAATGACGTTCTTGCTGTGAGGCAACAGTGCTAACAACTGGGCCACCGTGCCACCCATCTAGGAAAGGAGGAGGAGTAGGGGTGGAAGGAGGGATTTTTCAAAACGAAGATGGCTGTCATATGGAACTGGTATTTATAGTAGCTTAGAAATCGTCTGATTGGTGAATCATAAATTGAATAATGCAGAGCTGGCTGCAAACAATCATAAGCGTGTGATCATCTCAATATTAGTCTATAAATAAACTTCACCAAATTAGCAAACTAGAACTTAATATTGAAGAACCATTAAATGTTAAAATAAATACAAGTTTATGTGTATTTTTAAAGGTGGCCTATTATACAAAATTCTCTTTTATAAGGTGTTTAAAGTTGTGTGGCAACAGTGTCACCCATCGTAATTTTTTTCAGTCATATATAAATGGACAAAAAAAATGTCGTATCTGTGTCTGTTTTAATCGCATGCAGGTTTTGGAATTGTACCCTCGTAATAATTACGAGTATGCTCTGTTTTCCTTTACGTTATTATAATTACAAATGCGTGAATTTTATTTACGCACAATAAAATTATGACAGCGATTTTATTTCATACTTTTTAAAATATTTATTGTTTCAAAGCAGATTAACAAAAGTTGCACATTATTAAATTGCAATCAAATTCAGAAAGTTAAGGTTATTAGTTACGATTTTATAATTACAGATGCATTAATTTTATTTATGCACAAAATATTTATGACCACGATTTTATTCCATTGAAAAGGTGCTATCCGAATAAACAAACTGAATTTAAAACATCTGAATGCATGTGAAAAAAACACATTTTATAACTTTAGTTGAGTATTTGAACAAAATATTTCTGTAAGAAGATTCCATACACCTGTGTTTATTAGTCGTGTTTGTAAATCTTGTTTTATCAGCAACCGCTATGGGGATTTCCTGAGATTCTGGTGTATTTGTATTTTGGAGTTTTACACAAGAGGGCCCTCTGGCTTTCAGAGAATATTTAACACTGATCACAGAACCATGCTTCCAGGACAATATGTGCATGACAATTGCAGCTTAGCTTGACCACATTTACGTTTCATTTCGATTATTGTCCAGCCCTATGTATGACAGTGACCTGTTGTTTTTTTTTTGTCAAAGTCAGCTTTATTCTCAATTCAACCACATGTACAGGACATACAGAGAAGCGAAATTGCGTTACTCTCAGACCCTAGGTGCATATAATATTAATACATATAATATTAATACAAAATTTTAAAAAGAAATTACAATAAATACAAGTACTCATATAATATAATCTAAAAATATATTTTAAAAAAATTGTAAACAATATGGGTGTTTAATTGGTCATTAATATGGGTGTTACATTGGTCATTGTTTAGTTGGACATCAAACCATTTTAAGGACCTAACTACATTTTGCAGCAAAACAACAAGTATTCCTCACCAACGTCAAAAAAACATATCCATGTTCCAGAAGGCCTCAAAAGAATTCAGATTCTGCCACATTTTACTTGCAAAAAGTCCATTATCCATTGTCAGTAGTGTTTAGGTGCATAAAGAAGAGCTCACACACTAATCACTTTCAAATCAAGACACTTTTGTGTTGGTCAGCCGTGCGAGTTCACAAGACCAACTTGTATAAAAGCAAAATCTATCCCTCAAAACTTGCAAGCACAAAAATTTCTATAGGAATGATTAGATGTTAACTACAATAAGTCCAACACTGTTCCTCACACACACACACACACATACATGCTGATCATTCTCCTCGCCCTTAAATCAATACCACTCTCTTCCCTCCACTCATCTTACCATCCTGCTCTTTTTTCATTGATTAACGGTTCACTCTCTTCTGAGCGGTGTAGAATTTCTCTCTTACTACAGTGTGAAATTACATCTGTATTTTACGAGAGAGAAGCCTACAGAGAAAAAGTCGAGTCTCATTACTAGATTGTACTCTCACTCATATTGTACTTAAGTTCTTCCCAATCACGATCAAGTTGATGTGCAGATCCTGTGCCTGCTTGTCTTGTATCCTAAATAATGCTGAACGTGTTGATTGTCAGCCTCATAACCTGAAACTAATTACATGAGCTGTTTTATTTCCTGTTCAGTCTATTGGCGGCTGATTAGATTGTGAGATGTGGAGGTTTTTAATCAAAAATTAATGCAACCTTGCAGTGGATTGAGGAGGAGGAGATGAGTTAAAATGAGTAGAATGATATTTTGATAAAAAATTTCATTCATTCATTTTCTTTTTCGGCTTAGTCCCTTTATTAATCCGGGGTCGCCACAGCAGAATGAACCAACCAAACGTATGTTTTTTTTTTTTCTGTATTTACTTCATTACAGAGTAATTTTTATCTGTGTAGTCCAGAGTAATACATTCAGGATAAAGCCCATAGTAAATATTAATTGGGTTTTAATCTCCCAGTTTTAATGCATATTTTGAAGTTAACGCATGAGAAACGAGAGATGGAAAACCCAAAAATTTTGGAAGAAAGGTATTTTTGGCTAACTAGAGGTGATTTTTGATTTGTGCGAGATAGAAAAAAAAGGGTTAATATGATTATTTGATGTAGTGTGATCATTAAGCTTGCATTGTTTACTCTTGGTTGCTAGGTTACCAATACAACAGTCAGCCACTCTAACAGCTTGATCGAAATCCTCCTAATTTCCATTTGATTTTTGAGAGTATTCACTTCATTTTAGGACGAAAACTGGGCTATTGATTTTATGTAAACATGTCATTTTCAGCGTTCATCTAATTAGTGACAATTTAAAAATACAAATTCAGGTTAACAACAAAATCAAAAACTTTATTAATGCATGATAGCATTCTCTTTATTATAAGTAAGTGCGCTTCCTGACGTTAAAATAGGATCCAAATCCCTCCTATTTTAGGGCTGACTGCAACATGAAGTATGAGTGTGGTTTCCCCACCCACCGAATTGATTGATAGCCGTGTATTAACATGTCTCCGCAGTAATGCGTATAATAATATCAACAAGAGATCTGCTTCCTTCATGTCTGCCACTGTGCTGTTTATCTGACAAAGCTGGAAACGTAGACACTGACAGGCACGTGGGAACGGTGTGTGGGGAGAACTAGCAATAAAGGCACACACAACAAAAACACCTATATAGGGTTCAGAGCAGAAAATTCCAACATTCTAAAAGGTATAATTAACAATCTGGAACTTGTGACACATTCTGGAGACACAAAAGACTTATCTTAAATCTTGAAAAGGGGTAAAAAAAAAAAAAAAGTCAATAGGATTTTTACTTGCTGGAAAATAAAAACATGTTATGGAACTGATTCCTACTCTCTGTGTTCTACTATGGCGTCTGCTATTCTCAACATTTTTTAAAAGTAATATACTTTTTCTTGTTATTGTCTTTGGGGTAAACAGGCTGTTAACCCAAGGTTTGGTGTGTGTGTGTGAAACATCAGTCATCTTTATTTCTGTAGCATTTTTACAAAGATTGTGTCAAAGCAGCTTAACATAGAAGTTCTAGTAGATTGCTGTCCAGTTTTCAGAGTTGAAGTTTAGTTCAGTTCAGTTCAGTGTGGTTTAATTTTCACTGATGAAGGTCCAAACATTCAAGAGCAAATCCATCAAACCGTAGCTCCACAAGTCTCAAACCAAGCAAGCCAGTGGCGATGGTGGTGAAGAAACCAGGCTCAGTTGGGCATGACAATTTCTCTTCTGGCCAAACTTCTTGTGCAGAGCTGCAGTCTAGGTGCTAAAAATGCCAAAAATCATGTATGAATTTCCAGAATTATACGTTTGCCCTAGGAAAGTCATGAGCATGTGACGCAAAATAAATAACCTATAATTCCATTAAAGGTATAGTTCACCCAAAAATTGCAATTCTGCCATTATTTAGTCAACCACTATTTTGTTAAACCTTTATGAATGTCTCACAAAAAAGATATTTAAAAAAATGTTGAGAACCTGTATCCATTGACTTCCATAGTATTTGTTTGTTTTATAATAGAAGTCAACGGTTACAGGTTTTCAGCATTCTTCAACATGTCTTCTTTAGTCCTCAGCACAATAAAGATACTCAAAAAGTGAGTAAATAAAGGGTAAATACAGAGAATTTTAATGCAGTAAATGCACTAAATGTACATTTTGGGGTGAATTCTCCCTTTAATCCAGAGTTAAAGACGACCAAATGTGAAAATGCCAAAGTTTCTTTATATTCTTTTGTCCAGAGATTTTACCAAATTGATACTGTACAGGGACTCTTAATCCTTCCACAGTGTGAAGTGTGGTCCACTGATAATGTGATCTGCTGTTCATGCTGTCCTCTCTATATGACTCATTGTATAAACCCACTGAAGTTTGTACGGGTTCACAAATGATGATCCCGCACACACATATGCACAAAGAGAAGCCTGTAACCATGGTGATGCTGAAAAAAAAAAAAGAATTCACTCTGGGTCATGGATCTTGAGTTTAGGTTACAGACTTGCATAGATATCATATATGACTGCATTGTATTGTTGCATAACTGCATCAGAGAGAGAGAAAAGTGAGTTATGGAAACACCAGAAGAAATACTGTGTGCACTGTGATTCACAGCATTTGCATTGGCGATGAATCCGCTCTCACCCTGACACAGATTCCCTGCAGCATCCAACATCAAGTGCACGCTTGTCTTTTGCTTTTATTCCTCAAATCTCAAACTCTTTCAGTGATACACTAATCATGAAAATAGAAATTTTCCACGTAACGCAATCTGTTTTACAATTACTAAGTCGTCTGCGGATGTTTACCAATTTGCAACAGCTTGAAATATAAATCTGTCAACAGGCTCCTTATGTGAGAATGCAGAGCCATGTAAAGTGACTCCAATGACGCTACAAAAACAACATTTGTTTATAAAAACTGAAGCGAATACGTGAGGAAAGCGGGAGTGAGCAGACGGTATGAGTCTCATGGGTCACATTGCCTTCCTGTTCAGACGGGAAGAGAAAGCGAGTGATCAGGGTGTGTCCTGTCCTCCCTCCTGCTGCTGATGCCACGGTTTCATCTCAGAGCTCTTTTATTGGCATCCCTTATTGAGGAGCCCTTCGCTATAAAACCGAGAAACATAAAAAGTCCCAAAAGAGCAGTCAGAAAGATGCACTTGTGCTGATGTTCAAGTCAAGGCTCTTTTTTCCTTCAATGCTGCTGAATATTTCAGTGTGTATCCATGTGTATTGCTCAAATTGACCACCCTTTCTGTATGTTAGTGGCTGTTTTGCCAAATTAACTTCCATTATAATAACATTTTTTAAATGCAAAGCCTTGACACCATTTAATCACGCATTCTTGATTGTTGGTGGTTTTCCCTGTTGGGAAGAGATGAAATATATAATTTCTACTGTTTAATAAATGTGTTTTGAAAAATTTCAAAGCATGTTCCCAAAATATGTGTCTAAATAAGATTTGTCACCAAAAATCTCTCCATTTGCTGAAACTAAGAGAAAGATGTGGCTAAATTATAACTCAAAATCACTTCAGAGTGGATGAAAATATCCCCAACAGCACACAAAGGTTAATGAATGATGAACAAAAGAGTATATAAAAATGTATTTAGTCTTTTTTCTAAGCTTTTTTAAAGAAATGTTCAATGATGGTTTTGTATATACTATACAGATCAAAAGTTTGGGTCCAGTGAGAATTTATTTATACTTATAGGGATGCATTGCTATGGAAATGTTGGTCGATACCTACTGTACACTGTAAAAAAACTTGCTGCCTTAAAATTTTCAGTTGAATCTAAGTAGCTTTTCTAGTCATCTCAGCTTACATCAATCAAACTGACTAAAAATATTAAGTTAAGCTTTGTGTGGTTTAAAAGTTGTAGTTGAAATCTGATAAATGTATTAAAATAAGTTAAAGCAACATATAAATATTTATTGCCTAGGCTTTTTGTCATATTTGGGCTTTTAGCAGTGACATTTATAATACACTGAAGTGAACTTCAACTGGACTTCAACTCTGAAAACTGGACTGATGCGGATTCAGTTTACTAGAACTTCTATGTTAAGCTGCTTTGACACAATCTACATTGTAAACACGCTATAGAAATAAACATGAATTTAATTTAATTGATTTTTTTTTTTTTTTACATATAATCAATTTTTATCTATAACCAATCAGTGCACTCTTAGAAATAAAGGTACGAGAGCTGTCACTGGAGAAGTACCTTTTCAAAAGGTACGTCAGAGGTACATATACCCAAATGCACCTAAATTTCCCTTTAAATCACCAATATGGACTCTTCAGGTACAAATATGTATCTTTTGAAAAGATTCTGCAAAAGTGACAGCCCTTGTAACCTTAGTTCTGAGAGTGTAGAAACATTTGTAAGCCAATAGCCAATATATAGGCAGATTAAAAAGTTAGGACATCCTTTGAATTTTCAATTTTTTCTTATCAGGACATCAAAAATTCATCTAATTTAGGCAGGTCTCGGCACTGCTAATCAAAATGCTATTGTCCTCTCATACAGAAAACAAGAACTTTTAAGGTTTACGAAACCCTCGAGTACTTTTTTTGAGATTTTAACAGATTAGTGTGTGTTGAGCATCAGTTACGACAATGTTAGCACCTGTTAGCTTTAATTGTAGGAAAAATTTTTGAGTATTTGTCAGCTAATTTCAGGTTCTGGGTGTAAAATGATTTTTGGGGCGAGATCAAAATCAGTGACGTACTGTAGCGCAAAACTGCAAGTGCAAAGATGACGCGTCAGTTTCTCATTATTATTCATGGCTGAATTTTCTTATCCTATGAGAAGAGCGGGCTTCTTAATTATTCATGACTGCAGTGCATGTGCTTTCCGAAAGCAAGGCAGACCTGCCAGTGCCAAGCTGTGAGACACGGACCCGCGGCACACAGTATTTAGCCGTTCATTAAGGGTCGTTTTCCCAGAGATGGGTTGCGGCTGGAAGGGCATCCGCTGCGTAAAAATGTGCTGGATAAGTTGGCAGTTCATTTCACTGTGGTGACCCCGGATTAATAATGGGACTAAGCCGACAAGAAAAAGAATCAATGAATGAATGAAAGAATGAATGAATGAAATGCTAATGGTCGGCCTCTTAGGATCAAAGCATAAAAGGGGCAGCTTCAAAGAGTTAGAAAACATTATTTGTGGGGTATTTTGAGCTGATACTTCACATACACACTCTGGAGACATCAGAGACTTATTTTACATCTTGTGTAAAGGGGCATAATAGGTTCCCTTTATACCATTACTACTAAAAGTAGATCTACAGGCATCTGAATCATTCTATAGCTAGTAGACAGACAGACAGACAGACAGACAGACAGACAGACAGACAGACAGACAGACAGACAGACAGACAGACAGACAGACAGACAGACAGACAGACAGACAGACAGACAGACAGATAGATAGATAGATAGATAGATAGATAGATAGATAGATAGATAGATAGATAGATAGATAGATAGATAGATAGATGGATGGATGGATGGATGGATGCCTTCTGGCAGAAAGACAGTATCATAATGGATTATCATAAGGTCCCCACAATTGCTTAGGTCAAATTTAAGTACATTTATATTTACAAACAGCATTGCTGAGTAATATAACTGTATCTTCCTA
Source organism: Danio rerio (assembly GCF_052040795.2). Classification (NCBI taxonomy): domain Eukaryota; kingdom Metazoa; phylum Chordata; class Actinopteri; order Cypriniformes; family Danionidae; genus Danio; species Danio rerio. Next base: position 23,986,343 of record NC_141027.1, read on the forward strand.
AGCCTTGCTTGCTTAAGCAAAACGTAGAATATGAGAAACCGTAAATAAGAACTCTCAAGAGGCATGTTTATCAAATAGCTTCTAGCTGTGAAGGAAATGCATAAGAAAGGAAAGAGAGAGAGAGCATTAGGGAGAGAAATAAAAGAAAGCTCTAGGGAATGGTGGGCGGATGGTGAGGTCTGAAAGCTTGGACAGGAACCTAGGGGCAGCAACTATAGACTAAACAGTAATGAATATACACTGCCACCTACAGACCACAATCAGGGCTACAATTAAAATCCCAGACAGCAAATATTATTCTCTAAATTCCCTAGTAAAACGTCCAATTAAACCAATCCAAAGGAGAAATTACATCATACCAGATATATAATACCTTCTATATGCAGTAATAATATTAACATACATGTCAAACTAATGGGTTACTTGCTATCAACGCAACATGGATTTTAGAGTTGCTCAAAATAGCATGCTAGCCTTACTATTTCTGTGATATGTAAAATCTGTTTCTTCTTTGCATGTGCAATTATGAATGAATAGCCTATCCTGTATCTTTTCCATTCATCTCATAGCTCTGGCTCATGTAATGTGATGCTAATAATATTTACAGAATGCTCACTAACCAGAGAAAAAATAAAAAATATGCAAGAATTCTGCTGTCAGTGTTTTTATCATTCACCAGCTAAAAAATAGTTTGCCAGTCTTTCTTATCATCATAGTTGTGTTATATGGACTCTAATATTGTTTCATAAATTAGGAAATTCAGGGGAACATGGTGGCGCAGGGGGTAGCACAATCGCCTCACAGCAAGAAGGGCCCTGGTTCGAGCCTTGGCTGGGTCAGTTGCCATTTCTGTGTGGAGTTTGCGTTTTGCGTGAGTTTGCCCCACAGTCCAAAGATGTGGTTTAGGTGAATTGGGTAAGCTAAATGGTCTGTAGTGTAGTAGTAAGCTAAATTGTATGAGTGAGCTAAATTGTATGAGTGTGAATAAGAGTGTACGGATGTTTTCCAGTGATGGGTTGCAGATGGAAGGGCATCCGCTGCGTAAATTATATGCTGGATAAGTTGGCAGTTCATTTCGCTGTGGCGATCCCAGAATAATAAAGGGACTAAGCCAAAAAGGAAATGAATGCATATTAGAAAATTCTTTTGAACAAACTCTTTGTTATCATACTTGGTGTGAATGAGTCAAAAACATTATTTTAAGCATTTATCCAAAACCCATTTCACAAAACTTCAGGATGATAGAAATGCTAAAATGCCAATCGATTCCAGGACAAACATATGTTATGCTTCCAGCATTCTGTTGCAGAATTTGGCTGTGTCTGAAGGATTTTCTGCAGGTTGCTAATAGAGCCGGCTACACGAATGTAAAATATATAAATATTATGATGGCTGACAAATCAATTATTGTTTAGATTAATTTGTTATTATAGGTTTCATTAATGTTTAAATGGAGATGTGACATTAATAATCTTAGCAATTCTTTTATTTGAAAATACTTTTTGAAAAACTCATTTAATTACCATCCATTCGTACAAATGTAACTGCCATTATGAAAATTAACCATGGTTTAATTATATTACCATATAATTAATTTATTTACTTTATTTTATTTGTGAATTTATTTTTTATAATATGTTTTCCTACAATGGATAAACTATTGTTAGTTGAGGAATGCCGTGGTTAATTAGTTGTTGCAATAATTAATAATTAAAATAATTAGTTATTTTCATAAGCTTTGTTTTGGGAAGGTGTAATTAATACTTTATATGTAATACTCATTCATTCATTCATTTCCTTCTCGGCTTAGTCCCTTTATTAATCCGGTGTCGCCACAGAGTAATGAACCGCCAACTTATTCAGCATGTTTTTTACACAGTGGATGCCCTTCCAGCCGCAACCCATCTCTGGGAAACATCCACACACACTCATTCACACACACTCATACACTACGGACAATTTAGCCTACCCAGTTCACCTGTACCGCATGGTGGTACTTCCTGAAAATGTTTAAGACAGCACTATATACTGTTTGCACAGCCATTTGAAAACTACAGTAAAGTTAGACATCACTGCATTTAGTGAGGTATCTGAGTACAAGACACTGAATATGTATGTTTCACATTTTTACTGCATTTGCTTTTTACAATTCCAATTTATTCACAGCATTGTGCAAAAGAATAAAAACACCCTTATTTACAACAAACATAAACTTCCTTTGGGTAGAGCTGTGCACAACTGTACATATCGGAATTTAACCTACAACATATCTGTAAATCATTCATGAAATTGTTCAATTTAGAAGAAATTTTGAGGAACAAAATATTTAAATGTTTTATATACATATATATATATATATATATATATATATATATATATATATATATATATATATATATATATATATATATATATATATATATATATATATATATTTAGCTTGACAGATTAGTAATTACTTACAAAAAAGTTTAACTAGTTGTCAATAGTTCAACATTTTAGTAAGTAATTACTCTCAAGTAATGAAATGAGAACTATTAGTTTTATATGGAATGACTATTAAGCATTTACAAGTTTAGTTCATTTTGACTGACATGACATACGCAAATGATGTTAGAAAACAGCAGAGAGTTGTATAAAAGCAATTGATGCATGTCCAAAAGCATCTGCAATTTGTTGGAAGGAATGAGAAACTGCTACTATAATGTGCACAAATGACTATTTTGAGAAATGCATTAACTGTTGTGTAAATGTAAATAGTGTTGTAAGAAATGCACCAAAGCCACTAGAGAAATACTAGTATACTAATATAACGAAACATTTGTTACTAATAACCAAAGCTCTCTCTATGCCCACCTTTACGAAAAAAATAACCATTAAATATTGTAAAAACTATGTGTAAATAGTCTAAAAGTGTGAAACTATGGTTAGTAGTTTCAGCAAAATGATAATTTGTGGTTGTCATGTTTATACAACATCAACAAAAAATGTGTTATTTTTAGTATATTTACATTTTGAAAGAGTAACGTTACGTTACTTTTTCAGCCTGAGGCAAGTTTATCTTTCTTTGTGGTAGTTATGGCTGTTTTTTCCCCTTTTAAGAAAAAAGTCCCAAACAACGACACATAAATAAAAACAAACCTGTCAACGTGAGCAGTTGTTGGCCAGAATGCAGGCAATCTTCCTGACTAGAAAAACGACAACTCATCATAAACAACCATATGAGTCAACAACTGTATGAAGTCAAGTGCTCTCCGTTTCCCCCTGCAGGTCTGTCTATGTCAGTACAGCACGGATTTCTGTATTCTGGTCTATCAGGCTTCAATGGGGCTCTGGGCTGCATGGGCGTTGGGGCGTTTTTTATATTTAGCTGGAGAACACTTCTCTTATCTTTTGCAAGTGGTGAGTAATCCACCATCCCCTCCTTTGTAGCATTACTTCATTCTTCTGCAACTAAATTATTCATTCTTTCTGCAGCCTTGCTTTCAGCTTACACAGACATTGCCCTGAGCAACCTGTTAGGAGCTGTGAGTAGACAAATACACATCTATAAACAGTCTGTCCTGCTCACCCTCTGGGTTTGAGCTCTGCATTCAGCTGGTGTTTGTCTCTTTCTCCCTCTTGGACAGGTGGGTCTCCCAGCAAGCAGTTGGGCTGCTACTCTGATTGGCACTCTGGTACTGTTGCTGACAGGCAAAAACCTCAAAGAACACAGAATCCCCACTGGAAAAGTAACCTCACCTGAGATGAACTTGCGCTCACATAAGGAATGGTCTGCAACCAATACAACTACAGCTGATGTATAGTGTTTACATATGTATGTATTATTTATAATATAACAGTACCCAACTGTGAACGCACATAGCTTTTTTAACATATAAAATGCTTTTATTCAGCAAGTGTGAATTTAATTTATCAAGTAACAAAAATGGCTTTTATTGTATTACAAAAGATTTCTATTTCAAATAAATGTTTTTTAAATGTTGTAATAAGAATACTGAAAATGCATTCAAGTTCTGTCCTTTTGTCCAATTTTATATTCTCTTAAACGAAATCATGCTAACCATGTTGTTGTTATAAACGTATAAATGAATTGTATTTTCATAAATATTAGTAAATTTCAAATAAAGTTAATTAAAATTAAAAGAATAATCTGCTGTCTTATAACAGAATAACATTTTGGGAATTGTAAATGTAAAAAACGTAGAAACTATTAAAAAAAACTTTAAATTGCTTTTGTATACATATATAAAATATTGTATTATGTAAATGAACCATGTGTCTCTGGATATATATACACTCACCGGCTACTTTATTAGGTACACCTTACTGGTAACGAGCTGAACCCACTTTTGCCTACAGAGCCTTAATCTTTCGTGGCATAGATTTAACAAGGTACTAAAAGTATTTATCAGAGATTGGTCCATATTGACATGATAGCATCAAGCAGTTGCTGCTGATTTGTCGGCTACACATTCATGATGTCACCCATTCCACCCCATCCCAATGGTGCTCTATTGGATTGAGATCTGGTGACTGTGGAGGCCAGCTGAGTAAAGTGAACTCATTGTCATGTTAAAAGAACCAGTCTCAGATTATTCACGCTTTATGACATGGTGAATTTTCCTGGTGGAAACAGCCATCAGAAGATGGTTACAGTGTAGTCATAAAATGATGGACATGGTCAGGAACAATACTCTGGTAGGCTGTGGTGTTGACACGATGCTCAACTGGTACTAATGGGGCCAAAGTGTGCCAAGAAAATATCCTCCACACCATTACACCACCACCAGCAGCCTGAACCGTCAATACAAGACAGGACGGATCCATGCTTTTATGTTGTTGACGCCAAATTCTGACCCTACCATTTGAATGTAGCAGCAGATATCCAGACTCATCAGAACAGGCAACAGTTTTCCAATCTTCTATTGTCCAATTTTGGTGAGCCTGTGTGAATTTTAGCCTGTTTCCTGTTTTTAGCTGACAGGAGTGGCTGCCGGTGTGGTCTTCTGCTGCTGTAGCAATCTGCCTTAAGCTTTGACATGTTGTGCGTTCAGAAATGCTCTACTGCATACCTCGGTTGTAACGAGTAGCTATTTGAGTTACTGTTGCCTTTCTATCAGCTGGAACCAGTCTGGCCATTCTCCTCTGACCTCTGGCATCAACAAGGCATTTGCACCCACAGAATTGCCACTTACTGGATATTTTCTCTTTTTTAGACCATTCTATGTAAACCCTAGAAATGGTTGTGCACGAAAATGCCAGTAGATCAGCAGTTTCTGAAATACTCAGACCAGCCTGTCTGGCACCATCAACCATGTTCAAGTCTCTTAAATACCCTTTCTTCCTCATTCTAATGCTCGGTTTGAACTACAGCAGATCCTCTTGACCATGTCTACATGCCGAAACGCATTGAGTTGTTGACATGTGATTGGCTGATTAGAAATGTGAATTAACAAGCAGTTGAATAGGTGTACCTAATAAAGTGGCGGTGAGTGTAGAATTGTGTATATAAACACAAAGACATAAAAACACATTAAAAAATAACATTTTGCAAGAAAGATTTGAATGATGCTGTAAACATGTTTTATTCCATTGTTACAAAAACTGCATTTGCACTGTACCATAATCCTTAAAAACATTAAATGCAAACATGAAATTTCACCTACCTAAGCTGATACCTTCCAGTGCACATCACAATTCCAACATGAACTCCTGCAGAAATAGTGAAAGTGCTCACAAACGCATATGAAGTGGATGACCTAAAAGTTAACATGCAAAATCAAAAGTGTTCCACAAGTAAAGTTAGATTAAAAGCAGAAAAGATCAGAAACAACAACAAAAAATGAAAAGATATTAAAATCAACGGTGCTAAAAAAGCAGTATTAATTATTATGTTTCTTTTCTGATTGCCATGGCGAATAAAGAAGTCTGTTGGTTAAAGACCAGAAGGCAGACGTGCATACAATGTCTCTGTGTGTGTGTTTATGAAAGGACAAAGAGAGAAGTCAAAAGCTAACGATAATTTTGCCTCTCAGAGTGTGTGTGTGCTTTCATTCAACGGAAGAGCTATAAAAAGCCCAGTGAGATGCACTGTGATTCATCAATCTTGTAGCAGTGGGGGTCAAGGCCCTTCAGTGCACTGGAGGAACTATTACGAGTCTTCAAGGGTCTGCTTTGTGTGCCTGTCCATAAATGGCTTTAAGGGAATAGTGTGTGCATGTTGAATAAAAAAGGTGTAACGTTGTGCTTTTTGCTCCTACAGCCATCCACAGCTGCAACACAGACACTATCAGTAAAACAGCACAAGTTTTTGTATTCCCAAAAGCAGAGCCAGTAGGAGAGCTTTAGATGCGCAAGAAAGCAAACAGAATGCTGATTAGCGAGGATGAAGCTGTAAACAGGTGATCACTATTAAGTTCTCATTTCATCCCTAATGATTTATCTTGTTTCCAGCTTTGACCATGAAGCCTAAAGGCCTGTTCACACCAAATCCAATGTAAACGAATGCCAGGATATGAGTAAACATTCACAAAAAAGATGTTAAATATGATAATGCCATGACATCTGTTAGTTAAATTTTTTAAATCCTGCTCTTTTGTCCAATACATTGCTTGTTTTGTTAAATCTTTTTTTCTCCTGCCAATGGTATTTTTTACTTTTAAAAGAAAATGCATCCAAAAAGTACAAAAAAAATTTAAAAGTTAATTTTTTTGGTCTGATATTGGAGTTGATTATGGCATTGTAAAAGTCCATCTATGCGTGATGTCATGCGAAGGGGCTTCCAGGTCCAAGCGCTCTATGAAAATAAATGGGGAGACTCATCAAATGGTAATAATAAACGTTTACAAAGTGCTGTAATACTTTTGAAAATCACAATCGCAATATATATCTATGCCTAATATCCGATGGTCAGAAAGTGATACATTTTTGTTAAAATTAAATTTAAATTTTGGTATTTGTGATGAAGCAAGCCCAGAGATTGTTGTGTACACTATGACTTGATATAAAAATCCCTATAATGTGTGATAGGAATAAAAGTGGTCATAAACGAGAATTTTGTCAATTCAAATGAGTGGCGGCTTGGACCCGGAAACAGTATTACATACGTCACTAACACATCACCATTTAACAAGCGGATTAGCCCAATGACAAAACTGACAGCAAGGTCGAATGTTAAATGCGTGTAAGCCCTTGCTAGTGCTTTTGAAAAGAATTCTGTTAATTATTAGAATTTATTTATATTTGTTTTTTTTTCAGCTCTGAATTTAATCTGACTCCAATTATAAGTGACCGTCAAATTTAAACTGTACTTCTAAATGTAAGAATGGATCGCATTCATCGTTTATGACTCAATTTAGAGTTTTTTAGAAGTCAAGTGCAGTACAAACATATAAACACCATAATCAAACTATTGACGTCGTGTAGGACTTTTAGCCGTATTTTGCAAAAAGTCATACACACACAGCTGTTTGATACTATTCTTTGCACCTATCGAGTCAGTGTTCCATCTTTCAGATGAGACGTTAAACCGAGGTCCTGACTCTCTGTGGTCGTTAAAAATCCCAGGAAATCCTTAGAAAAAGTGTACAAGGTTTAACCCCGGCATCCTGGCCTAATTTGCCCACTGGCCTCCTAACCATCCCCATATTATAACTGGCCTCATTACTCCGTCTCCTCTCCAACCAATCAGCTAGTGTGTGGTGTGCGGTCTGGTGCAATATGACTGCTGTCACGTCATCCAGGTGGATGCTGCCCACTGGTGGTGGACGAGGAGATTTATAAATGGATACAAAGGGCTATAGCACTTTATATCCCGTTTGCAAGGCGAGAAGGGAGTTTGACCTCAGGTAGATCTTGAGAACGCCCCTGCTGTAGTAGTTAATGAACAGATAGTGATTGCTCTTAAGACATAAGTACTTACTAGGAGCATGTCTATGGTGCTGATTTGGATTAGTCAATTAACTTAAGTTGCATGTTTTTGGATGGTGGGAGGAAACCTGGATACCCGGGGGAAACCCATGTGAGCACGGGAAGAACATGTAAACTCCGCACAGAAACGTCAGCTGGCTTGGTAAGGACTAGAACCAGTGACGTTTTGCTGTGAAGTAACATTATGAACCACAAGGCCACCGTGCCACACATCTTGGACAAGAGAAGGAGTAAGGGTGGAAGGGGGGATTCTTTAAAACGAAGATGGCTGTCCTGTGGACCTTAGGGTATTAATAATGCTTAGAAATCATCTGATTGGTGAATCATAAATTGAATAATGCGGGACCGGCTGGAAACAATCTTAAGCATGTGATCCTCTCGAAATTAGTTTAGAAATAAACTTTACCTAATTTGTGGAAAAGAGTTTGAATTTTCATGTGAAATTGCAACAGAGGAGAAGCCAGTCAGTAGAGTTTTTACCTAAATATTTAGAAGTGTTTGCATGTCCTGTACTGCATAGAATTAATTAAAATATAAGTAAAATAACATTTATAACTGGTTGATTTTTTTAAAAGATTTTATTTCTTTTCTTTTTAAAGCACCAAAGTAGTTTTGTATTTTGTGATTTTTTTTCTTTAGTTGAATAAAAGACTAATTTCCATTCATATATTTCATCATTGAAGATTTCTTAAAAATAGGGTAAAAATCTTGTCTCAATCTCGTGAGCCCAATCCTGTGTCTCGTCACACCCCTAGTATTAAGGTATTAGTTAACCCTGCATACTCTGAGTAACTTTAGAATGTCAAGACAATGTCCGTAAAAAGAAACGCAATCTTGGGGCATAGAACTCTAAACAGCGTTTGGTTCCTAATGAACGTAAAACTGAATAGTATTTGATCAAATATAAATCAAAACTCTAAATTGAGTCATAAACGATGAATGTGATTCATTCTTACAATAAGAAATACAGTAAAAATTTTACGGTCACTTAAAATTGGAGACAAAAAAAATTTGGAGCTGAAAAACAAATGTGAATAAGTTCTAATAAATAGAATTCTTTTCAAAAGCACTAGTAAAGGCTTACACGCATTTAACCTTCGACCATGCTGATAGTTTCATCATTGGGTTAATAGATGGACTTCTACAGCATGCAGAATTCATTCTTTTATTCATTTATTTAATATTTACTCCTTTTTTTACTCCTCAGAGTTGTGAATAGACCTTAACACTTCACTAAAGCACTTTTAAACCCAACCATTTTTTTATCTTAACTATAACCACAGCTCAGACTTCAGATATTTTAACTCTTTTCCCTTTAGATCTTTTATATTTTATCTATTTGCTTATAACAGCCTCCCCAAAACTACCCCTTCTCTTGGTCGTGCTTCTCCACGGAGGATTTCCAGAAACCCCAGCTTTGTCAGAAATTCGATCCGCAATCCATCTGTAGGCTGAACCTCACAGAAAACACCTTGTGAACCTGAAAACAAACAACATTTTTATCAAGACCACTATATCAGCTATAATAAAAGGTAGCAAATTACACTCAGATTAGCATACCGTTAGCTTTAAGTGCTGTGAGCAGGGCTGTCAGGAGGCTACGACTGACGCTACAGTCAACCAGCTCAGGAAGAGCCTCGAGCCTGAGCTGAGATGGAAAATGATACAGCAAGGAGTCTGGGTAATCCTGTTCTTCGTGGAAATACAGCAACGCCTCCTAGTGGTTTGGAGGGAAAATGCCATTTTCACATAAAGGTGCTGTTTGTAAGTTTTTGACTCATCCAAAGCAAAAAAATATCATAATATGTTTGCAGATATTTAAGAAACATGCCAAGATAACATACTTGGTTATCTAAAAAACAATGCTGAAGTCAGATATATAAGGAAAAAATCCCTTTTATTGAGTGCCGTTGCTTTTAGTTATAACACGGTTTAAATCACTCGCTTCTGTTCACAATCTGGCAACCTGCGCTTGCGTTTGTTTTGATTCAGAGGTGCAATACCTAGTTCAACCACTGGGTGTCAAACTTACATACTGCACTTCTAAACATGTTTTAAAAACACAAAATGTTTCAAAGTAATAATGACACATTTAATATATACTGACATTAATGTCTTACTCAATACATTGAATGTATAATGGTCTGGCAAATCTAACCTTCCTTAGTTGAAAAATCAAGTTATCCTGCAAATACTGCAGGATATTCAGGATCTGCAGGAAATAGTGGTGCAAGTGTGGCTGTGTTTAGTCATAACCCTTACCTTTGTTACACTGTGTCCACTGGCTCCATGGGGTCGTGACGGATATTTGTCCCTCATAGCAGGTAGCCAGGTGGCCTGACATCGCTTGGCAAAGGACCGGACATCCAGAATGCCCACAGCACACCCACATACCCCCAGTTCATCCTCCAGCACCAAGCTATACTCCGGGCACAAGGCCAGAGATGCACCCAAACACCTGAAATACAAACACACAAGAGGGAGCCTGATATCTCTCATATACCTTAGCAATCTTTCAGGACCAATAAAGGCATTACATTTGGCACATTTTGTCCTTGACTACCTTCACTACTCCTAAAAATTGCTTATACGTATTTATTTTGCTCAGATAATTATTATTTTGTTGTTTTTTCATCTGTATCTCGATGGAATTTTTTAAAACTGTATACACTCAACGGCCACTTTATTAGGTACAATATTAGGTAGGTTCAAACCGAGCATCAGAATGGGGAAGAAAGGTTATTTAAGTGACTTTGAACGTGGAATGGTTGTTGGTGCCAGACGGGCTGGTCTGAGTATCTCAGAAAATGCTGATCTACTGGCATTTTCAGCACAACCATCTCTAGAGTTTACAGAGAATGGTGCGAAAAAGAGAAAATATCCAGTGAGCAACAGTTCTGTGGGGGCAAATGCCTTGTTGATGCCAGAGGGCAGAGGAGAATGACCAGACTGGTTTGAGCTGAGAGAAAGGCAACAGTAACTCAAATAACCAATTGTTACAACTGAGGTATGCTGAAGAACAGCTCTGCACAACAGGTCCAACCTTGAGGCAGATGGGCTACAGCAGCACTGGCAGCCACTCCTGTCAGCTAAGAACAGAAAACTGAGGCTACGATTCACACAGGCTCACCAAAATTGGACAATAGAAGATTGGAAAAACGTTGCCTGGTCTGATGAGTCTTGATTTCTGCTGCAACATTCGGATGGTAAGGTCAGAATTTGGTGTTAACAACATGAAAATATGGATCCATCCTCTCTTGCATCGTCGGTTCAGGCTGCTGGTGGTGATGTAAAGGTGTGGGGGATATTTTCTTGGCACACTTTTGGTCCATTAGTACCAATTGAACATCGTGTGAACGCCACAACCTAACTGAGTATTATTGCTGACCATGTCCATCTCTTTATGACCACAGTGTATCCATCTTCTGATGGCTACTTCCAGCAGGATAACATGCCATGTCATAAAGCGCAAATCCTCTCAGACTGGTTTCTTAAACATGACAATGAGTTCACTGTACTCAAATGATTTCCACAGTCACCAGATCTTAATCCAATGAGTGTAAATCATACATAAAAATATATATATATATCTTAAAGGTTTTTAAAAGTTTATGTTAATTGAACATATAGTCATTCACTGTCAGTACTTTAAGTACTTGCACAATTTTTAAGTAGAATATTAAAATAAAATTTAATTTAACACATTGTTATGAATTGTTGAAGTGTTCAAATTAAGTTAACTATGATTTATAAATGCTGTTTAAGTATTGTTGATTCTTTGTTTATGTAAGTAAACACATTCATTAATTAATCCTTGTTATAAATTGTGGCCAAGTTTACATGTGCTACATTTATTTGATCATACAGTATAAACAGTAAAATTGTGAAATATTAATATGTTAATTAGTTAAATGTTTAATGTTTTCTTCCACAAAACAATCATGCTTAGTATGTTTACATTTTTTAATTTTAATTTTTAATCAATGTTTGAGTCATTGTTTTGCTAAAAATAAATATGTATCAAATGAAATGTATTAATTGTTTATTAGGTTGCTGATTCATTTCCAAATCGAGATGTTTTTGTTTATACAGACACAATTTTTACATTTAAATAAATAAAATCAGAAATCAGTGACCGCAATCAGAAGATTCAATTTCAAATGGAGGCATTTAAAGACAATTAAAATGTATAAATTGTTACAAAGGGGCTGGAATATGCTTGAGAGCACTCTAAGTCTTACCTGTCTCCAATTAGGTCTGGATGGCAGAAGGCAGCATCCTGACCTCCTTTACCCCTCTGATGCAGCTGATGCACCATTCGATACAGCTCCACCTAGAGTTGGGGAAAAAACAACAAAAGTCATTTATGTCATATATGTAGAATCGGTTAGGGTTAGTCCTTGGGTTAACTTATATGCCTGAGTCACCTTGTCTTTTTGCAAGAATGGTCGTATGTTGTAGAGTCGAGAGGTGGGGAATAGAGGAGGAGGGTGACTGAACAACTCACTGCTGGTTCCCACAGGCAGAAGCATCTGATTCACACCCCAGAAACAGAAAAAAAAAACGAGTCAGGAAAAGACTGGCAATAAACAAACAAGTTCATTAGTGAGCCTGAATTATTTGTGCCATTCCCACCTGCACCTCTCCAGATAGACCCCCTTTAAACACCCATGGCTCTGCCTCTACACCATGTAACTCCGCCCCCGAGGAAGCTCCACACCCTGTGAACAGTTCATTCAAGACTCATCAGAACGAGTGTTTAGAACTGATGTGGCATGTTTTAATGCATCCACAGTGCATTTTTAAACATAAATTATTGTTCAAAATGTTGGGGTTGGTACATTTTTTATGCATTTCAAAGTCTGTTCTGCTCAAGGCTGTGTTTTATATAAAAATGCAGTAAAAAAATAAATATTCAGTCTCTCTGAGATTTTGCGAGTCCCGGGTTTCTTGTGATCCAAAACAAAAACCGTTTACAAGACTTTTGTTTATTTTCACAGCCAAACACAAGAATTGAAACGAAAAAATTCCTTAATTAGATTATATTCTAGGACACAAATATAAAAAGTCCCTGCAAAATCCTGGAGGGACTGAACATTGTGAAATATAATTGTAATCTGAAAATATTGAGAGAGTTTTTATAACATGTTAGAAAATGTCATTTGTATTTCTGTATTTCAAGAAACAATTCTGACTATTTTGAATGATGAAAACTTAATTTTTTTATAGAAAATATTTGCCCAATAAAAGGTTAAAAATACTTAGTAACATTACATTTTGTCACTTTGATCAACTGAATCCATCTAAAGATCTAAAGAAGTTAGAAAAAAATTGTTATCAATTACTGACCCCAACTTGAGAAAACTAAGCATAAATTATTATGCAGCTGTCAGTGTACAGGTACATGTCGACACTCACAGTGAAAGCAGTTCTTCCAGGATCCTAATGGAGAACCTTCACTCAGTATACGACCCTCTGAGAGAAAAATATATTACTGTCAGCAGATAGGACAAAACTAAAATGGTGGTTTTCATTCAAAAATCCACAACACAAATCACATCAATAAAAGATTCTCACCTAGCCAGCAGATAAAGGCTTTGGCCACCAGCAGAGTGTTTCTCAGGTCCCAGATATAAGGGTAAAGGTCATAGAGAACAGCCCTATTGATGCTGTTCACAACAGCACTGTGAAGAAATGCCACATCATCACACGCTGCCAGAAAATGGCCCGCACGAGCCCTCCATTCCTCTACCTGACAAGAGAAACATTTAAGGGACAGTTCACCAAACAATTTAATTCTTCGCTGTACATTTAAATGCTCCATGGCCATTTAAAATTTAGAACTTCAATGTCAGTAAAACATTAGAGGTGAATTGTAGCTTAAATATACATTCATAAAGTCTTTTAGGTAAAAAACACTTATAAGGTAAAGTTAAATTGTGGCTCATGACGATGCAATGAGATCGTATGAAGTGAAACAATCAGAACCTGACCATTATTATTGATGATATTATGATATTATTAGTTAAAATCTACAGGAGTAGTCTCAAACTCAATTACTGGAGGGCGCAGCTCTGCATAGTTTATCTCCAACCACCTCCAACTCACTCCTACTTAATAGTCTCTAGTAGTCTTGAACACCTTGATTAGTTGGATCAGCTGTGTTTGATTAGAGTTAGAGAAAAACTGTGCAGAGTTGCGGCCTTTCCAGGAATCCAGTTTGAGACCTATAATCTACATCCTTGAAAAATGTTCCAAACCATGTTTACAGGGGCTTAAATTGCCAGAAGCTACTGGTATTAATTAGTTTTGCCTGTATGATTTTTGACTCTCAAAGTGTCGATGTTCTGTCTATTTGCTATACCTTGTCAGATTGTCCTACCTCCCATTTAAAAAGTAGGTAGCACATGTTGATGATGCAATATGCTACCCATCAAATTTTGCTAACAGTGTAAATTTTAATGTGAAGTAGTGTGATATGAAGCTGTAATATCGCCCTAACACACCTAATCCCTACTGACATCCACACATATATGCCTTTTTGACCACTAAAATAGCGCCACAAAGTATAATAATAATAATATAAGTGAATTTGTATTCATCTGAAAGCTTTAATTACAAATTTACACTGGATTTTGCATCTCTACAACGCATGTAATCTACCTTGATACCAAAAAGACATCGAATTGACATCAACTTGACATCTAAAATTGGCATCATTACAGGCTTGTCCTGTAACTGATTTTTGTTCTTTGATGCCAATGTTAGAATTCAAATTTATGTCAAGGTTTATAATTTTTTAATGTGTATTTATTTTGTTTTCTACATTGTTTTGACATCAAGGTGCCCTCTGGGATCCCTTTGCCAATTGAAAATCCTATGTACATCAATACCATATGTAATAATAAAAATTATTTTATATTTTTAGATTGAGTTTTCCAATTACATTAAATATCACATTAATGTTGAATCAGTACTCAAATAATAATATGAACATTCTGTCAGAAACATACATCTTTATTTATGTTTTACAAAACGTGACAGGGCCTGACCTTTATGCTTGTCTTCCTCAAATATCATACAAAAACAAGCAACAGTGTAAATTTTTTTGTATTATTTATTTGTAGTAATTATTTGTAGAATTTATTTATATTTTGATATTTTTAATCCATTTATGTGAATGAAAACAACTTATTTCTAAATTTCTGAAGTTTTTTTTTTTCTAAATAACAGCTTTTAGCGTAACAAAACTATTAAAGCTGTAGTTTCAGTTGGGCTAAAGACAAGGACAATGACAGGATTTGTACTTTTGTAAAGTGTTTTTAATAAAGAAAAAGAATCTGAGAACCAGATGAATGACATATTCTTTTACAGAACAACTTAAAGAAATCAGCCATCAGTCCATTTTAGTTTTTTTTTTTTGATAATTTTTTTATTTATTTACTGTATTTATGTTTTTAATTCAGGAACAGATAGTGTACGTTTCTGGTAGAATGTCTCAATAGCTTTGACATAAAATGTCATGAATCATTAGTTCACCTTCTGTGGCGAGGCTTTCTTGCCATTTCCATTGACACTGACACAGTGACAGTTGGCTTTGAGCCACGTGAGGTCCAGCAGCAGGTTTTGAGCGGGCGGCCCGTGTTCATGTGGCAAGTAATACAAGCCAACCAGCAGTCGGACCTGCGCCTCGCTGAGAGGAGCTCGTCCAGAACACAGCCCCCTTCTAGAGGACTTATCATGGCTGGAGCTCCTGCAGACCTGGTTCTCCCCAGCTTTCAGATCCTGGCTTATAGCAGGGTCTGCTGGGATTTCATCGCTAGAAAGAGCCCCTGTGCTTTGGGAAGAGGTTATGGGACGTTTGGGCTGGGCTCCATGTTGATTGTCTGAGCTATCGGAGGACTTTGATTTAACAGAGAGTGTTGAGGGCTTGAGGTCTGTTGGCCTCAGCTGACGTCCTACAGAAGATGAGATTAGAAATCAGTGAACAGAAATCAGTAATCAGACAAGAAGTGATACTAAAAATAAAATCAATCAATGAATTTATTAATTCAATAATAAGTGCTGGTTATTGAAAGTATTATAGTTATATTATAGTTGTTAATTGAAAAATAAAACAAAACAAAACAAAATAAAACAAAATAAAATAAAATAAAAACCCATGGTCTGAGTAAAAAAAAAACTTGGGCTGCTTCTGAAATCGCATACTTTCCTATTATATAGTGTTTAAAACAGTATGCAAGCTGAGTAGTATGTCTCAAGTCATAGTATTCAAAAAACAGTATGTGAGGAGTACCTGGATGACCTACTACTTTCGGCGAGATTTTAAAGTGCGCATTGCCTTTTCGGGCGAGCAGTAGGCAATTTCAGATTCAGCCCTGTCTTGGTAATTAGCTGAAATAAAATGCTGTTTTATACTCTAAAATAAATACAAATCTAAATAGATTTTTTTTTTAAATGACAAACTAAAAAATAATGGAAAAAAATTAAATGGAAACTGACTTGATATGGAATTTAAAATACCAACAATACAAATCTTGTCAACATAAATAATATGCATTCACTATTCATTTGACTTAATATATAAAATGTAAGTGTGATAAAATATTGATACTGACATATCATTTAAAAAATACAATTAAAGGGATAGTTTGCTCCAAAATAAAAATTGTCATCATTTACTCTCCCTTCACTTGTTTAAAACCTATTTGGGTTTTTTCCTTCAACTATCAAGCAATAAAGAATATATTCTGAAAAATGTTGGTTGTTATAGGACCCATTGACTTCTATATCAATTTTTTTCCTACTATGGAAGTCGATGGAATATGAATATTTTCACAATATTTTTGTGTTCAACAGAAGAAAACTCATAAAGATTTTTTTTTTCATTTTTGGGTAAACAAACCCTTTAAATGTAATACATGTAAATAATATATAAATGTAAATAAATACAATGATTTATTAAAAATGCATAATTAAAGTCATTTATTAATTTATGTAGTTTTTACATTTAACTAAATCTTTATTCATAATATATATACATATATATATATATATAGAAAACACAAAAGTCAAATTTATAGTCTAATCCAGTCATTCCAGTCCTTACCAGGCTGTAGAGGAAGGCTGAGTTCTTTTATCCAGTCTTGCAGAGCAGTTGACAGAGCTCTATCAACACTATTGGCCTCTTTGTCACCTATACAGACGTCACTGTGGGTTAGCAAGGGAAAACTTTCTACGTCTGCTCATTCATTAAATTTCCCATGAAATTAAAATAATTTTTTTAGATGTTAGTATAAGTTTTAGTATAAGTGACAAAATTCACATTTAAACAATGTCAACATAAAAAACGAATAGTTTGTTACTTCCGCCTAAATGGATCAACATTCCAACATTTCAGTTTCTCATCAAAACTACTGACCAATAAAATGCTCTCAAGTAACTGACATGCCCCACCCCTTCATGACGCTTCTTGTTTGCTTTTCATTTGATGCTCTTGAGCTCAGTTACTCTCACTGGCAGAGCTATGGAAAAAACGTAACGCGAGTGGCTATTTAAAATACTTAGAATGTTTTAGATTTTGTTACAGACATACAGTGTCATCCTACAACTGTTTTGCAGCATATGAAATTTCATATCATCATATCAAAAGAGGATACTTGGGTTTTATTCTAATTAGGTTCCAATAAGCCTATAAAGCATATAGAAAACACGTTGGGCCTTAAGAGGTTAAGAGTTTTGACATTGCATTGCATTGAACGTACATTTTATCAAGTTATGCATTCCCTAGAAATTGAAGTCTTAAATCTACATAATCTTGGCATTACTAGTACCCATACTTTAAAATATGATAACATCTAACATCCTTAATTTTGCTCTCACCTTTTTCAGTCTCCTTTCTTTCTTTATACCAGCTTCCCAGTGTATGCAGTGGGATAAAGTTGGCTTCAAACTCGCAGTTTGGGTTTAGCAGCAGGCCGCTCAGGTGGGCCCTGAGTCCAGGAGGACGGCCCTTAAAAGGCCCCAGGAAGACACGTCGGGAGTCATAATCATTAGCGTGGAGGTTGTCCCAAATCAAGGGTGGCCTTCGAAGCACCGACTGGACCTCTGCTAGTGAATCAGCACTTAATTCTCGAGAAATCACCTTATTCCCTTTAGAAAAATAATGGCCAGAAGGTGAATACAAATACTGTTATTAAACTATAATAAACTATGAGTTATTAAAACTTATATACTTATATTTAAAAAAGTGTTGAAAAAAATCTCTCCGTTAAACAGAAATTGGGGGGAAAAATAAACACGGGGGCTAATAATTCTGACTTCAACTGTATGAAGAAGGGAACATAAGTATAAAGGCACCAGACCCAGAAGAGTCATCCAGTGGGTGTACCTTCTTACATTCAGAGAAGGCCACTCAGCTTTGGCATACGACAGCCTTAACAGTAATAATTATTCAATCACAAATCTTCAAGAATAAAAAGATAATACATTGCAAGTAAATGTTAAATCTTTTTTTCCCTCTTTATTAAAATTTTATTCAATACCAACATTAATTTGGGTGTACAAAGTTTAGAACATTGATCTTAAGTTTTGTTTTTTGTTAGAATAGTTCCAGTTTAGGTAATCTCAATAATCTAATGTATATATACAAATACCTAGTCATTCAGCAACCTACAGAAAACATTCATTTAAAAGAGATCTGTGAAAGTAATTACTTGTACTTTGACTGGAGTACATTTACTAAAAACTCTACCAACTACTGGAGTCTGGATGTACATGGTGTAAATAATAGCTTGTGAGTGGAGTTTGTGGTTTGTAATCCTGCTCAAAAACATTCTGTGCTTTGCAACTAGTAACAAACTAAAGGGATGTTTAAAACAAAAATGCATGTATGAGAGAAATGTCTCTCACCGGTCCAGATGACAGAGATGTCAGGCAGAAGATCCTCCCCAATAGTAAGCAGGTAGGGAGACTTTGACACACTCGGAGTGCAGAGAGAACTACAGTACTCTAGTGAGAAAAGAAATAACAGCACAGTACTGTTTTGGAAGGGAGAAGGGGAGAAAGACAATGTAAGGAAAGGCAACAAAGTTTGGTTTTAGGATGATAAGAGCAGAGCAGCTATCACTGATTAAAGTCGCCATGAAATCAAAATGTACTCTGCTTATTTTTATATGTCAAAAGTTGTTATAAGCAAGAACTTCATAATTTTGTCAAAAATAATTTGCTCTTAGGAGCAGCACAGTGGGTAGCACGATCGCCTCACAGCAAGAAGGTTGCTGGTTTGAGCCCCAGCTGGGTCAGATGACATTTCCCGTTTGGAGTTTGCATGCTCTCCCCTTGTTCGTGTGGGTTTCCACTGGGTGCTTCGGTTTCCCCCCACAGTACAAAGACATGCAGTACAGGTGAACTGAATAAGCTAAACTGGCCGTAGTGTATGTGTGTGAATGCAAGAGTGTGTGGGTGTTTCCCAGTTGCAAGGTTGCAGCTGGAAGGGCATTCGCTGCAAAAAACACAGGGGCGACCCATGTAAGATTAATGACGGATCAGTCTACTTTTATTTTTTCTAGTTTAACAACTAATTCCTCAGGAGCAATATCGCCAACTACTGTATTTCACAAATATGGCGATTGACATCGTGAACAGTTTAGGGTTTCCCATTTCAGTCGTTATTTCATTATTATGATCATTTTGCGATCATTTTAACATCTGTGCAGTTTTGGTGCTCATTTTATGTAAACAAATATAATCAGTTAAAACACTAGTGACTATTATTTAATTAAGCAAATAAATACTATTCAATACCTGGAGTAAAATATCAATATAGTGATATACATTTATTAAGATTTTTAATACATATAAAGATGTATTATGGCCTAAAACATATTAAATTGCTATTATTTCCTTCATTATAATGAATCCATTTAGATTGTTTATATATTTTTATCAATCAATGTTTCCTTTTCCCCCCGTCTTGATCGCCATATTTGTGAAATAGTATACACTATTGTCTTTTGTGTACACTATTTATTACACACACATATATATATATATATATATATATATATATATATATATATATATATATATATATATATATATATATATATATATATATATATATATATATATATACACTGCACTGGGGCATTAGGACCTACACAGACCCCAGGTTGGGCACCACCTGCTGGCCTCACTAACACCACTTCAGGCAGCAACCTAGTTTTCCCATGTGGTTTCCCATCTCGGTACTGACCGGACGCAGCCCTGCTTTTCTTCAGTGGGTGACCATGTGATGAGTTGCCAGCTAATATATTGTAGACATGGTCCAAGAAGACGTTAAAAAAATTAACATCCGTCGTAACCATAGATGGTTCGCCCTTGCCTAGATTTTGTGTCCTGGATTGTGTCTGCTGAAACGTGTGTGGGTCTGCAGCTGGATTTTATTGGCAAAAAAAGACAAGCTTAACTTCCATTTCATGGCGACTTATATAAATGATTCAAGCTTTTTGTTGTTCTGTAATGAACTAAGCCTGAGATATTTATGTACTGGCCTACCAGTGGGACAGAATAGGAAGACAGGTGGTTCCCCCAGGAAACGGAAGATCTCATTAGCCACGGTGACCTGGGCGTGAGCGAATGAAGAAAAGGCCTCTGTATCTGACTGGCACATGGAGTGATCAATGTCATCGAACAGGAGAGCAAAAGCCTGGCAGCCCAGATCTGACACCTAGTGGTGAAATGAAAAAGTACAAGGCGATCCTTCATTTTAAAAAAATGGCCAAACTGTACAAAAGAGTTTTGCAGATTCTAAAGTTATAAACATATTAATAAAATATTAAAATATAATAAAATATAGTAAAATATGAGCATGGGCTGAAAACTGATCCAACTGCAATAAGCTTTTTCCTTACCTGTCTGAGTTTGCGCTTAAGCAGTGTGAGGTCACAAGAGCTGGAGAAGACGATGTCCTGTCCCGGGGAAAGAGCGTATACAAACGTAAGACCCCTCGATCGGGCCTCACAAACTAGAGCCTTCAACTGAGCTGGAGTCAATGAGAGAAAAATAGAAAGAGAGTGAGAAAATGACAAGATATAAGATGAGATATGGCCATAAAAATGTAATTCTCAAGCCACACTCTTTTAAACTCCATTATAAAAATAAAACTACCTCATAATTTACTATTTATTATAATGAATGCATTGTCAAGTTGTATTTTCATTGAGCTGAAAAAGAGATTGCTTGTTAAAGATATTAAAGCCTACTTTCATCAAGCAAAAGAGCAAATATTCATGTAGTGCCAAATAATAATATTAGATAATACTCACAACACAGCCCAATCTCTCATACCTTCTGGTTCTTGTCTGCTTTTCAATATTTCCTGCTTCCTTAAGTCACTACCGTTTATGTTTGAAAAAGTTCAATTACAAAGTTTCTTTTAAAGAGAGACATTCTTTGTGACAGTAAATATTATATCTAAACTACTTCAAATGCCTTGATTGTAGTGACATTTTCTTCTGGTACACTTCACAATATCCAAAATGTAAATAATGTTCATCCAGAGAGGGTAAAGCCTGGCAGAATTGCATAAGTTGATTGTTGTCATTTTCAAGAAATGACTGTTCACAGATCTAAAATACAGCGACAGGTTCCTGCATATTTTGTCTGTGTGTAGACACTCAAAAAAACTATAGATCAGGAGTTCAAACTGACAAGATAATGCATATTTTTAGTTGCTTGTTCTGGAAGTAATCAAAGCATAAGATGTAAAGTCTCCGCCCACTTCTGGAAATGTGGAGCAGCTCATTCAGAATCAATCAGAATGTCTTGCTTTTATATAAGAGGTACTTACAGCATGGTATATTATTATTATAGTATATGGTTTATAGTATTATACGGGTATATTACCCATGAGGTAATTTGACTTGACAGAAATCTTTCTGAAGACACCAGAAGCATACATTAGGTCTTTTAATATATTAGATAAATTATGTTTATATAATTATGTTAAGTGCAGTTCTGATTGTTCACATTATGCTCTCTTATAATACAAACTGAAATAAACAGATTAAATAATCCATCCATATCTCTAAAAAAATATTGTGCATTTAGGTGTGCTTCTCACAGGTGAGTGGGCTTGGCAAACCACCCGTAGAAACACTCTTCTCTCTATTAAAAAAACACTCCTCCTTCTTACTCTAGCACTTAATTCTCTGAGCACTAGCAGTTCCTTTGTATAATCAGCACTTCTTGTGTGTATTGCCTCTTCTTGTTGAATTGCTGAATGACTACTCAATCTTAAGTCGCTTTGGACAAAAGCATCTGCTAAATTACTAAATGTAAATGTAAATAAACAGCTTGACCTAGTGTTCTTGCTCTAATAAAAAAAGCTATATATATTTACTGTATAAACCCCCATACCTTCTTCCTCTGCTGAATAAACCTCTCTCCACAGCAACCGGTGCTTCAGATCATCTTTAGGACCATACAGATATGTGTTCAAACCCCACATCTGCATCCTGAAAGGGAGAACAGATTTTACATTTGGTTTCAAGAAAAAAGAGAGCAACATACAGCAAAGGGAAAAGTGAGAGTGACATCCATTGATCATGCACTATTAATAATATAAGGGGTCACATTTCCTGCAGAGTCTGAGTTTAACAACAGCAGAGGGTCGATTTCTCTGCAGTGGAAAAAAAGTGAATGCTTCCTTTGTAAATTTCATTCTCCACTGTAAAAATATAAATAGGTGAATTGCACTGCAATATTTTCTGTTTATTGTTAGTATATTAAGTGTTCTGTTTATTGTTAGTATTACTTTCTCATTCATACTTGTATACAGCACCTTTAACAACATACAATGCAATACTTTCTCGCACGCATTTGTAAACAGCACCTTATAACTTTTTTCATATTCATTTTCGTGTTGTCACTTGTCACTTTATGTACACTGGAAGCTTCTGTAGCCAAAGCAAATTCCTTGTGTGTTTAAACACACTTGGCAATAAAACCGATTCTGATTCTAATAATCATTAAATGTCAATGGCAATATTCTCTTAACAAATATTTCAAGAGTGATATATGTAAGAATTTTAATTTGTAAGTGTGTGAACAGGTTGTAACAAACCTTAAAAATAAATCCTCCCTGACTTTCTAGGTGTCTGTAAAGGCCTGTGACTTGATTTCTGTGATATTGTTAGTGATATCGGTCACCCCAGATTAAAAGATTCTTCATTAATTAAATTCTACTTGAATTTAAAATCTGAATATGAAAATATGAAAAACAAACATTGCATTAAAAATGTTTTGAATCAAAATGTAGTTTTTCTCTGGAATTGTATTTGTTATTTGTTGCAGTAGAGAATGTGTTGGACTCCCACACTAAGCATTTGTTTTTAATCTTCGTCTATCTGGCAAAGAAATGTATACTTCTATTGTGGTCATCTCCTCAGGTAACCTCCTTTAAGATGTGGTTGTCTCAAGTATGTACGCAATTTCCATTCGAGAAACTCACCTTTGACATACATCAAAAGTCAGATGACTTTCGGCAGTTATGGACACCTTTTAGCACTGCATTAATAATTTCTCCTGATTTTTCAATTCTATGCTGTATATTTTAGCAAATAGCCTGACTGTATTACCCTGTTTACTTGTTTGTATATTTCCCCTTTTTCCCTACTGTATAGCTGAGAATGTATCTGTATGTGCTCATGTATTAAATTAACCGACGATTAATAAAAAAGAAAAAAATGTTTTGAATCTATACAATGAGTGAAGTACACATTTAGCAGTAACGATTTGGAGTAACGATTGATGACCAACTGAACTTCTCTGACCACATTTCTAGAACTGCTCGATCGTGCAGATTCGCACTCTATAACATCAGAAAGATCCGACCCTTCTTATCTGAACATGCAGCTCAACTCCTTGTTCAAAGTCTTGTTCTCTCCAAACTGGATTACTGCAACTCTCTACTAGCCGGGCTTCCAGCTAACTCTATCAAGCCTCTTCAGCTGCTCCAAAATGCAGCAGCGAGAGTGGTCTTCAATTAACCTAAAAGAGCACATGTCACTCCGCTGCTCATCCGTTTGCACTGGCTGCCAGTTGCTGCTCGCATCAAATTCAAAGCTCTGATGTTTGCCTACAAAGCGACTTCTGGCTTTGCTCCTTCTTATCTGCTCTCACTTCTGCAGATCTATGTGCCCTCCAGAAACTTGAAGAAGTTTCACTTTTGCGAACGCTCGCATTAAATCTGCCCAATTGGTGGAATGAACTCCCTAACTGCATCAGAACGGCAGAGTCACTCGCTGTTTTCAAGAAACGACTAAAAACTCAACTATTTAGTCTCCACTTCACTTCCTAATCTGTAATTGCCACTAGATATACCACTAATGGTACTCAAAAAAAAATTACTAATACTTTCCTTCTTAGACTTTACAGACCTAAAACTTGCCTATAGCACTTATTCATTGTTGCTCTTATAGTTGTGTAAATTGCTTCCTTGTCCTCATTTGTAAGTCGCTTTGGATAAAAGCGTCTGCTAAATGACTAAATGTAAATGTAGCAAATTTTCCTGTAAAAAATATAAAATATTTATACTTGGTAACCAACATGTCATAGAGGAGCTACATTTTTACGTTTAAATTCTGTATAATTTACATTTAGCCTGTAAATTTGTCACAATTATTTTAAATATATAATTTAATTTTAGTTCAAACAATTTAAAGCCAGTTATTACATAAAATGCAAGACGAAGGAATGATACCGCAATCGTGAGGGTTTGTCATTCTTAGTTCACAATAAATAAACTACTCTGATATGTATTATTAATAAATGTATTTTCTAAACAGTCAAAAACTAAACTATGGTTGTTATAAAATCCCTCAATTTCAGGAATGATCTGTAAGATGCCTGTTTCAAAGAACTGAGAGGGATTCTTTCACATTAATGTTTTAATGAAGATCTGAGCCTATAACTAGAAATGCGGCATAACATCTTTGCCAAACATAGACTATTCTGTCAGCGTGTGTGCGAAAGAGAGAGAGAGTCCTCTCCTGAGAAAAGCACACTCCCTAAATAGATTGAGGCTGAGTTAGTGCTTATATAAAATATTAAAGAACATCCCCAAAGGTTAACCTCTAACAAGCCTGTGCTTACACTCACACTCACACACACATGGACACACAACAAAGCTAATTTTGGGTTTCTCCCTCGCCAACCTATTTAAAATGCTAATGAGCAGATAGAATCTCTCATTTTCACCCTCTTCTTTCACCACCTCCATTTTCTCCTCCTTCTTTCCCTTCATCCACTGCATCAGCACAATCACTCCACTCTCAGTCAAGCGTGTAAAAGTTCTCATCCCCCTACTTTCGCCTCCACTATTACTCTTTTCATCCTAGGCTGAGTTTGAACCAGTGCCTCTATCGCTTAAGAGAGAGAGAGAGAGAGAGAGTGTGTGTGTGTGTGTATGTGCAATCTTTCTCTTCCCTTCTTTCTTCCTGTGCAGATGGATTCATACGCACTAATTTTTGTCACTGATCAGAACAACACACACAAATATATGCACAAGGTCCTGTTTAAACGATTTAGTACATTTAATGGAACTGTCGCATGCCCTGTTGTACCCCGTCTCACATCCCTTAGTCATATCATGGGCTCTAGACCACCTAAATTGGGACATATCAAAGAATTTTACAACCAAGACACAACAACACGAATGAGCCCAAGAAAAGACCAAAGCATAGCTGTATGAATACAAATACAGTTGATACTGAGACAAAGACCTTGACAAAATGGACTCGTTTCAAGTAATATAACTATGCTGTATAGATTTTCTGAGATCCATTGTATTTTGTAATTGTAAACTTGACAGATTTGAGCATCACATACAAATGAATGAATAATTCTGGAATATTTTACAAATAGTAAGCCATTATTTCATGGTTTCATGTAGAAATACACCTTTTAATTCTAAAAAAAATGTTGGAGTTTACATGTTCGTGGGGGTTTCGTCTGGGTGCTCTGGTTTCCACACAATTCAAAGACATGCAGTGTATAGGTGAATTGATTGTATGGGTGTTTTCTATGGTTTGGTTGCATCTGGATTGGCATCTGCCGCATAAAACATATGCCAGAATAATTGGCGGTTCATTTCGCTGTGCTGACCCCTGCTAAACTAGATACCAAGCTAAACTAGGGACTAAGCTGAAGGATAGTGAGTGAGCGAGTGGTTTCTTAAGTATGACTATAACTATTATGAATATGTTCTTAAGATTCATTTTTGCCAGGGGTGCCCAAACGTTTTCCTATAAAGGGACAAAAACCAAACTTCATCGTGGCTAGTGGACCGAAGGTAAATATAGTTGCCATGGCTAATTTCCTAATTTACTTAAAATATAAAAAAATAACTAGAAAATTCTGCTTATATGAACTAATAAAGCATATGTATTTTTAACATTATATTGTCATGGTTTATGGGTCTGTGTGTTCTTCCTGTATTTTATGAAGTATGTGTTGTGGTGTGTGTGCGTGGGTGAGTGTGTCTGTTTACCTTTTCATGGTAGCGTGTATACCGATCAGCTTACCTAATCATAGAGTTCCAGCTGATGTCTGTTTTGTGGGCTGTTTAACAGTCTGTGTTTCACTGCTTATTATTTTCATGTTCCTGTCTGAGTAATGTCCAGGTTTTCTGGACTTGTGGAAGCTCTCTGTTCTGGACATTCTGCTAGTCTCTTTATCCTTTTGAGCACTTTAAGACTTATATTCACTGTTGCACTTCATTAAACTGTCCTTCACTCGTTAGATTCTCCCTTTTTCTTACGTGACATATATTCATTCATTAATTTTTTTTTCAGCTTAGTCCCTTTATTACGTGACATATATAATGAACTTATTTTAGTATAAACAAAGACAATTTAATAATAACAGAATGGAGTTGGCTATTTTTGCCTTGATTTGCTCAACGATGACGACGTGTTCTGCATAGTCCTTCGGTCGAATGACATTTACATTTGAACATTTAATTGAAACATTTCATTTCAGTTTGCTTTTTTTGTAGCTAAGCAATAAAACAAACAAACAAAAAAGATTACGTCAAAATAAAAATGGCGATCTCTGCTTAAGGCATTCGTCCCAAACCTCTCCCCATCATTCTCAATTTCTTCTTAGATGAGACTGAGGGCCAAATCAA
The DNA here is from genome assembly GCF_052040795.2 of Danio rerio. NCBI lineage: Eukaryota > Metazoa > Chordata > Actinopteri > Cypriniformes > Danionidae > Danio > Danio rerio. The sequence continues at coordinate 24,013,467 of NC_141027.1, forward strand.
AGATTACAAAGGGCCAACTTTGGCCCACAGGCCCTACTTTGAGCATCTCTGATTTATGGCTAAAAAACCCACTTCGAATTTTTGCTTACCCCAAAATGTACTGATCATCCACTTATTTCTTCCACTTTCCTCTGTTAAACAAAAGTGAACATATACTGAAGAATGTTGAAAAACAAATAACGCTATACTGACTTCCATATTATTTTTGGTCCTACAATGAATGTCAATGGCCATTTTTTTCCAACATTCTTCAGTATATCTTGTCTTGTGTTCAGCAGAAGAAAGACTTTATAAAAGGTTAGAACCACTTTAATGTAAGTAAATGTAGAGGAAATTTTCATATTTTGGGTGAACTATCCCTTGTATAACAGACGCTGCACTAAGCTTAAGGCAGGAGCACTTGGGTTTTGCAGATCAAGTAGGGATCTGCCAGTCCAGTGTGAGTTTGTTCATTAGTGCTGCAGATGAGAGAGAAAAACTGCTTCATGACTAAAGGAAAGCAGAGACTCAACACAGCACAGGAGCGTTCGGTATACCTGATTTAGGTGGTGGTTTGTTGGTATCACCAGGCTTCTTTACAATGATAAGACTTGTTTAATTAACTCCAACAACTGATTACCAGCTAGATTAGCACTATACTAGCCTGCAGCATAAAAATAGGATTCTTTACAGCACAGATGCAATTACCCTGTTTCCTATTGTTTCTCTTTCTATCCTTTAACCACTGTTGAACATTTAAATAAATCTCAATAAATATGCACAAAACATTATCTCGTTAGCTATTATTCATAATTTGTAGTTATAAAGAAATTACAATATATCAAATAACAATATTGTTTATGACAAATTTTAATATTATTTGGAGTGTTATTATATATAATTACAAATCCAATAACATAAGAAAGAAAGAGCTGATCCCAAGAAATTCATTTATTCATTAATTTTCCACAGCGGAATAAACAGCCAACTATCACAAGAAATTAATCAATGCTAATATATCAAATACTCCTAATTCTTCTTCTTTTTCCACCTCATCTTCTTCCTATTATTGTTATTATTATTATTATTACTATTATTATTATTACTATTATTTAGTAATAGTAGTATTAGTATATTATATCGAATAACAAGGGACTAGAAGCCAGCATAATTAATATATTTCATTTTAGGGGGAAACAAATATATTAGAATATTAGAAATTATGAATTTTTTTATTAAAATTTTATTATGAACATAATTAGTAGTAAATATATTAAATAATATAAGATAATGTCAATCACAAGCAAATAATACAAATTGATATTGCAAGAAAATTATCAAATTAAAATAATAATAATTAATATGTAATTAATAATAATGATTAAATGTCATTATTATTATTACTATTACTGTTAATATTATTATTAAACCATGTATAATGACTACTATTTAAATATCTCATATTTATATATTATTATTCCTATTACAATTATTATTATTAAAATATCATCTTCTTATTTCTGTTTATTCCTCTCTATTTCCACTTTACCAGAGTTCTGCTTCAAAGCTACGATAGAAAGTAGACTTGCTCCTTGCCACTGCTTTCATCACGGCTAATGTATGAAGACGTGTGAAACTGTGGCTCAATGGAGTCATGCTGGCACCAGTGTCCAGTCATTAGTCAGAAAAAGCCATTTGTCTCTCTGCCCACACTCTTTTACACCTCTGCAACGCACCAGCTGCTCTGCGCTACCCCCCGGACAGCCTCACATCGCCAGCACAATCCTAATCACCGTCCTATATGACATTACACAACAACACAAATAACATGCATCCAGTGTTCTTCCAATAACTCAAGTGCATACAAAAAGCAATCCTCATTCCATTCAAAAGTGTGTTCAGATCCAATACTCACCACTGAAATAGTACCTTCCTTTGTTCCATTGACCAGGGTCGCCCATAGAAACCTAAGAAGTAAAATACACAAAACCATCACATATACAAAATATGCAGACAAAAACAAATACTTCAATTATTTTTTCTGCGTTTTTACACAAGGCAGCATTTCATAACTGCCCCAAAGCTTTTAGTATTTCTGTTTTTCTCCACCTCCTCCTCACTACAACCCACTCAAACAGACACATTTTGGGCAGACTCCGAATTTTGGGCCCATACATACAGTACCATTCTGTGCCTGTTATATAATAATGGCCATGGCAGGGTTTAACGCTAAGTATTTTTTCTACTTGCCCAGTCAACATTTTCACTGGCCCCATCAAACAAAAAAAATATAGCTATTTCTTAGCCTCATATTTTAAATAATGTTACAAAAATAACATCTGTAAAACTAGAATTTAAATATTTTAAAAATGTTAAATGATTATATAATGTATTTTTGAATATGAATTCAAATGTTATGCATACAAAAAGATGGAAGTATGGAAAATGTGCACGTATTTTATTGCAGTTCTAAATTATTTAACAAAAGGTGGCTGACTTCCCGAACTGAAGCCCTTCATTTTTTTGTTGTGTAGTATCCAGAGTGCGAATTAGACATTGACGATCAGGAGTGTTAACTTTTTTTGTGTAGGCTACAGTAGTTTGGTAATACATGCTTCAGTGTATCAAATTTATGAATGTATTTAAATTACATCTCATATTTTAATAAAATGTATAAGTTTTTAGTGTTTTGAGGTATATTTAGTTACTATTTTAGATGTTACTGTAGGTCAAACTATATAAATTATGTCTATTTGTTCTTCTTTTTAGGCTACATGAAGATATAAACACCTATTTTACAAGAAACGAGTTTTGTGAATACTTAAGATGTCTATCGGTGCTCTAGAACTGCCAGTTTTAGAATGTTGAATATTTTTTTCTAGCATTGATTGGTGCGATTACGCATTCACAATGGTATGACCGTTATAGAGGGGTCAAATGTATATTTATGTTATATATTTTAATTATTAATATTTAATATATAGATCAGAGAAAGCAATTTAAAGGGCTGACCCCCACATAAATCTTGTTTTGATGTCCTTCAGGGCGGACCAAGCGTTAATTGGGGGGAGGTGGTCTCTTTCTGTCTGAGTGGCCGTTTTTGGTGAGAATTAGCTGGAAATGGAAAAATATTTTTAAAGAAAGCACACAGTCTTTGCTGAAGCACTTGACATACAGTTGAAATCAGAATCATTAGCCCCCCTGAATTATTAGCCTCCTGTTTAATTTTTTCCCCAATTTCTGTTTAACAGGGAGAAGATTTTTTTTCAACACATTTCTAAACATATTAGTTTTAATAACTCATTTCTAATAACTGATTTATTTTATCTTTGCCATGATGACAGTAAATAATATTAGACTAAATATTTTTCAAGACACTTCTATACAGCTTAAAGTGACATTTAAAGGCTTAATTAGGTTAATTAGGTCAACTAGGTAGGTTAGGGTAATTAGGCAAGTTATTGTATAACGATGGTTTGTTCTGTAGACTATCATAAAAATATATAGCTTAAAGGGGCTTATAATTTTGTCCTAAAAATGGCTTTAAAAAAATTAAGAACTGCTTTTATTTTAACCATAATAAAACAAATAAGACTTTATGCAGACGAAAAAATATTATCAGTGCATACAGTGCATACTGTGATTATCAGTACATACTGTGAAAATGTCCTTGCTCTGTTAAACATCATTTGAGAATTATTTAAAAAAGAAAAATTAATTCAAAGAGGATCCAATAATTCTGACTTTAACTGTGTTTGTTTATCCAGAAACATTATATTTTGAATTATTGGGTTAAGTTTGAACAAAATAAAATGTATGTAGTTCCTGACATAAAAAAGTATTTAACTAATTTAACATTAAAATAAGTAAATCCAGGTTACAAGCCATCTGTTTATATATATATAGTCAAATATTTTCTAAATCATGTTTAAAAGAGCAAGGAAACTTTCACAGTATGTCTGTGTGCTTTTTATTTCTGGAGAAAGTGTTATTTGTTTTTTTTAGCTAGAATAAAAGCAGTTTTCGATTTTTTTAAACCATTTAAAGTCAATATTATTAGCCTTATATTTTCGATAGTCTACAAAACAAAGCATCGTTATAACTTGCTTAATTACCCCATCTTGCCTAATTATCCTGATTAAGCCTTTAAATGTCACTTTAAGCTGTATAGAAGAGTCTCGAAAAATATCTAGTAAAATATTATTTACAGTAATCATGGCAAAGATAAAATATTTCAGTTATTAGAAATGAGTTATTAAAACTATTATGTTTAGAAATTTGTTGAACAAATCATCTCTCTGCTAAACAGAAACTGTGGAAAATATACAGGGAGGATAACAATTCAGGAGAGCTATTAATTCTGATTTCAACTACATATTTACAATGTGCACCCAGTCATTCATTCATTCATTCATCTTTTTTTTGGCTTGGTCCCTTTATTAATCAGGGGTCGCAACAGCGGAATGAACCGCCAACATATCCAACATATTTTTTTACGCAGTAAATGCCCTTCTAGCTGCAACCCAACACTGGAACATATCTACACACTCTTGCACACACTCTCATACACTACGCTCATACACTACACTAGCTTATTCAATCCACCTGTACTGCATGTCTTTGGACTGTGGGGGGAAACCGGAGCATCCGGAAAAAACCCACCCAATCTTTCAATCAGCTCAAACGAACATGTACTGAAAGTTCAAAAATAAATTCATAAGACACATCTAATTTATTTTTATATTAAATTCCACAAACGTTATACTGTAGAGTGTTACAGAGGGTGTTCGGAACCACACATCATTATGCTGTTGTAGAATTCTAGGATCAGATTTTGCTGCATTATGGGTAAGACAGTGGTTGGTTATCATTTATTATTCATGCCGACTGCATGGGAAGGGAAAACAAACCACGCATATATCACTGCTGATTTGCTTCAGTAATTATCAATATGACATGATTGGCACTATTGGTATGTCAATAATGAGTGTTGTTTTTTAATATGCCACTGTAGACTTTAATGTATGTTTGACAGTAATCTCTCGCAAGCTGCTGTACAGAATCATGTTGCATTTCTGCACAGTTTCTGCTATTATGCACAACTGTTGTAAAAATAAAGCTGACTCAATGCAAGATGATTTCAACAGGAGAATAAACAATCACTTAATAACCTCAGAGTTCACAACATGTTGGTCTTGCAAAGGATTATTAAAAGTTATCTTTATAAATCTATTTCTCTATGCCTCTATGAGGATACTGTGTGTCTGTACAGTAGATTAGGGGTGTAACGGATCATTTCTACCAACTGCAACATTTATAACAACTGCAAAATATAATTATGATGGAAAAAGTTGTGGTGGCACCTAAATGCTTTCTTAGGTTATTAAAGGTGTTTTCTGTCACTGTTTAGCCTGCATTAATGCATTCAGTTTAAGCTGCACAATTAAGCATCAAAAGATTGTGATCTCAATTCAAAATAGAAATAATAAATCATAATGATCTGCATATGTTTATTAATCCTTTGAAGCGCTGCATTCAAATCTGCTTTTGATCAAGAGAGATTCAATTTTTACACTTTTTCAGTTAGTTACAAACAATTACATAACTCAGAAGTACTAGGGTAACAGTTTATAGTTCAGATATAAACACTGATGTTTATAGGAAAAATTATCACTGTTTAATGGAACTTGACGCTGGTGAATGTTGTAGCAATTACACTGTTTAAACAATAGATGGCGACAAACAACCATAATAATTATGTCACTGAATAGGTTTTCAAAAATGATCCACCTATAATGAAACATGAAGTTTTATGTGTGAAATGTAGAATCGTTAATTGAAAAAATATATAATATGTTAAACAAGACGTTAGATTTCTATATTTAGCATTATCAGCAGAAGTAGCACAGATCATTTTTTGTATTGAATATTTTCCTTTTTTCAACTGGTTCCTTCTTGATTTTTATTTTTATTAAAATTACAGGTTCTAAGTTCTGCTTGTTAAAACCAATGGTTTTTACAGTTATATTTTTGTATAAATGGAAACCAAATGATATTTGTCTCCTCCCTTTTCTGCTGATCCAAAAAATGGTCCGATCCATGACCCAAAAACCGTAGAGTGATCCCAACTGTGAGATTTGTGATCCGTTACACCACTAATGTAGATAACGGTGGATATAATATGCATACTAAGATATTTGCTACACTGTAAAGAAAAATGCTCTTGAGTTCCACACAATTCATATATTGTCCCAACACAAATTGGGTAAGTTAACGTACATATTTAACAAATTTAAGTGGATTAAACATAAAAAATTAGATGTCCCAACAAAATCTTAATAATTGTGTTGTTTCAGCTAATTTAAAATAAGTAGTTTGAACAAGCAATTTTTTTAGTGTATTAAATGTATTAAAATGTAAATTAGCATTTATATTGAGTAGTATATATCAATAGCCATATGTTTCCTCGTCCCAACCACTTTCTTGCAATGGTCCTGATAGTCGAATATTCAGCCCAGTGTGGTCCTAAAGTTTCCAGCTGCACAACAGAAGTGGGTCAGTGAGAAAAAGCTACTGGAATCCAACAGGGTGACATTTCCAGTGGAGAACATACACAAATCGCCCATCGAGCCAATAATGTGATGCTGAGCTATAAACAAGAGTAAGGCCAATTAAGAGATGTGCACAAACACATGTGTGTGTGTGTGTGTGTGTGTGTGTGTGTGTGTGTGTGTGTGTGTGTGTGTGTGTGTGTGTGTTATAGTTTCTAGCCAGCTGCTTCCAATCACACACCAGTATAAATATGGAAATAAATACCCAGGATGCTCCACGGTGGCTAAGATGAACTGCCCTACTAGCCCATAAATGAAAAATGGGTTATATTAAAGGGTAATTTTAGGAGTCACTGCAGCGTGGTGTGTATGCGTTAAAATAATATTGTGTAGTAAATAAACGTTTCGAATACGCATAGTCGTAGCAATAACAGGCATCCCAAACTGCCACACCGCCAGAAGCACACAATTTAACACAATTTAACACACAATTTAATCACATTTATTTGGTCTAATTTGTGGCACTCATCCAAGCATTCAAATTAAAGATGTGTACTCGTAAACTTACCCTCCACAACCCCGCATAAGAACTCGTGTCGTCCCTCCATCATCGCTGTGATTGTCTGTCGGGATGCGGATGCTTCAGCTTCTCCGCGGCTCCTTCATCCGGATTCCGGACTGACTGAAGTCTTCAGCCCCGGCTCCTCTTCTCCGGCAGCCGCAGAGCACGTGAACTGAAGCCGCAACCCATGAAGACAGAGAAGAATGGCGTTTATTATTGCGGTTATGTAATATTTTTTAATTGTCAAACATGGGCAAACTATATACGGTGGACGCTTCTTGTGTAATCAGCCCTGTTCTGCCTTCTCCTGTCTGTTCGCTCAATACACTGTACGCAATGTTGCCAGATCTCACAGCAATTTCCTTCCAATAAGGGTTTGGTAATGAAATAAATAATACTAGTGAATAAACTAAAATTAAAAAGTAACAATTTAATTTCCATTGAATTGTTTTAAAAACACTGATTACATAAAAAGTTGTTTTTTTACATAAAATTGAGTTTTTTACAGCAAAATGCAGTTTTAAATAATTATATAATTTTACTGTTTTGCAGTACTCATTAATTCATTCATTCATTTTCTTTTCGACTTAGTCCTTTATTAATCTTGGGTCACCATAGCCGAATGAACTGCCAACTTTTAAAGTATATGTTTCACGCAACGGATACCCTTCCAGCTGCAACCCATCACTGGAAAACATCCATACACACTCATTCACACACATACACTATGGACAATTTAGCTTACCCAATTCACCTATACCGCATGTCTTTGAACTTGTTGTGGAAACTGGAGCACCTGGAGGAAACCCACACGAGTTTTACAGTAGCTATCAAGCCCAATTATTAACTAAATGTCCTGCTATGTAGATAGAGGCATTAATCCAAGAATATTTTTTCATAGTAATGATATCTTTAAGTTATTTTTTTGAAAGGTTAGCTGTAATAATGCATGTTCTAATCAACAATGATAACTTAAAAGACAATGAAAATTACATCAGACAGTGCCTTCAAGTGGTAACCAACATCTGTAGATTTACATGATCTCTTTAGTTGGGTTAATTCCATTATTTATTAGTGCTATATCATTGTTCGACTAGAAATTTCCATCAATTTTCCTCTTTGTCATTATCAGAATTAATCTTATTTTTAACACAAGTAGGCTAATTTCTTTAAATCTGTGAGACCTTTTATTTGTTAGCAGCTAATAAGGTGACTAGCAAAGTAAACAGTAACAAACCTATTAGCATGATTATGAAAAACGAAGACAAACAGATATATTGTTCAAAAAAAAAGTCAAATAAAATCTCCATCCTTCGATATTTATAAGAGACATAATGCAAAAAAAATACTCCAAGTAGCTTAACTTATAATAGAAGGACTTGGCAACATACCTTGCCCCACCTAGCGGCTAGCGTGTGAAATATCAACACACGGCACAAACATGAAACGCTGTTCTTTTCACAGTCGATTTTTCCCAAATAAATTAAACTGAATTCCGATCAAATTGGTCTTAATAAATGTTTATACGTCTAACATTTTAGTTTTAGATATTATTAAAAAAAAACCAACGCTTATAAGTCTGTTTAGCTTTAACAGCAAACCCTTATTTGTGGTTGTCTTGGTTACTTGGTTACAGGAGCTATGCACACTGAAGATGAGAGTTCAACAACTGTATCCTTTGCACGGACAAAAATAACTCTTCATAACCTGGTCAGGAAAGTGTGTTTTGGTTGTTTTAAAGACGTTTAGTGCACTTGTCATCTAGTCAAGCTCGGGACCTGATGATCTGATGACAGACCACTTTATTCATTCATTCATTCATTTATTCATTCATTCTTCATTCATTCATTCATTCATTCATTCATTTTTCTTCAGATTAGTTCCTTTATTCATCAAGGGCCGCCACAGCGGTATGAACCACCAACGTATCCAGCATAAGTTTTATTTTGCCCTTCCAGCTGCAACCCAGTACTGGAAAACATCCGTATGCACTTATTCACACACATACACTATGGTCAGTTTAGTTCATGCAATTCACCTAAACCGCATGTCTTTGAACTGTAGGGAAAACGGGAGCGCCCGGAGGAAACCCACATAAACATGGGGAAAACATGCAAACTCCACACAGAAATGCCAACTGACCCAGTCAGGACTCAAACCAGCGGCCTTCTTGCTGTTTTGCTAACCACTCTTGCTAACCACTGAGGCACTGTGTCACCCAGACCACTTTATAGTGGAATTTTTTTTTTTTTTTTTTTTTTTTTTCACTACAAATACCATGGTTAAACTATGGTTAGTGAAGTCTGTCGAAATCTTTGTACTTGATGACTATTTTGGGCCGTTCTTAAACATTTCACAGAGAGTCCAAATTTAGCCTTGCTTGTTTAGACATCTATTGGACTTTTTTTAAACACAAAACAATGCTGGCTGGATATTTAAATGACAATAACTGTTTTTTTACACATGTTTTGACATCAAGTGTTTGACAATTTAACACAATTAACTAGACGAAAAGAAAATGACTTTCTTCAGAATGAGGCTGCCCAGACTCATGTGGAAAGTGTAAGTTCTTACAAAGGAATGAATGATTGAATGTAGACATGAATAAATACATATTTTATCTCTCTACGCTGGACAGGAAGAGTACATCTCATATCTCGCCAAGAGAGCAGAGAAGAGACAGAATGCAATAGGGTCTTTGAGTGATCAGAGTCATCGGGAACTTGAGAAGCTGCTGAGACAGAGACAGAGCATGCAGGAAAATCACGAGGAGCAGGCCAGCGGTGAGAAAAGTTTGTATGTATGGGTATGAGAAATTAAGAATAAAAACGCGAGATTTATGTAAATGACAGAAAAAAATTGTTTGTTATAACTTATATCTTTGCATTAATTTAAATTTTACGATAGGTAAATACTCACTACAGGTAGTATTAGGTAAAACTTGATTAGATACTATCGAATTAACAAAAATATTGTACTTAAAATGTGTGTTGTTGGAGTTTTCAGAACTACGGAAGGAGATCCTGCGCATGGAACATCAGCTGGCCAAGCTAAATATGGAAATTGCAGACCTGGAAGACATCAAGGTAGTCAATTAGTTTTTAAAAATTCTATTAAAAAGCTAATTAAACTATTCAAGTGTGTAATAGGTTTTTGTGTTAATTGTATTCGTAGAGGAGCTTTTTTGTGCCAAACGTAAAATGATGGGCTCTTCAAATCAGGAACAGTAACTTTGGAGATATGTGTGAAGATGAAGTTTTAAAAATAAACACACAGATATCACAGTTGAAGTCTGAATTATTAGCCCTCGTGAATTATTAGGCCCCCTGTATATTTTTTCCCAAATTTCTTTAACATAATAGTTGAAATAGCGCATTTCTAGTAACTGATTTCTTTTATCTTTGCCATGACGACAGTACATAATGTTTTACTAGATTTTTTTCTTTTAAGATTTCAGTAATTAAGTGCAATTAAAAGGCTTAACTACACTTTATTTGGAACGCCTAGAACCGGGTTGAACCCCCTTTTGCCTTTAGAACTGCCTTAATCCTTCATGGCATAGATTCAACAAGGTACTGGAAATATTCCTCAGATATTTTGGTCCATATTGACATCATAGCATCACACAGTTGCTGCAGATTTGTTGGCTGCACATCCATGATGTTAATCTCCTGTTCCACCACATCCCAATGGTGCTCTATTAAATTGAGATCTGGTGACTGTGGAGGCCATTTAAGTACAGTGAATTCATGATCATGTTAAAGAAACCAGTCAGAGATGATTCATTTTGGTGAGCCTGTGCGATATGTAGCCTCAGTTTCCTGTGCTTAGCTGCACACAGTGTGGTCTTCTGCTGCTGTAGCCCATCCGTCTTAAGGTTCAGCATGTGCGTTCAGAGATGCTCTTCTGCATAACTCAGTTTTGAAGAACAAATGTTTATTTGAGTTACCGTTGCCTTTCTATCAGCTCGAACCAGTTTGGGCATTCTTCTCTGACCTCTGGCATTGACAAGGCATTTGTAGCCACAAAACTGCCGCTCTCAGGATATTTTCTCTCTTTCGGACCATTCACTGTAAACCCTAGAAATGGTTGTGCGTGAACATCCCAGTAGATCAGCAGATTCTGAAAAGACCAGCCTGTCTGGCACTAACAACTATGCCACATTCAAAGTCACTTTAATCACCTTTCTTCCTCATTCTGCTGCTGGGTCTGAACTGCAGCAGATCGTCTTGACCATGTCTACATGCCTAAATGCATTGAGTTGCTGCCATGTAATTGGCTGATTAAAATTTGCGTTCATGAGCAGTTGGACAAGTGTAACTAATAAAGTGGCAGATGAGTGTAGGTTTATTAGGTTAACTAGGCAAGTTGGGGTATTTAGGCAAGTCAGTGTATAATAATGGTTTGTTTTGTAGACAATTGAAGAAATTATTGCTTAAGCAGTCTAATAATATTGACCTTAAAATGTTTTTTTTTTAATATATATATAAACTGCTTTTATTCTAGCCTAAATAAAACAAATAAGACTTTTCCAGAAGAAATAAACATTATAGGAAATATTGTGAAAAAATGCCTCTGTTAAAGAGCCCATATTATGGGTTTTTGAAAATTCCCCTCCATGTAGTGTGTAACACAGCTCTAAGTGAAGTGAAGTATCCAGCTAAGGCTTAAATCTGTAAGAATACGGTGTTTAAAACGGTTGATTCATCTATAAAAGAGTCGATTCATAGTGCTTCAAACGAGTCGCCTTGATACCGATTCATTAGGTGTTCCGCCATGACGTACGAACGAAACCAAGTTATTCACGTGCACGCGCAAACCCGGGAGATTTCAAACCTGAGGCCCCGCCCTCTGACGCAGAAACCCAGACACACACACACACACCCACAAACACACGCACACCCACAAACACACGCACACAAACATGCCGGTCGATTGAAGTCACACTGCAGATGGATATTATATTGAGTCTCTACCCAAAGATGAAACATCAGCATTATAACCAAGCAGTTGAAAACTTCTGGAAGCTACATGCTACAAAGAATACTTCATCTGAGTTTGTTAAAGGAAGGATCAGTAAAGAGTAACTGATAGACGTCAGGATGGGTTTCTTCCATTTCTCAAGTGTAAGTACGTGCGGTTAAAGTTGTTGCCTCGTTTACTCTAGCTTGCAAATGTATTTAGTTGTGATTTGTTACTTGTAACCGCGTGTACTGTATCAGGTTAACTGGATATATTCTCTTATCGCGTGCAAAGTCACGTTAAAAACGCGACGCGTGCTGCTTTGTTTATGGAGCTCCGTGCTAGAGTTCTGCTCCCGCGATTTATTCGGAAATTTATTCCCGCGGCGCAGAAATCTGGCGCGGGGACAGCCGCGGGAATAAATTTCCGAATAAATCGCGGGAGCGGTCGGTAACGGGTTTAATTTGGGACGGGAGCGGGCTGTCTAGCAATATCACGGATATTGCTATGCGAATTAGAAAGAGAGAGTCTGCTTGGTGCTTGTGTGTGTGTTAGTGCGCACGCGCGCGTATGAGAGAGAGAGAAAGAGAGAGAGAGAGAGAGCGAACGAGCTTTGTGCTGTGTGTGTGTGTGTTTATACAGACAGCTTGGCTGTCTGGACTGTATACTGGGTGATTTTTGGTTGTGTTCTCCTCCGCTCTAGCGGGATCGGGCGCGGCGGGCAGAAAACGGAGCGGGTTCTCAGGCTAAAACCTGGCGGGTGCGGGCGGAAGCGGGAGCGTTGTCATCCGGAGGTGTGTGTGTGTTTTTGTGTGTGTGTGGTATGGCGAGTACACGACTGTCTCCTTCGTTCGGTTATCTGTGGCACTATCCACTCGCCATAGTGTGGCAGCAAAAATCCACGCCTACACTATCGAGCGTGTATGAACTGTGATTACTTTTTAAATTGCTGATTAGCTATTGGCCATTTCCCTCTCTGACTGAAGGCAGTCGACCAATCGCGACAGACTGTCATCGGTCCAATCAGCGCAGATTAGCTCCGCGCTAAGGAGGGGTTTGGGAACAAATGAATCACTGGACGATTCATACAGGAGTCGCTGGGATAATTAGGTAAAAATAAATGCAGATTATAAGACCATGAAAGTGTTTTTTGACCTTGCATGCATATTAGAATGTTGTTGGAGACCCTTACAACCAAGATATGACCCTATTTCATGTATAATATGGGCTCTTTAAACATAATTTGGGAAAAATTTAAAAAAGAAAAAAAAATCACAGGACGGCTAATAATTCTGACTTCAAATATGCTTGAGCGATGTACTTTCCTCCATATACTCAACAATTAAAACTTTTCTGATTTTGTTTTTAATGTGCACATTTTGTAAAGCTGCTTTAGATTGATGATGATAATGATGATGATGATGTCAATTATGGTTTATATTATTTTTGTGTGTTTCTATGTTTTGTGATATGTATTTTTTGTAACTCCATCCTATGCTGCCTGACCTGTCTTGACCAGGACTCCCTAGTAGAAGCGATATTGTATCTCAATGGGACATTCCTAGTTAAATAATTCAATACATGAATAATTAAATTAATGAATGATAATTATTGTGAAAGCACTATTTTAAAAAACTTGAATTCAATTTAATAATGATGACTATGGCTCAGTGCCTCAACATCATTCACATTTTTCAGCTGATGAATGACTAAAAACTGACAGCCAATCATAATTAATCCTGCTTTGCACATTTAAATAGGCTGATGATAAAACTTTTTAAAAAAGAACGACATTGTGCAATAGATGCTACGATAATTATCGTTACAGTTGCTGTTGTTGTAAATGGCCCTATTTATACCTGCATGTGTGTGTTTTGTAGACTCTACAACAGCAGCAGTCGTGTCGTATTGCAGAGCTGGAAAGAGAAGTGGCTGCCATGCAGGGTCATCATTCAAAGACTCTGCTGGCTCTCAGGGATGACTTCAAAAAAGAGAAGGAGAAATATGAGAAAATGGCAAAGGAAAAAGTGCGAGCTTTCACTCTTTCCATCACGAAGGTATGAGAGTGAGTAAATAAATCAACATGGCTGAACTGTCACATTACTGTTGGCATGACTAGGTCAACTGTTTCTCCCATTTACCTAGATGGCAAAACACACTCTGATGTCTTATTCGAAAGAGGTGCTTGAGCAGAACAAATGTTTACGAATGGAGTTAGAAAACCTGGCTCAGAGATTACACGCCCTACAAAGACAGCAGAAATCTCTTGAGAGCCATCAACGGCAGCTTCTGCAGGAGAGAGAGTATGTGCTGAAGCTCCATGCTCAACGTGTTTCCCAGTGCTCAAAATACACACCAGTGGGTTTAATTGACAAACAAGAAGAGAACCCCAAACAATAATCCTTCAGTTACAACACATGATTTAATAGTAGATGACTTTCAGCAAACATATGAAAACTATTAAGAGTTTATGAGATTAAATAAGAAGTATTTGATGAAAGAATACTTTTTGACATTTTACATTGGAATAAATAAGCAATTTATTCAAAACATAATTGATTTAAAACATTGATTACACTGCTGATTTATATTAGCTTATGTTCAGGAGTTCACACTTAAATTGATAATAAATCTTGTTTGGCATGCTGTCCCGAGAAAGAGCCCTAAGCTCATAAGATCCTCGAGCCTGGGGCTCCCTCCGGTTTGCAGGGCAAAAGGGAGTTTGAGCTCAGGTAGGTTTCGAGAACTCCGCCCTTATTTAGAGGTGATGACAGATTATAATTTGCCTTTATAGAGATATACTGCTGTTTAAGAGCTCTAATTCTAATTACAGTGCTAATTTAGATTGATAAATTTACTTATGACACATGTTTTTGGACTGTAGGAGGAAACCATAGATACAGAACCCCTCATGAGCACAGGGAAAACATGTAAACTCCGCACAGAAACGACAAGTGGCCTGTTAAGATTTCACGCGTATTGGCCTGCTGTGAGCTTACATAGTAACAAACCTTTGGTTGGTTTTTTTCTGCTGTAAATGGTTAGTAGATTTGAAGAATTGTCCCAGATTACCCTATATGTCCCATGCTACCCCATATAGTCATGCAGTGTGGAAACATCTGTGATGCGACTACTTTGAAAATCATGCAGTCTGAACTCAGCATTAATTAGTTTTATGTTTGCTCTTCCAACATTTTATTCATTTACATTTTTATATATTTCTAACTGATTATTTATTGAGCACACACAGTATTTCTGTAAATGAATAGTCAGCTGGTTTCAAGCCTTGTTGGTCCCTATACATTCTGTGATCCACTCTCTTGTTTGTTCTGCTTTGTAGAGTAGAAGTTGTATGTTCCATAGTAATAAAGGGGCAAAGATTCTGCGCGTATCTGCTTGCTGTGAGCTTACACAGTAACAAACCTTTGGTCGGTTTATTTCTGCTGTAAATGGTTAGTAGACTCGAAGAATTGTCCCAGATTAATTCTACCTTCCATGAACCAGTAACATGGAATTCATTAGAAATTGTCTGTCTCTCAAATATACGGCCACGTATTTGTTTGGTATAATATTTTGAATAGTTTTCCCTCACACCTTCTTCTTGTAAAAGTAAGAGACGACTATTCTCTTTCTTCAGTCCATATACATTTACATAGTTCCCATCTCTGGCGTTGGTGTCACAAAGGCCAATGGTCCAATCAAAATGTTCAGAAAGATTGAGAAACCAGCGCAGGCTGCCTGTTTTATTTGTTTGCTGGCAGCGAACAGTACTTTTCAATGGGGCTGGTGAGTTGTAGATGCCAGATGAGTTGTAGAACAATGTTCTGAGATCGTTAGACAGAGTCATCCCAGGGCCTAAAGTCTGAGGGTCAAAGGTCAGCTCTGAGACTGCATTTGGTTCATTCTCTGCAAATGGATGACAATCAGGGTCGACAAAAGCAAGAAACTTTCTCTGGAGTTCCTGCACCTGCTTCTCAATATGTTGCATGTTCATTCTGATTTCTTTGATTGATTTCATGCAGTCAGGTTCTGACTCCAAGCCCTTTTTCAAATCCACTTTGCAAGCATCCATTATAGCTTTGTGTACACTTGCAAATTTCTGCAAGAAGTTGAAATTATCCTTTTCCTTCAGAGCCGAACTTACAGCTACGACAGCCGTCTGAAGAGCCCTGAGTCTGGCTGAAACTGAGGTCTGTAAACGTTTGAAAACCAAATCCTTAAGGGATGATTCAGTCTCCATCAGTTGATGGAAGCAGCTCTCCAGAGCCTGTGTTTGGTTTTTATGCCACATTTCCAGCTCCTTCGCCTGCTTCTTCCTCTGTTGCAGTTTCTTCATCTCCTCGTTTAGTTTATCCACAAGCTCCAAATGAGCAGTCGGTAGCGTCTTCATGTTATGCAACCGATGTCCTTCCTCGATGGCGCAAGACATGCACACCAGCACATGGTCATCCAGGCAGTAGTATTCCACCAGCTTACCGTGAGCTGAGCACTTGCTGGTCAATTGACCAGTGGAACCTGCTTGCACCGGGCTGGTCAGTGCATGGGTCTGCAGAAGAACTGGAGTGGTCAGGTGCGTCTGCAGATGCTGAGCACACATCGAGACTTCACACTTCAGGCAGGTCTTCAGCGCCGGGGTTTTCACCTCCACACATAAATCACAGCTCACAAATAAAGCTTCCTTGGGAAATTCTGGAGTGGCCGACATTGCTGCTGATGTTAAAATTCAGATTGATTTTGTAATGGTTACAAATGTACTCTTTCTTTCTCTCTCTCTTTACTCACAATGAGCCTGTTAGGTAAAACTCTTTTGTTTATATATATATATACCGGATGACCTTTGGTATCGTTTTACTGTATAAGACATGTTAACTTATAACTAACGCAATGATATTTGCTAGGATACAGATGTTTATGATGGCTCATTTTGTGACCTTTATTCTTTTACTACTTGATGAACAGCACGTAGTTCTGATATACAGACATTTCTGCTTGATCCACCCTTCCTTATGACTTTATGAGTATATTATTGACAACATGAAATAAAAATATGTTAAATATGACTTATAGCAGCTCTTTATCAAGTCCATTTGCATTAAAATTTACTTTAATAATTTAATTTGCTTCTAAAGAAAAAAAAAGAGACAATCATTACTTTCAATGCTAAAACAGCACCGTTATAGAAACAATTAGAAAAATGTATGCGTAATAACAAGGATATTATGTATTAAATAGCATTTATTATATGTATTAACTTCCATTTGTATATTTTTATATTTTGTCATCCTATGTTTTACCCAGGGGGACACGATGGCTCAGTGGTTAACAGGGGTGGATTTAACTAATAAGCAAGGTAAGCGACCGCTTAGGGCCCCAGGGAATCTGAGAGCCTTCAAATAAATACCTAGAGACCATTTTAATGTGGCAATGTCATTGGCCTATGAACATTTCCTGCTTGTTGTTAAACTATTTTATAACTGTAACAAGAAGCAATTAATATATTAATGTTAAAACGGCTATCATAACATTATTTATCAATATGTGGTCCATTTTGGATTCTCTGAAGCTATAGAAATTAAAAAAGTTAAACAGGAAATAAGTCAGGACCATTGTTATGGTTTACATCCCTCAAAGTGGTCTATAAATTATACATATAGTATTGTTTTCTATCATATTTTGTATGGTGAGGGTCTAACATTTTAATTAACTGCACAGATTTGTCCCCCACCTTCAATCACGGACCAGTCCAGCAGTCAAATCAGTAAAGATTTAGTTTTAAAAATAAAATGTTTAATTTATTATTTTTAGTTGTGAATTCATTTTTTAGAAAACAAGATGTTTTACATGTTATTATTATTTTGCATTAAGATAAAAAGTAGAAAAGGAGATTGAATGATTTAAGAAAAACACTACAAAATTTTTTTAAATTAAGTACACAAGGTGCGTTTTAGAACTTTTGGGCCCCATGGCTGGAATTGCTTAGGGCCCCAAAATCACTAAATCCACCCCTGGTGTTTTGCACTGTCATCTCACAGCAAGAAGATAATTAGTTGGAGTCTCATTTGGGTCAGTTGACATTTCTGTGTGTAGTTTGCATGTTCTCCCCGTGTTCGCGTGGATTTTCTCCGGATGGCCGTTGTGAATGAGTGTGTATGGGTGTTTCCCAGTACTAGGTTGCTAAGTTGAAAGGGCATCCGCTGTATAAAGCATGTACTAGATAAGTTGACAGTTCATTCCACTGTGATCGTCCTGATGAACTAAGCCAAATGAAAATGAATAAACATTTTGTCCATTGATTTAAAACCATTATTGCTTACATATTGAAAATGAATATTTGAATCCATCCATTTGTTTTCTCAGTAAATATAGCCAATATTTTGTGGTACATTTAAACAAATGTTTTACTTAAACGGTTTATTAGGAAAAAGAAGTTATTGAAGCCTAGATTTTTACAAATGATAAAAATAACCAAATATAAACTAAATTATATATATGTTTAATGTTTTGGATTATATAAATGTGACTGTAAATATGTTTTATATTGTTACTAATGTTTTGGTAATGTAAAGCGAGCTTCTTGAAGCAGAAAAAGAGAGAGAAACGCGCCTCTCGATGGACTTTTATTTTGAAGCTGCTCTGGATTCACATTCGGAGGATGCGACAGACCGAACCTGTGACAGCTTTCTGGGTAAACTGTGCGACCCGATGGCGAGTGCGAGTTGCAGGGAATGACGCTTTCACCTGCCTTATTTTTCTAACAACTTTAACTCCTGAAAGAAAGAAAAACAATAAATCAATCCGCTGTGCACTCGAGCTGTCTGTTTTCCACTTTTTAATGCATTTGTGTGAAGCCCACACGACAAGCTCTTCGGTTAGCTCGCAGGCTAGCCAGTCTTTGTTCTGTAACGTAACGTTACTCAGACCAGCAGGGTGGCCATAAATTAGGAATCAGCCTTCACTTTTTGCAT
Source organism: Danio rerio (assembly GCF_052040795.2). NCBI lineage: Eukaryota > Metazoa > Chordata > Actinopteri > Cypriniformes > Danionidae > Danio > Danio rerio. Next base: position 24,032,486 of record NC_141027.1, read on the forward strand.
GTCGACTTTTGCTACACTTACTTTATCCAGATGAAACTCGTCCATTTCTGAAAGACTTGCACATTGACTTGGCAGTGGGAGAAATTTAGCCTTTAGCCTCAGTGCTCGCTTGTATGAATTGCGTCTTGGCTCGGTCGTTCATAGGTTGCCATGGAGCAATGCGCAGCCCCGCAGCTCGAGAGCGCTAGCTCGCGATCTTTACCTCCAGACCCGGCAGGAAAGCCCGGAGGAGATGCCGTGGAGACGGCTAAGGACGCTTACGAGTGCAGGATTTGTGGTTATAAAGCTCAAGATGTTAAATGCCTCAGCCAGCACCTGCACGCCGCCCACCCGGTCACCAGCCTGTGTAGTTCGGCGATGAGCGAGAGACCTAACGTTAACGTTACCCGACCGCACAAGACCGTGTTGGGTCCGGACACACCGAGCGTTAACGGTGACTTGGGGAAGAGAGATAAGGTGAGGTTTGTTTTGTTTGTAATAACAATATTTATGTATAAACCTGACATCCTGCCTTTTCAAGAATCGTTAGTGATGCTTGTTATGTGTTATTTATCGTGTGAATGTACAGAAACAGCTCTTAATATTTCAACATAAGCGTGATAAAAACATACTGTAGGCCTACATGAAGTTGTCAACACCGTGACAAAGCGTCATTGGCTTAACCAATTGTGCGCTTTTGGGGCGGAGCTGTGGATTTGGCTGGCCAATGGCTCGTAGGGAAGTGTTTAGGAAAACCTGTTTGGAAACAGTCATGACCAAAATCTAAATCTGACTGATTTTACCTTATTTGTTTTCTGGAATAGTGCAGTGTTTATTATAAATGATTTGTCAGCACATTATTGTGTTTGTTACTTGTTTGCAAGAGTGAGTTTCATGACTGCTTAATCTTGAATGCATTATGGCAGTTCATTTTTACTCAATAACATTACTTTGTGGCGGCCAAAACACACATTCAGATGGATTCAGTTTTAGTTTTTTTTTTTTACTTACTTCAATATCTCTAAACTATAATAACATGATTTTGCAAATTAATAATAAATCTATCTGTATTAAATTCAAAGTGTATTTGCTATTAGGGTTGGGTTGATAGACTATGCCATTGTTCATCACCAATGGCCGATAGGTATCACGATGCTGAGCCACACTCCCTTGCAGCAGCAACCCGCTTGCGAAAAATATACACGGCCCTATTTACACTAATACGTCTTAGTTTTAAAATTGCTTTTTTGAGCGAAAATGATTCACGTGCAACACTGGCGTTTCATATAGCATTTCTGAAAAGCCTTTCTTCCATACTATACCTCTGAAAACGCACCTCATGTTACCACAAACACACACACACACACACACACACACACACACACACACACACACTCTGTCATGCACTGCAGCATTTGAGCACAAAACCCTAGAGAGCAGTGCATAGTTTATCAACTACTTAGTTTATCAAGGATGTACTGCTGGATTGTGCCTCACTATAGTTGTTAAACATGATATTTAATTATTCTAACGAGTCTTCATTTTGAATCTATCAGGTAACGTGTCACCGCGTCAGTACTCTTTCGCTTTCATACTTGTACTTACCTCAGATACTGTTGGTCGTGCACCTTTTTTTACCAACCAAATTTGTGAACGCCATTATAACAACACAGATCCCTCTGCCTATTCATGCAAGAGTCCCACTGAAAAAGTGACTGACAGGTGGTAATTTGTGTGTAACTTATCTTTATTTAGTTTTATTATTTGGTTATTAGTTAAAAAAAGAGCATGCAGGTCAGGTAGTTGAAACAGTAGGCTACAAATAATTAATTTATGAATTATTTATTCGTAAATAATTAATTCACCCTTCCCTATGACGACAATGCCATTGTACATCACAGTGTTTTACATTACACATTAATTGATATCGTCCAACCCTATTTCCTATACAGAATAGTTTCTTCACAAAAATACCCTTGACCTAAGAACAAAAATGAACTATTTTCAACACACCCCTGTGAGAAAACAGAAGTTGCTGGGTCACACCTTCACTTAAAATGATGCAATCTAATTCTGTTTTTGTGAAGTAAGCCTGCTTCTGAGTAGGTTAAAATGTTTAGACATGTTGCTTTGACAGCAAATCCAGAGTTATATGCATAGAGTAATCTACATAAAAAGTCTGCCAACATCCCAAATGCACTGGCTAATATCATATTACTCCTTTATAAAGTGACATTGCCATGTCACTTTGCAGAGCAATTTATTAGTTTTCATGGATCTGTGTGAACAAAGTTTTGACTATTGTCACCTTTGTATGTATATTGTGTGTGTCTAGACATGAAAAGGACTATTTCTTTTTACATTTTAAAGTACAGTTGAAGTCAGAATTATTAGCCCAAATCCCCCCCCCCCACACTTTGATATTTTTTTTCTTTTTTACATATTTCCCAAATTATCTTTAACAGAGCAAGGAAATTTTCACAGTATGTCTGATAATATATTCTCCTCAGGAGAAAGTCTTATTGGTTTTATTTTGCCTAGAATTAAAGCAGTTTTTATTTATTTATTTATTTTTAAGTTTTAAGGTGAGTATTATTAGATCCTTAAGCTATTTCTTTCCCGATAGTCTGCAGAACAAATCATGATTATACAATAACTTGCCTAATTACCCTAACCTGCCCAGTTAACCTAATTAACCTAGTTAAGCTTTTAAATGTCACTTAAAGCTGTTTAGAAGTGTCTTTAAAATATCTAGTCAAATATTATTTACTGTCAGCATGGCAAAGGTAAAATATATCAGTTATTAAAAAGGAGTTATTAAAACTATTATGTTTAAAAATGTGTTGAAAAAAACTTCTCTCCATTAAACAGGAATTGGGGAAAATAAACCGGGGGGCTAATAATTCCGGGGGGGCTAATAAATCTGACTTCAACTGTATATAATTAAAAATTGTACACATTTGTATGTGATCATTTTTTATAACTTTATTTAGAACTTCAGGGCAAACGTTTGATTAAAGATGTTAAAACAAATATTATTGAAATCTAATACACTTAATACAACGTATGATTACAGGTCCAACATAAAATATTGTTAAATAAAATGCAGAATTTAGACATATAGTACTTTTAAATATATATATATATATATATATATATATATATATATATATATATATATATATATATATATATATATATATATATATATATATATGTATATATATGTATATATATATATATATGAGCAATATCACACGAGTAGCAGTGCAATATGGCTGTATATCGGCACTGGTGGGTCGCAATGCCTTAGTGCCCCCACCAGTGCCGATACACAGCCATATCGCACTGCTACTCGTGTGATATTGCGTTTATACAACAGTTTGACAGCAAAATTGTGTGTTTTTGCTGGCTGTATGTGGGCGGAGTAATACACAAAGGGTAAAGAGGCTGTAGGAGTTTTGATATTGCAGAATATCGCACGGCTATCAGCCAATCAGATTTGAGAACCAGACAGAACTGTTGTATAAATACTTATACAATACTTATACTTATATATATATATATATATATATATATATATATATATATATATATATATATATATATATATATATATATGCTCATATCGCACAGCCCTTTTTTGCAAGATTTTGTATTCATATTTCCTTATCTCTCTCTTTACAGCCAATCACCCCGGAGGGATCAGAATCTGCTTCACTCCAGACTCCTGATGACTTACATGAGACTTCGTCCTCAACAGAGGCCAGGGAACAAGAAGAGAAGATGGACGACTCTCCTTCTCCTGAGGGAACGCAGAGCTCATCCCCTGAATTACCTCAGGAGAAGTCACCCTGCTCCTCAGGAGTCCAGAAGAGGCCAACGGTAACCTCCGGCACATCGACCCACAACCAGGTCAACCTGGTCTGTCTTCCATTGGTCTCTGAGGGGTTAAAGCTGATCTGGGTGCGCTCTGAGCAGGTTCATGAACTGGATGCTGTGTCAGAACTCGTGGAAGCGTTTAATTCATTTCCATACCCCACATCACAGGAGGCGAGTGCTCTAGCACGAAAGTGTGCATTACCGCCTGACCAAGTGAAAGCATGGTTCATGATGCAACGGGTACGTTACGGAATCAGCTGGGCTGATGATGACATCCAGGAGACGAGACGCAAGCTGTGGCACATTCAGAAAAAAGCAACAAGTGACGAGTGTGTGGAAATCGATGATGAGGAGGATTGTGTAGCGGTTGATAAAACGCAAGCTGCGCAACAGGCTTTTATTCCACCACCTGTGTCAAATACCCATGCAGATCAGAGAGAACACATACCTAAACCCAGCCAGACTGTTCCTCATCACATCACCACTGACCAATCCCACTTGCGTTTCGGGCAGAATAATGCTTCCCAGTCCAATAATGGTGTTCAGCACTCTCTCCCTTCTAATGTTGTGTACAAAAATGGTGTGGGACACGCACCCCAAGTTCCTCAAGTTAACCCTGGCTTTCAAAGTGAAAGTAGAAACGCACCAACACAAAATACTGGAGTCCAGCTGATTGATACTTTTGGACGTCCATCATATGTGATGACGAATGAGCAACCATCTGCGTTATCATACCCTGAGCTCCCTGAGCTGTCACAGTCACTACACTGCTTGCCTGGGAAAAAATCCAAAGCGCAACTAATGGCCCTGCGCCGCAGTTTCGTAAATAAATCCTGGCCCAGCGATGGTGAGGTTCAGCGGCTCCAGAAAATGACTGGACTCAGTCGGCGTGAAATCCGCAAATGGTTCGCGGACAGCCGCTATCAGCTTCGGAAGAATGGCAGAGCTTGGCTAAACAAGCTCGCAAAGCACAATCGCTCATTGCAACTGATGCAAAAGGACATTGATGATATACCCAGTGTGGATTTTGATGATAATGACGAAGTTGACGACACTGAGGCTGGGTTTGAGGTTGATGTGGATGTGGCGGACGGTGAGGGGTCACTCAACCAATCAAACGAGACCAAGGATGAAGTAAGTGATGAAGGCGGCGACATGGATGACGGCAGCACTTCCACGAAACCGTTATCAGTTGATGTTTCACCCTCACCTTCTCCTTCCCCATCATTCCGCCGCGGGCTAGTAGAACCCAACGTGCGACTCCGAAAGAAGACGAGGGAACAGTTGGAAATGTTGCGGCAGAGTTTCCTTTGCTGCCAGTGGCCCACAAGTGACGATTACGAGATCCTGCAGAAGAAGACAGGCCTGACGAGGACAGAGATCATCCAGTGGTACGGAGACACACGTTACCACGTTAAACACAATCAGATGCGCTGGATGACCTCACAGGAGAGGGAGCGCATCATCGCCGCCATAACGCAACAGCAGAAAAGAGGCGGGAAATACTCGCGAGGAAGAATCTCCTTTGAGAACTTGAGCTCGGGCTTGAGTGTGGGTGATTCTGCGTTAATTAACGGCAGCAGCACGAGCGGACCAGCAACATGGAACGAATTTTATAATGAAAGTGCCCCAATTGAGCATGAGGGTGAACTTTGACCTAAGAAGTGAAATCTGCTTTCGATGGCATTTGTAGCTGTGCAGATTGGTGGAAAGCGAATTCCACATCACTGCCAAAGATGTTACAAAACCCCTCTTTTATTTGACCACCTTTTAACCTGTATGGATATTTCCATCCCAATGTAATGCTATGATCCAGGGCCTTGTAGAACCTCTCTCTCACAACATTGTTATGCAATATGTATCTCCAAAACTAAGCATCTTACTTGAATCAAAACAAAATATTTAGGAATAGAATATGTACCTTAAAAGTAATCGAAACCTAAATTATGTATGGCAAGGCACTGAATTACTGTATAACGTATTCTGTTTTGTAGCTTGTTCGATCGGAGGTCTCTTCGTTGTGGTTCACGGTTTGACTCGACAGAGCGAATGCATGTTTGTTGCCATTTTAATGTTTGAGTTACACTTCGGGCTTAGATATCTAGATGTTTGCTTTTACAAAGTTCAGTTGTATTTAAGGTTATAACATAACAGCAATCTTTTAGATCCACTGTGTGCTGCGCAGATTTGTTTCTGTGATGGAAACAGTGAGCTGACATAATACTACTTAATTTATGCGCTTGGTTTCTATTCCCCCAATAATAATATGTGATCTTTTTTTATTATTATTTGAAGACTAATTAACATTAAGTAGTTTCAATATAAATTTTAGTCTATGCATTGAGTGAGCTGACTAGAGAGACTGTCCTTTTTTTGTGCTGAAGCTTTTTGTACCAGTTTGGTTTTACTTAATAAATTGATTCTAAAACATCTTTATATACGTTTAATTTTATTGATAAACATTCACTGTTATGGCAAAACATTTTTATATTCATCCTTTAGCTGACACTTTCTTCGGAAGCGACTTACAAATAAGAAATACACAGTAGTATATCACATGACAAACATATTGAAATCAAAAAGTTAATGTACATCTATAAAGACACCATAAGTAGGTAACACTGAGTAGTCCTAGATATATGTATAAGACTGGGCGATTTGGCCTAAAATCAAAATCTTGATTAACTGAACATTTTAATTTGATTTAGATTAATGAACCATCATTTTTTTAATTTATTTAATCTTTTATTGAATAAAAAAAATATAAATTAAAATATATGTATTGAATCTTATGTAAACATGTTATGTACTTTAAGGTAAATAATACATTTTAATGTAAATAATAATTTTATTGTAATGGAAAATATACTGTCTCAAGGCTTTCTGGCGTAGCTTCCACGCGTCCAATGTGTAGTTAAATTTTTTTTAAAAGGGACGCAGGTATACGACCATACAAAGGCTGTGCCAGACCACACCTGTGTGTTTGACGCAAAAGTATAAAGTCTCCAAATGCAGTAGGGCAAGTAATTAAAAAAAAAAATTGACTTGGAAAAATTTTATATATATATGAGGAATGTCACACTCGTAGCAGTGCGATATGGCTGTATATTGGCACTGGTGGGAGGCGTTCTTAGTGCCTCCACCAGTGCAGATATACAGCCATATTGCATTGCTACGAGTGTGATATTGCATAATTGGCATAAATGTGTATATAAAAACAAAATCAAACATGGAGAGTCTCAAAAACCCTTTTGTGTGAAGAACTACTTTCTTCCGCCTTGGATTCAAATCATAAGCTGAAAGTTAAAGAGTTGAGCAAGCATCTTTTAAACTTTAGATTTAAATCAGATTCAAGAGCCAGACAGAACTGTTGTGTTTGTGTGTGTGTGTGTGTGTGTGTGTGTGTGTGTGTGTGTGTGTGTGTGTGTGTGTGTGTGTGTGTGTGTGTGTGTGTGTGTGTGTGTGTGTGTGTGTGTGTGTGTATATATTCACTGTAAACAGTCAACTTTATCAAATGAAATGAGTATAGTTAACTCAGTTTACTGAAGGTTAATTCTACTCATTTGAAAAGAGTTTTGAACTCAGTGTTAAACGTAATGAGTTAACTAAATACCTCATTACTTTAACTTAAATGGAGTAAGTTCACAGTACTTGTATAGATTACTTTTTTTTAACAATCGGTTTCCTCAAACGGTTTGAGTTGCCTTAACTTGTTGGGTTTTACAGTATATATATATATATATATATATATATATATATATATATATATATATATATATATATATATATATATATATATATATATGTATATATATAAATATGTATATATATATATATATATATATATAAATATGTATGAAAATATTCATAGAGCAGCTTATTTTCAATGAAGTTCATCAGCTTTCCTAATTAAGTAACATTACTAAGACTATTTGCTATCACAATTATCAAACTAGATTAGCATTAATTCATAAAAATATTACTATTAGAATATATATTATCAATGTATTCCACTCTTCAAAAGTCTGGAGTTTCTAAAAACACTAATATTTATTACTCAATTAAATACAAAAACAATCATATTTTTGGTTTAGCAAAAGTTTTTTGAGCACCAAATCAGCATACTAGAATGATTTTTGAAGGATCGCGTGACACTCTAGTATGGAGTTTTTAATGAAGTACAAAACAAACCTAATGTATTTTTTTATTATTACATGTTTTTTGTACTTCATTTAAAAACAATTTTCACCATCACATACCATTGAACATTTCCATACCATAAATGATGCAAAACTGATGTTCAATTGTGCTAAATTAAACTTTAGCATTACCATATAAATCTGTATCCTTGCATCTCAGAAAAAGCATCTCTTTCACACATTCTTAATCTCAGTTACATGTTTTCTTAATGATACATTTCTCATTACTCCCAATACTTAATTTGTTTGTTATTCTGGGCTTGAAGCATGTCCGCCCCTTGGATAATCCGGCGAATCACAGCAGCGGATGAGATCAGCAAGTGACCAGCAGCGTGAAGGAGAGTGGACATCATTTTGAGAGCCTCCCTGATGGACAACAGAAGGGTAAAGTACAGTTCAAAGTCTTCATAATGGTTATTTCATCTCCATCTGTAATCTAGAAGGGCAACCCAGCTTACCTCAGGAACTTCTTTGGCCCCAAGCATTGAAAATCTGCACTGACAGAGTAAAGCCCCTGGTATGTGGCTTTAACGTTCAGCGAGCCAAACACGTCTTTGGGATGCGTACGGTAGAGGTCAAAGGTGATCTGAGCGATGTCTTTTCCTGTCCTCGGTTTACTATCGCCTGGTTTGTTTCCACCCCTTTGGTGCAACTAGGAGAAGAGGAAGTTATAAATATAAGGTACTGAATGAAATAAGGGACGTATTAATACATGTTAGTGAATCTACACAAATATCAATGGTGAAACAGCTTTAGCACATCTGCATTCATATCATCTCATCTCATTACTGTTATTATAAAATTCCAGCTTCCAGAAAGCATTCAGCTTGTTAACTGGGAATTTCAAGATTGTTTTGTTGTTGACATTTTGTGCCTTTATTATGACAGGAAGGGAGGTTTGAGAGAGATGAAGGAAGGGATCAGGAAAGGTCATGAGCAGGGACTCCTAAAATAAAGTTAGATTGTATCCATGTTCTCAGAATGTTCCCTTGTTATTTTGCAACCATGAAATAATGTTCTTAGAACATTTTACACTACCTGACAAAAGTCATGTGGCCTATTCAAGTTTTAGGAACAACAAATAATAGCTTGACTTCTAGTTGATCATTTGGTATCAGAAGTGGCTTATGTGAAAGGCAAAGGTCTCTAGATTACACTTATTTTAGCAAAATAATATATGATCAAGCCTTGATTTTTTATTATTTCATTAGGACTGTAAGGTCTGACTTTGCTTAGACAAAAGTCTTGTCACTTAACAGAAATAATGTACAGTATAGAATATAGCCATGGTGCAGTGAAAACGAATGAATATTGTGGATGACTCCCATGAGCTTGGAGGACTGCATCCATACTTACAGAAATAACTCAAATAACAAATTAATGAAGTCATCTGGAATGGCAAAGAAAGGATTCTTGCAGGACTGCCAGAGCTCATTAAGATTCTTTGGATTTATCTGCAATGCCTCCTTCATCTTACCCCAGACATGCTCAATAATGTTTATATCTGGTGACTGGGCTGGTCAATCCTGGAGCACCATGACCTTTTTTGCTGTCAGGATCTTTGATGTAATGTGCAGCAAAAATGTCTGTTGATTGTTGTCATCCACTCTGCCGATCTGTCGCACGACCCCATAATGAATGTAACCCCAAACCATGCTTTTTGCTTCACCAAACTTGACTGATTTTTGTGAGCATCTTGGGTCCATGTTGGTTCCGGTAGGTCTTCTGCAGTATTTGTGTTGATTGGGATGCAGTTCAATAGATGAATTATCTGAAAAAATCTACCTTCTGAAACATTTCCAAATGATCATCTTGAACTCAAGTTATTATTTGTTGCTCTTACAGCTGGGATGGATGACAAGACTTTTATTAGGTAGTGTAGGATGCTTATTTTAAAAGTAACCTACACATTTCACATTTCTTGGTTTTTCAGCATGCTGTCTTAGTTGAGTAAC